>NC_041232.1:24176293-24195928 GCF_002837175.3 Physeter macrocephalus | reverse complement strand
ATCGGCAGGCGGACTCTCCACCACTGCGCCACCAGGGAAGCCCATCTGTTCAGTTTTTATGCAGCCACTTTCCTCCTGGCTGGAAGCTGGACTTGTGTCGACCCGTATGCTTTATGTACAAGCCCACCTGTGTTTTCCTTCCAAACCTCTGGTCCCGCGAGCGCTGACTTTTCCCAGCCAGTGAAATGATGAGCCATCGGGAATTCATTCATAGCATAGTGATGACACATTTCCACACTGTCTCGGCCACTTGGTTCCAGCTTGCAGTTTGATTTGGGGTGTGGATCGCTTGTCCAGGGCTTCACCAAATGGGCTTTTGGCCTCTCTGCGCCTGGGGTAGAGAGACGGACGCCTGCTGCGCGTTGACATGGTAGCACCTGGGAGGCAGGTAGTGCCCAGCTCCCGGGGTGAGATGGGTTTTTCCAGGCTGGGTACCCACCTCCCCTGCTGACAGCAGTTGCTGTACTTTCCTGGGAACCCAAACAGAGAGCGGTTTTGTGGCTATTGTAACAGTTTATAGCCCCAGGTACATTTCTCTGTAAGGCTCAGGAGTGGGTGCTGGGATTCTTAGATTCCCAGGTGGGAGCTGCTCCTTTGAGGAATCTCGTGTTCCTTTCTGAGATAGACTGCCCATTCCTTGGGGACTTCCTTGTGCGTCTGAGGGCAGAACAAATTCCTGAGCGAAAAAAAGAAGGAAGTGAGTCGAAACTGCCCCTTAAGGAATGAAGGTATGTGGGAAGAAAACAGGTGAGGACCACAAAGGTTTGATCCAAGTGCCCTGCTAAGGTCTGCAAACACACTGTGTTTTCCATTTTGAAGACATGGCCAATGTTAAAAAAAGGCACCCAACATTTCTCGCTGATATTCCAGATTCCTGACAATTTTCTTGAAAAAGGTCAGAGGCTCTGGCAACACTCTCTCAGTTTCTGCGTGGCCACAATCAGCTTGCACGGGGCAGCAGCAACTCTTTAAATTTAAATTTCGCCACCAGCCTGCTTCTTTCACCCCCACTACCTGCCTGCCTTCTGCGTCTGGCCCCTGGCATAGGATGTACTGTTAAAACTCTCAGGTTGTGGTTCTTGCTCTGTTGGTAACTTGGCCAAGCCTTTGAACTCCCTCATTCGTCCATCTCCCACCTTCCAAAGGAGCCACTGCAAGGCTGTGACAGGAGGAGATGAGGTGTCCTGGGTAAATTTGAAAGTGCTTGGGAACCTTAAAGATGCGTCAAGAAATGTAAGGTTTGGTTCATCCAAATGAGGTGCCTGCGAGCTCAACTCACCCCGCCAATTTGGAGATGGTGTTTAGCCACCCTCAAACTTGCTGATAGAAAATGATTTCTTATTTCTGTAAATAATCCTGCCAAGCAAGTGAATTAATTGATTTAATGAGTCGTATGGCGAGAATCAGACCTGGCCAGGAGCGTGTATTTATTTCTGTCTCCATCTGTGGAACTTTCCTTAGAATTAGAGCAGTGCAGTTTTAGCGAGGGATTTGAGGTTTTAACTGGAATTATCTTAGAACTCTCAGAGCGTCGACTGAGAGACTTGGAGACACATTCTGAGCCGAACAACCATGGCGAATCTGTGGAATTCTAAGCTTCCATTGGAGGTGGGAGAGAGAAAAATGCAACCCTTTTCCATCCTGAAATCATATCGCCTCCCATCTCCAATTATGTCAAAGGACAAATAAGCAAAGATGCTGGCCCATTGACCATTATTTCATTTGATTCCTTTGATGATAAATGATTTTCTTCTAAGTGGCATTTTCTCCTGAGATTCTATGATCTGCCGGCATCTCATAGGGTATAATTTTTGTGTGCACTTGCAGAAGGCCATTCATTCATTCATTCACTCATTCCTTCATTAAATCAGCAGTTCTCAACCAGGAGATTTTGTCCCTGGGGGACATTTGGTGATGTCTGGAGAGGTTTTTGGTTGTCATAGTCTTGGGGGCAGGAGAGGGTGTGCTGCTGGCAGCCAGTTGACAGAGACCAGGGGTGCTGTTGAACATCCCACAATGCACAGGACAGCCCTGTGCAATGGGTAATTCTCCAGCCCCACACTTCCATAGTGCTGAGGTTGAATATTAAACTAATATTCACCGGGTGTATTCTTTTTCACAAGCACCGTTCTGGGCACTGGGGACAAGGTGGTGAATAATTTCTGTTCACCTGAACAGGAATTCCAGAACCGAGAATATTCCTGTTCTCATGGAGCTTATACTCTGGCTGTGGGGTAGAGGAGGTCAGAGAGGCAATCAAGTAACAAGATAACTTTAGTTCCTGCAGCACAGGAAATGAGTCAGTGTCGCGTGGTAGAGACAGCTGTCTGGAGGGGACGGTGTTGGTTAGGGTAGTTATGGAAGTCCACCTGGGTGAGGAAGTACATCAGTTAGGAACTGTGTCATCTGAAATAAGAAAATGTGACATACCATGGCTGAAACAAATGAGGGTTTCATTGCTCACTTAATAAGGAGTCTGGAAGCAGGTAGCTGCTGACACTGATTCAGGGTCAGGGTCTCTGTAAGTCTCTCGTGTTTTTTCTCTCAGGGTCACAAAATGGCTGTTGTAGCTCCAGACGTCACATCTGTGCACACAGTGGGGAAGATGGCGCCAGCCCCACATCTAGCTCGCCTATCAGAAGAGTAGAAACTATTATGAAAGCTCCCTCAAGAGACCGCTTATGAGCTGGTGGGCAGATCTAGGTCACACGACAACGAGGGCTGCCAGGAAGGTTGGATAAGTTAGTATTTATCCTTTCCAGCCTCTGTAGTGGGAGAAAGATGTTGGGGATAGGTGTCAGGTCAGCCAGCTTTAGGGTGCTGGCACGTGTGACGTTTGAGCTGAGATCTTAGGGTGTCCCAGAGGGAGGGGAAAAACACGTGTAGGGGCCTGGAGGCTGGGACCAGAAGAGCAAGAGAAATACTGATGCTGTTATGAGATTCTCCATCACCCTATTCACTAATTTCCTGAAGGAAGGTGCCCACGCAATGGTCGCTGCCAGGAAGATCTGCTTCTCTGGGCATCCCAGGGGCTGTATGAGTTTCCTGCAGCTGCTGTAACCAATGACCACAAACTGGGTCTTTTGTGACCAGTCACAGCTGGGTCACAAACTGGCTTGAAGCAACAGTTCCTGCCGTCAGAAGTGTCAAGTGGCCAGAAACCCAGGTGCTTGCGGGACGGCACTGTCTCCAGAGGCTCTCGGGGAGGCTCCATCCTTTGCCTGTTCCAGCTTCTGGTGGCCGTCTACACTCCTCACCCTGCGGCCCTGTGACTTCAGTGTCCCCCGCCGTGGTCATACCGCTTCCTCCTCTTCCGTCTGTGTGTCTGTCTTCTCCTTTCTGCAGTGACTGGATTTGGGGTCCACCTGGATAATTCAGGATGAGCTCATCTCAAGATCTTTAACTGCACTGTGGCAAAGACCCCTTTTCCAAATAATGTAACGTTAACAATTTCTGTGGTTCAGGATGTGGATACATCTTTTACAAAATTTTTTATTGAAGTGTGGTTGATTTACAATGTTGTGTTAATTTCTGCTGTACAGCAAAGAGTCTCAGTTATACATATATATATATATTCCTTTTCATATTCTTTTCCATTATGGTTTATCTCAGGACATTGAATATAGTTCCTTGTGCTGTACAGTAGGACCTTATTGTTAGTGGATACATCTTTTCGAAGGACAGCATTCAACCCATGACAGATCCTAAGTCCAGGTATTTGGAGAGAAGTCTTGTTACCACTTGAACGGTTTTCACAGTCAGCATCTACGCCGTCCAGAATGAAGAACCCTATTAAAATTTAAGAGGTTATTCCAACCACGAGGCCTGGGGAGTAGGCTGCTCTCTTTCCTGATACGTCTTCCCTCTGAGCTCCTCTTTTGACACCTAACCTAATGTAGTAAGTCCCCTGCATACAGACGAGTTCTGTTCCGAGAGGGCATTCATGAGTCCAGTTCGTTCCTAAGTCCAACAAAGTCAGCCTAGGTACCCAACTAACACAGTCGGCTCCACAGTACTGTACTGTAATAGGTTTATAGTACTTTTCACACAAATACTACATAAAAAACAAACACACAAAAATAAAGAAAACACTTTTAATCTTACGGTACAGTCCCTTGAAAAGTACAGTAGTGCCGTACAAAAAGAACTGGCTGGCACACAGGGGCTGGCATCGAGTGAACAGGCAGGAAGAGTTAGTGACTGGAGGAGAGGAGGAGACGGTAGAGCTGAAGTATCATCAGCAATAGGGGACGGAGGGCCAGCTGCAATTGCACTCACGCCTGACGTGGACGGCACAGGTGCTGGTTCCTTGCTGGATTCAAGTCTCTCCCCCCTCTTGAAAAAAACGATCCAGTGAGGTCTGGGTAGTACTGTACCAGCTACATTACCGTTGCTTTTATGCTTGTTTCTGGACATTCTGGACTTCAAATAAAGATACTGTACTGCTGTACTCTACACAATACTGTACAGTACGGCACACAAAAGCACAACCACTTGTAGAGGATGCCCGCACGTGACAATGTACGCCAGACACGTGAACTAACTTACGTGATTGGCCATGCAAACGCACGTTCACATCTTTGAAAGTTCACAACTTGGGGCTTCCCTGGTGGCGCAGTGGTTAAGAATCCGCCTGCCAATGCAGGGGACACGGGTTCGAGCCCTGGTCCGGGAAGATCCCACATACCGCGGAGCAGCTAAGCCCGTGCGCCATAGCTACTGAACCCACGAGCCACAACTACTGAGCCCGCGTGCCACAGCTACTGAACCCGCGAGCCACAACTACTGAGCCCGCAAGCCACAACTACTGAAGCCCGCGCGCCCAGAGCCCGTGCTCCGCAACAAGAGAAGCCACCGCAGTGAGAAGCCCACGCACCGCAACGAAGAGCAGCCCCCGCTCGCCGCAACCAGAGAAAGCCTGCGCGCAGCAAGGAAGACCCAACGCAGCCAAAAATAAATAAATAAAATAAATAAATTTATATAAAAAAAGATATTTTCTTTAAAGAAAGGTCACAGCTTGAAGTTTCATGTGTAGGGGACTTACTGTCCCCCAGTTTTTAAGCTGATTTAACAGTGACACTGCCCCCCCTCCCCCAACCAGCCCCGTCACAGATCCTGTGCTTTGGCCAAGGCCGCATGTCCTGTCTGGTTAAGCTTAGGCTCGGCTGTTCCCCACGTGGAATGTTCTTCCCTCTTCTTTTCAGTGGGTCCCGCCCCGCACGTCCTCTGCCGCAGCCGCAGTGTGGGGAGGACACAAAACCGTCAACCGTTTCTCTCGTGCGTGCTGTGGAGCCGTGTGGGTTCAAATCCCAGATCGCTGTCTCTGAGACACAGACTCCTTGTCTGTAGAGTGAGGATGCTAAGCAACGTCGACCTTACGGGCTGTTCGTGGGGTTTAATGCTATACTGTTGGTAAAGCACCTGGTGCCTTGGAAGCATTCAGATGTCACCGTCTGCTCAGCATTTGGGTGTATAGTTGCAGCACGATGCTGACACTGGTTGCAAAGAGCTCAGTCAAATTTCTGCACGATCTCCAGCCCCTCCCGTCCTGGAGGGTCAGGCTGACGTCACCTCACTCAAAGCCCCAGCCCTCTGGTCCCAAGGTTTTTCCTGCGTGACCACCCGCCGCCCTGAGACAGCCTGCACCTCGTTAGCATCAACTCAGGCATGGCCCTGGCAGCCCCGAATAACAAGGACACTCCTGTGACTTGGGAAATCCCATGGGTTCAGAGACTGCCTTCTAGGGCCAGGGGCAAAGGCAGCCAGATTCTCACTACACACCAGCAGCTGTGCGTGTTCTAGCTGTGCTTGCAAGCCGCTCGCGTCCCGGCAGGCTGACCTCCAGGCCTGCCTTGTCCTCACGTGCAGGGCTGGGGCTGGGACAGCCCGGTATCTGCTCCGTCCCTCCTTAAACCCACAGCGCCTGCCCTGGCCCTTTCTCCCACCTCTGCTGTCCCCGGAGTGTGGTCATTACCCCTCCTTTTCTCTCTTCTGGGGTGGGTGTGGGATTCCAGATGGCGCTGGCCTGGGGGACCTCCCCATCTTTTTGATTCCTGTACCTTGCCCACAACTCTGTAAACAATTCCTCTGTTCAACTCTCTCCAAATTACCCAATTTAGGTGAGCCATCTCCTTCCAAGCAGGGTGCAATAGGGTGTGTCAAGTCTGCTTTCTCCCCACAGGGACATTTACCTCCCCTCCCCATCCCCTCCCCTCCCCTCCCTCCTTCCTCCTTTTTTTCTCCTGTTCAGGATTCAACCCGGGATCACACACTACATAGAGTTATGATGTCTCCTTAATCTCCTTTCTGTAACAGTTTCTCAGCCTTTCTAGGTCTTTCCTTACTTTGACCATCCCTGAAGGGTACAGGCCAGTTATTTCACAGAATGTTCCTCACTTCGGGTGGGTCTGATGTTTTCTCATGACAAGACGCTGGCTGTGCGTTTCGGGCAGGGATACTGCAGCGGTGATGCTGCCTGTGTCTTGGTGTATCCTGGCAGCGCAAACACAGGATGTACGTTTGTCGTATTTTTTGAGGATGTTGACTTGGTCACTTGGTTGAGGTGCTATCCACTGAGCTCCTTTGCTGTAGAATTACTCTGGTCCCTTTTGTAAAGTAGCAAGTGATTTGTGGGGAGGTACACTGAGATCATGTAAATATTTGTTCTTCATATTTTAGCATCCATTGGTGACTTAGCCAAGTCAACTACTATGTGTGACAGTTACAAAATGGTGATTTTTCTATCATTCCCTCAATATTTGTTAGTTGGCTTTCCTCTGTAAGGGAAAAGTGTCCCCTTTCCCTCCATTTTATATTGATGTTTATTTATATCACTTAGATTAATGGATTCTTCTTTTATTCAGGGGTTAAATTTACTGTCATTACTTATTCTAATGCTCACCTTAACAAGCACTGGGTGCGCCTTCAAGCTGGTTTCTGTGTCATTTTGATGTGAGACCATCATGTTTTAGCTCTTCTTTACTTTCTAGCTTAATAGGATGCTCCAGCTCAGCTTCTGCTTTCCCTGCTCCAGTCCTGGAATTAGCCATTTCTTTCTTTTTTTTTTTAACTGGAGTATAGTTGTGTTACTAATCAGTTATACATATACACACATCCACTCTTTTTAAGACTCTTTTCCCATATATGTCATTACGTGATGTTGAGTAGAGTTCCCTGTGCTCTACAGTAGGTCCTTATTAGTTATCCCTTTTACATACTGTAGTGTGCATATGTCAATTCCAGTCTCCCAATTTATCCCTCCCCTTTCCCCCCAGTAATCATAAGATTGCTTTCTACATCGACAACTCTATTTCTTTTGTAAATAAGTTCATTTGTACCATTTTTTTTTTTTTTTTTTAGATTCCACATATAAGCCATTTCTTGAAGGAGGCTTTGTTTCTTTTGGTGGAGAATGATATTTAGAAACCAAAATCTGGGTGCTAGGTGTGATCATTGCAACTGGGGTGTCATAATTCTAGGACCACTCAGCAGCCAGAGCTAGGGTGTGTGTGTCTGTGTGTGTTTGAGTGTGTGTATTTCTGTGTCTATTTCTGTTTCCAAGTCTACCTATGTATCTGTTTATCTCTACTGAAACCATGAGTTCATAATTATACTTCCAAACCCAATCTGACTCGACAGGTTTCCTGCAGTCGCCCTCCACCCCCACCTTCCATGTGTCTTACCCCCTTCTCTGACAGTGAGAAACCTGGATTCCATTTTACACCAGATATCTATTCATATGCTCAACCCTAGAAGACAAAAGCACTACTAAGGAGAGTTTAATACTTATTCACAGCTCTTTCTGTCTTTGGCTTGAGGGCACATCCGAGTACTGCATTTATAAGTTACTTAGGGAACCCCCCTCTACCCTTCATGGGCTCTTGTATTCATTTGAAATACAGTTCCGTTCCTTAGTTTCTGTTTGTATTCTGTTTTAAGAGCCCTTTCCCCATCCTGTTATATAATTTTTGAGATCATATGGCTTCTAAGAGGGCAGGTGAGGGATGTTTGAATACAAGCTCTCCCTGACCCGGAAATGGGGTTTCTCATCCGCGGCAGTGACATTTCCAGGAGCCTCGGTGGGCTTTGCCGTTGAAAGTTGCTCATGAAGGTACACGGGCTCTCGGCATCTTACCCTTGAATGGTCAGAGGAAGCAGAGGACCCAGTGAAGGCTTTCCTGGCCACAAAAGCAGTTGCCCCTCCTGCAGATTTCAGTGTTTGGTGAGAGAGAGTTTCTGCCGCTGGTTTCAGAGTTCAAGGCAGATGAATCCTGCGTGCAGACCCTTTCTGATCCAGAGCCAGGAGAATCTCACTATATGCTCCCCGCAGTGTAGACCAGACTTCCTCACATTCGTGTCCTCTCTATCACCACCCCCCCACCTCACCCCACTGTGTCTCCCACGATTCTCCACCGTGCAGTTTGCACTGGGATCTTCTCAGGGACCCTACACATCCCCTCAGCTCCCTTGCTCATATGGCATCTGTATAAAGACAGTCACTGAACTGGAGGTTTCCGTGAGATGCCGAAGAGGAGAATATGAGGAAAGAAGAGAGAGGTAAGAGGCAAGATCTTTGGGATAATTAAAACCCAGTGACGGAGCCCAGGCGCCCCTGTCAGTGCTCCTGTGTCCTGATGTCTCAAGGGTTTTATGCCAGCAACTGCTCCTTCCTTCCCAAGTCTCTCCTCCCCTGGTCAGTCTCTCGCCCTTCCCACCTCCTCCTCCTGCCTCTCCGCCCTGCCTGCCCATCACAGAAGTGGCCGTCACACCCTCGAAATGCGGCCAGTCTGCATTGAGACGCGTAATTACCAAACGTGCACCGGTCTTCTTCGAAGGCTTGGAGAAAAAGAATGTGAAACAGCATTAGCAATGTTTATAGTGGTTACAGATCTGTTTGGGTATTTGCGTGAAAGTGTACCGTTAACATTAATTTGATCTGTTCCTTTTTACTTTTTGAAAAGTCCCCCCTACCCCCAGCGTAAGATTCCGTGTATGGCTCACGTTATCTTTTTCCTGGACGGCCCTGGCTTAGGCCACGCCTGCCCCCTTCACGCTCGCCTCTCTTGGTCTTGCTTTGTCCAGATCTTCTGATCTTTTCCTCAAAGGCGGCATTAGAATGATTGACCGGGAGCACGGGTGCTGGAATGTTGGGGAGAGGGAGACGGAGGAGGGTGAGGACGTAGGAAACAGCAAGAGGGTGAACGTGTCGCAGAGCCAGGCTTGAAGCATCTTTTCAGTTGCATGTTTGCAGTCTCCGCCCGGTCTGTTACCCCTCAGCATCACTTGTGTTCTTTCAGGGTCCAGGGCACGGCAGGCAGTGAGCGCTTGGCGGAATCCTTCCCAGAATCTCCCTCCGAAGGGAACTTGGTTGATTTCTCAAAAAATGGTCCCAGCCTGGCTCGGATCTGGACGTGTAGCTGCAGCTACCGCTCTTTGCCTATAAATATTTAAATGGCAGCTCTGCTTTCAGACAAAGCACATCAGTGGCAAAGATCAGGCTTTTTGACCTTTTGTCAATTTACTTGGTGAAATATGATTCTCCTGGTCTCCGTTTTTTCCAAAATGTTGTCTCCTTTTTTTTTTTTTTTTTTCCTTCATAGTGGAAAAGGCTGCATTTTCTCCCAATGTACAAAGGAAAAGATGTAAGAGTTTTGGGGTCTCTTTGTATTTATATCTAAATGTATCTAAATGCAAATAATAAAGTTGCCGTCCTGCCTGCAGGAGTAGGTCTCAGGTTAGGATTAGCAGCTGGCTTCAGCACCTGGGGAGGCAGGTGAAGTTAGCTGAAGGAGTTCCCGCCGGATGAGAAACCTGGAGGTCCAAATTCAAGTCCTCTGGCTATGCAGGTCTCCCCGCCTCCGCCCACCTCACCAGGCTGCCTCGGGCCCCCAGGTGCTGCAACCTCCTTCCTGTGGCCAAGCCCCTCTCATGAGCTGATTGTTAGTTCGGGTGTCTTTTGTAGGTGCTGGGAAGGTCAAATACAGTAGTGAAGAGAGGAGAGGGAAAAAAATCAAGCATCTTGGGATTTAGCATCATATGGCAAAAACTCTCTGCTCCTAAATATACACGTGTTTGAAATATGGTTTGGCCCCTGTCCAGCCTTCATTCCCTGATTTTGAATATTCTCGGCATATGCATATTTAAAGCAAGATACGATATATACCAAAAGGGACATTTAAAAAGAAACACAATCAGGCGGCTGCTTCAAAGTAACCTCAGGGACTGGAAACCACATACTTTGTGAAAGAATGAAAGCTATGAGAGTCGAACAGGAAGGACTCAGGAGTGTAATAAAATAAAGCTTTATTTGCTCTCACCGCCCCCGAGAAACCCTCGCTGTAAGGCTGGTTTCTCCCGTCCCCTCGGATGAAACCTCCTATCGACGCCTTTGACTTTTCTCAGGCAGTGAGTATCCTCTGTCTTTGGTCCCTCGTGGGATACTGGTTTAGCTATTAGAATATCCAGGCCCCCATGCAACCTCATTTAAACTTAAGCTTTTCGTCTCTGCTTTTCGTCTCTCCTGGGAAGGACCTGACTTGGGTTGGCGCCTGCAGTGTGTGGATCATTGGTCCAAAAGGGCTGGTTCTTTGGGAAGACTCAGCTCAGAGGCTATTTCTAGACTCTGCCCAGGTGAAGTTGGGGGTCTCCGCTTCTGGAGCCACCACCGCGCCGTTAGGTCATAGGATGGCGCTGCTGGGGCCGGGAGGGTGCCGTGGGAAGTGGACCGTCTGGGGTTGGACCTGCCCCTGTACTTCCTGACTATGCGCTGTGAATGGGTAACTCAGCCTTGGTGTTGCTCACAGTTTTCTCATCTATAAAATGAGAATGACAGTGTTACCTGCTTAACAGGGGGCAGTGAGGGCTAAGTGACGTCATACACCGACAGATGACCAGGTAGCGCGCCCACAACTCTTGCCCGCTCACGGGGAGGACTCGTGATGTCCGTCGGCAGCCTCACTGGCGTCGTCACACTGCCTGGTCCGTCCGTGCACCTCATTCTAATGACTTCTTCTTTTGAACCTGTCTTCCTGAGCGCCCCAAGGTCTCCCTGGTGGCCAGTGCGGGGTGCTCCCGGCTCTCACCCCTGCTTCCCGTGGCCAGGGGTCCAGAGGCAGTGCTGGGAGATGTTTGGAAGCCCCGTTTCTCTGCAGAGTGAAATGGACAAGTGTCGATCTGTGTGGGATGCAAACGCCAAAATGCCCCTCCAGAAAGCATCACTCTGGTGAGACCCCAGAGCCTGGAATCTCAGTGCTGGACTAGGTTGTGGCCCTTCTCTCTGCTGGAGGCCTTCTCACCAGCACTTAGCATCCTTCCTATGACATTTACACAGCAGTTGTATTTATTTATTTATTTATTTTAAAAACAGGCGTTGTGCAAATTTTTGTTCAAGGAAATGCTGCTTGAAATCTCTTTGATATTTGCCTCCAGGGTCAGGAGGCTCGCATTTATTCCCAGCAGTTTCCTTTCGGGGCACAGGCTTAAAATGCAAAATATGAATTTTAGATGCTGTCACTTGTTTTGGAGGGAAATCTCTCTCCTCGGCGCTCTCCGCGCCCCCAGAAAACAACGCTCTGTTAAGAAAACAACCCTATGCGTATACATATATCCCCTTGTTTTTGCATTTCCTTCCCATTTAGGTCACCACAGAGCATTGAATAGAGTTCCCTGAGCTATACAGTAGGTTCTCATTAGTTACCTATTTTATACATAGTATCAATAGTGTATATGTGTCAGTCCCCATCTCCCAGTTCATCACACCCCCTCTTCCCCCCGCCCCGGTATCCATACATCCGTCCTCTATGTCTGGGACTCTGTTTCTACTTTGCAAATAAGTTCATCTGTATCATTTTTCTAGATTCCACAATGTAAGCGATATTATACGATTTTTGTTTTTCTCTTTCCGATGTACTTTACTCTGTATGACAGTCTCTAGGTCCTTCCACGTCTATGCAGATTTGTAAAGCAACTATACTCCAATAAAAATTAATAAAAAAAAGACAACCACCCTAACCCTTCCTGTTTACTGAGGGGGTGAAAGGGACCTCAGACAATTCAGTGAAATTTGGGCTTCCTTTGGGCAAAAGACTGAGGTCGGTATCCGCGTGTACCAGCAGGATCTTCAGAATGTTTCCACATGGATCTCAAATGCCAGGTCAGGGCACGTGGGCCCACTGCACTGCATGATGGGGCGCAGCGCGCACCCCCCATAAACAGAGGGACCCTGCCCCTGGGTCAGGCCCTGCGGGAGGGCTTCCCTGGCAGAGTCCACAGATGAAGATGCCGTGAGATGCCGAGGGCTGTGCTGAGCGGAAACAGCACGGGTGTCGCGTTAAAAGCAGGTCTGTCTGGAGCCCAGACTGGGAGCTAACGACACTTTGCCGCAGTGCTTCAACATGGCCTTGGAGGGTTTTAAGAATGGAATTGGCAACTGGCTGTTGGGAGAAGGGGTGCAAGTCGGCCCCCAGAGAGCACAGTGCACGTGAGGGGCAGAAACACAGGCCATGGCGCAGCTTGCAAGCTCCCCACCCCGGACATGCCCCTCCGTCTTGGTGCCAGAGGAGCAGGTGCAATTTTCTGCTTTTACCCCATGCAGCCCCCGCTGGATCTTCCCAAGCAGGTTAGCAAATCAGTTCACCCCACACTTGCTGGGGACACCTTCACCTTTGGCATCTTCAGCTTCAATCGTATACTCGGTGTACACCGGTCTTCTCTCAGAGCCTTGGAACCCCTGTTCCTATGTACTCTCTGACCTGCGGACAAGGTTCCCGTTTCGATTACCCTGAGCGTATGGACGGGAGGCCCGTGGGGTAGGTTTCTGTACCTGCCATTGTGAGAGTAACTGAGTGCAGGGCTCCCAGGCCTCCGTGTCCTCTTCTGGGGAGGGCAGCCAGGCCTCAGGCCCCCATCCCTTGTCAGGTTATCTTGTCAGACTCCTGAGTAGGTGGAGGATGATCAACTCTCCAGGTTCGCCCGGGACGCAGGGGGCTTTCAGTGCTGACTGGGAGGGTCCAGGACAAAGCAGGATGAGCTGGTCACAGGAAGGGGGCCCGTTGTTTGGGGGTCTCCTTTGCTGCCCACACTGTCTCCCCATGGAAGAGGAGGTGGCTGTTCACCTGAGATGTTTTAGCTGCTTCTCAGCTAAGGAGCCCGTTTTGGGGCAGCCCCAGGTCTGGGTGGTCCACGGGACTGGTTCCGGCCAATGGGAGGAGAGAGGAGGTGATGTGTGATGCTTCTGGGCAAAGCTGATGGAGAAGCACAACCCTTCGTAACCCACCTGCGGGCCGGATGTGAGGCCTGTGAGCCCCCAGGGAACAGGGGAGCCACAGGATGGAAGGGGCCTGGGTCTCCAGGTTGCTGCATGCAGGGAAGCTGCCCCCAGCTAGGACCACCTGCATTGATGGTTTCGTGGGTAGGAATAAACGCATATCCCTTTAAACCCCACACGTCAGTGCCTCCCTTGGTAAAGAGGCTAGTTTTATACTAACTAACACCCTAACCCTAACCCTCTTCAGTTACTTCCTTGTCCACCGGCTCCCCGCTTACCGCCCGCCCCCCCACTCCCCAATTTATCTCATCACTGCTGTGTAGCGCGTGAAATTGGGAGCCCTGTTACTGGTGCCTCCAGGCTATGGGTCCGTCAGGAGCCATGGGATCCACACGGCTCTGTGATCAACTGGAAAAGCAGCATTTGCGTCCCACACTATTTAACTCTTCTTGCAGTGACAATTACTGTGCACGTGCCATTTCTTCCTTTCCTTTCTTTTTTTTAAATTAAAATTAAAAAAAATTTTATATCGGAGCATAGTTGATTAACAATGTTTTGTTCGTTTCAGGTGTACAGCAACGTGATTCAGTTATACGTATACATGTGTCAATTCTTTTTTGAATTCTTTTCTCATTTAGGTTATTACAGAATGTTGAGCAGAGTTCCCTGAGCTGCACAGCTGGTCCTTGTTTGTTATCTATTTTAAACCTAGTGACTGTGTTCATGTCGATCCCAAACTCTCCCAATCTATCTTAAATTATAGAATTTTAGATTGCTTTTACTTAACTCATAGAGTAATATATATTCATTGCAGAATTTTTTTTAGTATAGAAAATAATTTAGAAGAAAATTAAATCATCCGTAAACATACCTCAGCACCATCCTCACAGATAACATTTGATATTTATAGCTTGAATCTTATTTTGCTAGAGTATTTAGAAAATGTATATGGGTTGAATGTATTTTGGGGGGATACTAGGTAGTTTTCGTTTTCATCTTTATGCTTAGTGATTTTCTTTCTTTAAGCAATGACTGCAGTGTGTGTTTAATTCTAAAAGATAAGATGATTCGGTCACATCCATTATTATCCTTTAAGATACACTTACACAAGCAGAATTTCTGGGTCCGAAGATAGACATGTTTGTAAGGCATTTGATAAACAGCTTAGATTTGATAGCTTATCTATTTGATAAATAGGTTGTGTCCACTTTCTCTCCCATTAGCAGTATACAAGACGTGCTTTCTCCTTTCTCTTGAAAGCCTTGGGGAAATTGTTTCCATTTGTCATTATTTATTAGAGAAGAGTTAGAAAATAGAGATGTGTAAAAATTAAGGAAACAGTAATTAGTGACAAAGACACTCAGTGATAATCAGTGCTGAAATTTTAGTGATGCTCTTTAATCTAGAAATATATGGTATGAAGTGTGTGTGTGCACGTGTGCACATGTCTGTCCCACGAGAATCACATAGGCCAACGCCCGTCCCCTAGACCAGGAGGTGGGGAGTCGCAAAGCCCAGATTTCGCTGCGTGTGGCTGTTGGAATGTCCTGGCTAGGATGCCCAGTCCTGCTTGTGACCCCGGGGTCGGGAGAGCGGGCTTCAAGGCCTGGCTCTGTGACTCTGAGTTGTAAGACCGTCGGTAAATCGTTCAACCTCGGAGCCTGCTTTTTCCCTCTTGTTCTTGAGTAGCTGACTCTTGTGGCTTTTTCCAACCGTAGCTTTGTATGATTTTATGTTTTAAATGAGGCAGCCCCTCTCATGACAACGCCCCTGTTTAAAGCTCCAAAGTTGAAACATCCCTGTTATTTCCATGGTCCTCTGCTGTTCCATCACAGAGAGGTGTGTATCTTGCAACCCTTGACTGGTGCCAGAAAAGCATCTTTTAGACTGATACCTCAAGGATGGAATGGGAACAGAAAGTCATTAAGAGCGTGGAAAAACAAATTAATCACCTCTGCTGTGTGAATACGCTTCAGCATTCACGGATTTTAATGCTCGGGTGCAACGTGAAGTGTGGTTCACTGGTGGGTGTTTTTCTTCTTTTCTACTTAAAAGCTCGGGAATACAAACAAAGCTATTAAGTGATTTAGTAATTTGAAAGAGCTTTAATGGGTCCATTTAGTTAGGCAAGGAGAAGCCACATGTAAAGGCTTGGTTTCAGATTTCTATTGGTTGGAAATCTTTCCATGAAAAGAAAACACATCTCCAAGAGGCTTAAATATTAAAAGGGAGTGTCTAGACTCAAATAACCTCAGAGTCCGTAGATCAGGAAGACATCAGGCATGGTTTGATCCAGAGACTTAATGTCGTCAGCCAAGACTTTTTTTTGCTTCTTTCCATCCTTCTCTGTGCTGTCTTTGGGCTAAAGCTGGCTCCTCCTGGCTCAGGAGATGGCTTCTTCTTCTTCTTTTTTTTAAAAACATATTTCTTTATTTCTATGTTTTTGGCTGCATCAGGTCTTAGTTGCGGCACGTGGGCTTCTCTCTAGCTGCGGTGCGTGGGCTTAGCTGCCCCGCGGCACGTGGGATCTCAGTTCCCCGACCAGGGATCGAACCTGCGTCCCCTGCACTGGAAGGCGGATTCTTAACCACTGGACCGCCAGGGGAGTCCCACAAGATGGCTTCTAGTACCTCCCGCAGGCTACGCGCTTGATCACTTAATTCCGGTAGGAAAAGAGCATGACTTTTCCCAATCTTAAAGTTCCCTCTGGACCGGCTCAGGTCCGAGGCTCACCTCTGCATCATTACCGTAGTTAGGGAAATGGAACGTATTGATTGGTTTCCTTAGTCTGTTCGGACCACTATAACAGGACACCACGCGCTGGGTGGCTTACGAACAACAGAAATTTAGTTCTAACAGTTCTGGGGGCTGGGAGTCTGAGATCAGGCTGCCAGCCAGCACGGTCGAGCTCTGGTGAGAGCTCTGTTCTCGGTTGCCGGTGGCCGTTTTCTCCTCGTGTGGCAGAGAGGCAAGTCAGCTCTCCGGGGCCTCTTTGATAAGGGCACTAACCTCATTCATGAGGGCTCCCCCTCATGACCTGATCACCTCCCAGAGGCCCACACCTCCTAACACCATCACCTGGGGGCTTAGGGTTTCAACACATGGATGCTGGGGAGACACATCAGCCCCCAGCATCACATGAGGCCAGTGCTGGAGAAGGCGCAGGGTCGGGGGGAGACTCTACAGCATATACGTGGAGTATATGAGTCTTCATTCTGATGTATTCTCTTGCCTGGTTAATAGAAGTGGGTTTTAGGAGACGGTGTCCTGCTAACGTGGCTCCTGTGGGGGAAAAACAGCACTGCTTGAAGTCTTCGCCTGATTCCATGGTGTGAATCCTCCAACGGTAGCTGACTTCAGGCTACAGCTGCTTCAGCATCAACTTTCCTGGGTATTTATCAATTGGAGAAAGTGGCCTCTGGCTTCAGTACCCCGTCGGCAGCTTCTCTGTACCTTGCAGCCGGCTGTACCTGGTTAACCCACCCAAGTTGGCAATACCCGCAGGCTACAGCTGCCTGACGTCAGGCAGGACTTGGAATTTCCTAAAGGGTGCTTTCCTAGTGCTCCGTGAAACTTTTTCTTCCTAGAGGATGATTTCAGGGTGCACTGAAGCAACGTGAGGACTGTGGCCGTGCAGACTCGAGCGTTGGGGGTCTGTCCTGTGGTTTTTCTGATGTCGTTTACTGGCCGTGCTGACTCTGAAGGCTACCTGTGATTAGAACCCTCTGGTCTTGAAACCTCTTCCAGCAAATCCCTACGCATCACACCCAGCTGTTCGGTTTAGATCCAGGTGTGATGCCCTGCATAAATGAATTTGTCCTTCGTAGTGAGGCTCCTTGAAGTAACGATGCTTTTAATCTTTCCCGTCCCATGGATATAGATTTTTTGTAATGGTTAGTCTTCCTAGACTAGATAATGAATAAGGCCACTGATCAAGTCTGAATCCGTGTGCAGTTGTATTCTAAATGCAGCGTGCGTCTCAGGGCTGGGTTTTACTGCACTCTTAACCAAGGTTACACAGGTCTGCCTTAATAGATTAAAAGCCGAGAGGGCTGTGAAAGCTAATTTATCTGAGACCGTGACGGGGGAAATGATGTGTTCCTTCTGCCGCCTCCTGCCTCTTCCAGTTTCATGGCAAGTATCGTTTTGAGCACATTTGAGGCCCTCTGTGTTTAGTCTGCCTCCCCACTTCCTCCCCTTTGTCTTAAAGGAGGAGGGTGACAGGCTCCAGGACCTCACAGGCTAGCTTTTCTTGCAGGGAGAGGCAGAGTCCTCAGTGAAGAGGGCAGTGTTCTGACAGAGTGGCTGTAGACTCTAGTGCCTGCCTCAGGACCTTTGCACATGCTGTGCCCTCTGCCTGGGATGCTCTCTCTCTCTCCATGTCTCAGCATTGAGACTCTTTCTCATCAGTCTCTAGGAGGGACACCTCCTCAGAGAGGCCCACCCTGACCATACTCTCTAAAGTGGCTCCCCCTTGGGGGAGTGGGGGGGGGATAAATTAGGAGTTTGGGATTAACAGATGCACACTAAGATATATAAAATAGATAAACAACAAGGACCTACTGTATAGCACAGGGAACACTACCTCAGTATTTTGTAATAACCTATAAGGGAAAAGGAGCTGAAAAAGAATATCTATATTCTGTACACCTGAAACTGACACAACATTGTAAATCAACTGTACTTCAATTAGAAACAAAGGTTAAAAAAAATAGCTCCCCCTTAGACTTCCCACCCTTTTCCTTCACACGTTCTTATTCTAGTTCCTCCTCGGTTTTGTGAGCTGAGATTGTCTTGTCTGCATGTTTGTTGTCTCTCTCTCCCACTGGAATGTGCACTCCTTCGGGGCCAAGACCTTATCTTTCTCTCCCTCTTGTTCACCGATGCACCTGCGCTGTAGGTGGGCCACACGTTTGAATGGATGAGTAAATGGGTGAGTGAAGAGCTATAGTTCTCCACTTCCAGGAAGCCTGACACGGGCGAGCTTTCTCTCCCTCCACGCGTGTGGGGTTCAGCTTCCTCATCTGTAAGATGGGCGGCCTGCCTCAGCCTGGGTGATTTCTGGAGAAACCTGTTCTCTTCTTCCCAGTTTGATAATTCTGGTTGCCACCCCCCCTCCCCCAGTCTCTCCTGTTGGTTGTCTGTGTGGCTGGCCTGTTCCTGATGTAAACTGCATGTCCCTTATGGAGGGCACAGATGACAACAGGGAGGCTCCTCTGTGGCCTGTGTGACCGGGGCCAGGACACGTGCACGTGCCTCACACAGTGGATGGCTCAGGCAGGGGCTTCCCTGTCATCTCAGAACACGAGGTTGGATGGCAGGTCGCCATTTGGGGGAGGGCTTCATTTTATTAAAAAATTTTATTAATAAAAACTTTAAAAAATTTTAATATGATTTTTTTTTTTTTTTTTTTTTTTTGGCCATGCCACACAGCTTGTTTCCTGACCAGAGATTGAACCCGGGCCACTGCAGTGACAGCACTAAATCTTAACCACTAGGCCACCAGGGAACTCAAATTTATAAGTTTTTAAAGGTTATTTTCCATTTACAGTTATTACAAAATATTGGCTCTATTCCCTGTGTTGTACAACACATCCTTGAGCCTATTTCACACCCAGCAGTTTGTACCTCCCATTGTCCCACCCCTCTATTGCCCCCCCTTCCCCTCCCCACTGGCAACCACTAGTTTGTTCTCTGTTTCTGTGAGTCTGCTTCTTTTTTGTTGTATCCACTAGTTTTTGTATTTTTTAGATTCCATATGTAAGTTACGTCTTGCAGTATTTGTCTTTCTCTGTCTGACTTATTTCACTTAGCATCATGCCCTCCAAGTCCACCCATGAGGATGCAAATGGCAAAACTTCCATCTTTTTTATGGCTGAGTAGTATTCTGCTGTATGTATGTACCACATCTTTGCCCATTCACCTGTTGATGGATGCTTAGGTTGCTTCCATATCTTGGCTATTGTAAATAGTGCTGCTGTGAACGTTGGGGTGAACGTATCTTTCCCAATTAGTGTTTTTGTTTTTTTCAGATATACCCGGGAGTGGAATTTCTGGGTCATATGGTAGCTCTATTTTTAGTTTTTTGAGAAACCTCCATAGCGTTTTCCACAGTGGCTGCACCAATTTAGGTGTAGCTAAGAAGGTTCCCACCAAGAGTCTAGGAAGGTTCCCTTTTCTGTACATCTTCTCCAATATTTGTTATTTGTGTTCTTTTTTTATTTTTATTTTTTAAATTTAATTTTATTTATTTTTTTATACAGCAGGTTCTTCTTAGTCATCCATTTTATACACATCAGTGTATACATGGCAATCCCAATCTCCCAATTCATCACAGCGCCACAACCACCCTCCGCTGCTTTCTCCCCTTG
>NC_041232.1:24174904-24175685 GCF_002837175.3 Physeter macrocephalus | reverse complement strand
TTTTGGATTGGGTTGTTTGTTTTTTTAATATTGAGCTGCATGAGCTGGTGTAAATTTTGGAGATTAATCCTTTGTCAGGTTCATTTGTTTGCAAATATTTTCTCCCAATTGAGGGTTGTCTTTTGGTCTTGTTTATGGTTTCCTTTTCTGGGCAAAAGCTTTGAAGTTTCATTAGGTCCCATTTGTTTATTTTTGTTTTTATTTCCATTACTCTAGGAGGTGGATCAAAAAAAGATCTTGCTGTGATTTATGTCAAAGAGTGTTCTTCCTATGTTTTCCTGTAAGAGTTTTATAACGTCCGGTCTTATATTTAGGTCTCTAATCCATTTTGAGTTTATTTTTGTGTATGGTGTTAGGGAGTGTTCTAATTTCATTTCTCTACATGTAGCTGTCCAGTTTTCCCAGTACCACTTATTGAAGAGACTGTCTTTTCTCCATTGTAAGCTGGTTATGTATTTTGGAGATTAATCCTTTGTCCGTTCATTTGTTTGCAAATATTTTCTCCCAATTGAGGCGTTGTCTTTTTGTCTTGTTTATGCTTTCCTTTTCTGGGCAAAAGCTTTGAAGTTTCATTAGGTCCCATTTGTTTATTTTTGTTTTTATTTCCATATTGGTGCGTGGGATTATCTCTGGGCTTTCTATCTTGTTCCATTGATCTATATTTCTGTGTTTGTGCCGGTACCATATTGTCTTGATTACTGTAGCTTTGTAGTAGAGTCTGAAGTCAGGGAGTCTGATTCCTCCAGCTCCGTTTTTTTCCCTCAAGACTGCTTTGGCTATT
>NC_041232.1:24173314-24173943 GCF_002837175.3 Physeter macrocephalus | reverse complement strand
CTGGGATAAATCCCCCAGGGAAGCCCTGTATGATCCTTTTAATGTGTTGTTGGATTCTGTTTGCTAGTATTTTGTTGAGGATTTTTGCATCTATATTCATCAGTGATATTGGTCTGTAATTTTCTTTTTTTGTGACATCTTTGTCTGGTTTTGGTATCACGGTGATGGTGGCCTCACAGAATAAGGTTGGGAGTGTTCCTTCCTCCACGATTTTTTGGAAGAGTTTGAGAAGGATGGATATTAGCTCCTCTCTAACTGTTTGATAGAATTCACCTGTGAGGCCATCTGGCCCTGGACCTTTGTTTGTTGGAAGATTTTTTTTTTTTTTTTTGTGGTACACGGGCCTCTCACTGTTGTGGCCTCTCCCACTGCAGAGCACAGGCTCCGGACGCGCAGGCTCAGCGGCCATGGCTCATGGCCCTAGCCGCTCCACGGCATGTAGGATCTTCCCGGACTGGGGCACGAACCCGTGTCCCCTGCATCAGCAGGCGGACTCTCAACCACTGCGCCACTAGGGAAGCCCTGTTGGAAGATTTTTTTTTTTCTTTTTTTTACGGTACGCGGGCCTCTCACTGTTGTGGCCTCTCCCGTTGCAGAGCACAGGCTCCGGACGCGCAGGCTCAGCGGCC
>NC_041232.1:24172097-24172975 GCF_002837175.3 Physeter macrocephalus | reverse complement strand
TTGAGCTTTGCGATTATTTTCTTTGTTTCTATTTCATTTATTTCTGCTCTGATCTTTGTGATTTCTTTCCTTCTGCTAACTTTGAGTTTTGTTTGTTCTTCTTTCTCTAGTTCCTTTAGATGTAAGGTTAGATTGTTTATTTGAGATTTTTCTTGTTTCTTGACCTAGGCTTGTATAAACTTCCCTCTTAGAACTGCTTTTGCTGCATCCCATAGTATTTGGATCGTCATGTTTTTATTGTTATTTGTCTCTAGGTATTTTTAAATTTCCTCTTTGATTTCTTCAGTGATCTCTTGGTTATTTAGTAATGTACTGTTTAGCCTCCATGTGTTTGTGTTTTTACGTTTTTTTTTTCCCTGTAATTGATTTCTAATCTCATACCGTTGAGGTCAGAAAAGATGCTTGATATGATTTCAGTTTGTCTTAAATTTACTGAGGCTTGAATTGTGACCCAAGATGTGATCTATCCTGGAGAATGTTCTGTGTGCTCTTGAGAAGAAAGTGTAATCTGCTGTTTTTGGATGGAATGTCCTATAAATATCTATTAAATCCATTGGTCTATTGTGTCATTTAAAGCTTGTGTTTCCTTATTAATTTTCTGTTTGGATGATCTGTCCATTGGTGTAAGTGAGGTGTTAAAGTCCTCCACTATTACTGAGTTACTGTCCATTTCCTATTTTATAGCTGTTAGCAGTTGCCTTATGTATTGAGGTGCTCCTATGTTGGGTGCAGATATATTTATAATTGTTATATCTTCTTCTTGGATTGATCCCTTGATTATTATGTAGCGTCCTTCCTTGTCTCTTGTAACATTCTTTATTTTAAAGTCTATTTTATCTGATATGAGTATTGCTACTCCAGCTTTCTTTCTTTTTTTT
>NC_041232.1:24169488-24171558 GCF_002837175.3 Physeter macrocephalus | reverse complement strand
TAAAGCTTTTGATTTCTCCATCGAATCTGAATGAGATCCTTGCCGGGTAGAGTAATCTTGGTTGTAGGTTCTTCCCTTTCATCACTTTAAGTATATCATGCCACTCCCTTCTGGCTTGTAGAGTTTCTCTGAGAAATCAGCTGTTAACCTTATGGAGTTCCCTTGTATGTTATTTGTCGTTTTTCCCTTGCTGCTTTCAATAATTTTTCTTTGTCTTTAATTTTTGCCAGTTTGATTATTATGTGTCTTGGCGTGTTTCTCCTTGGGTTTATGTGTATGGGACTCTCTGTGCTTCCTGGACTTGGGTGGCTATTTCCTTTCCCATGTTAGGGAAGTTTTTGACTATAATCTCTTCAAATATTTTCTCAAGTCCTTTCTCTCTCTCTTTTCCTTCTGGGACCCCTATAATGTGAATGTTGGTGTGTTTAATGTTGTCCCAGAGGTCTCTTAGGCTGTCTTCATTTCTTTTCATTCTTTTTTCTTTATTCTGTTCTTCGGCAGTGAATTCCACCCTTCTGTCTTCCAGGTCACTTATCCGTTTTTCTGCCTCAGTTATTCTGCTATTGATTCCTTCTAGTGTAGTTTTCATTTCAGTTATTGAATTGTTCATCTCTGTTTGTTTTTTAATTCTTCTAGGTCTTTGTTAAACATTTCTTGCATCTTCTCGATCTTTGCCTCCATTCTTTTTCCGAGGTCCTGGATCATCTTCACTATCATTATTCTGAATTATTTTTCTGGAAGATTGCCTATCTTCACTTCATTTAGTTGTTTTTCTGGGGTTTTATCTTGTTCCTTCGTCTGGTACATAGCCCTCTGCCTTTTCATCTCATCTATCTTTCTGTGAATGTGCTTTTTGTTCCACAGGCTGCAGGATTGTAGGTCTTCTTGCTTCTGCTGTCTGCCCTCTGGTGGATGAGGCTATCTAAGAGGCTTGTGCAAGTTTCCTGATGGGAGGGACTGGTGGTGGGTAGAGCTGGCTGTTGCTCTGGTGGGCAGAGCTCAGTAAAACTTTAATCCACTTGTCTGCTGATGGGTGGGGCTGTGTTCCCTCCCTGTTGGTTGTTTAGCCTGAGGCGACCCAACACTGGAGCCTACCTCCTGTTGCCGGACCCCAGGTTGGGAAGCCTGACGTGGGGCTCAGGACCCTCACTGCAGTGGGTGGACTTCTGTGGTCTAAGTGTTCTCCAGTCTGTGAGTCACCCCCCCAGCAGTTACGGGATTTGATTTTGCTGTGATTGCGCCCCTGCTCCCATCTCACTGTGGCTTCTCCTTTGTCTTTGGATGTGGGGGATCTTTTATGGTGAGTTCCAGTGTCTTCCTGTCGAGGATTGTTCAGCAGTGAGTTGTGATTCCAGTGCTCTCGCAAGAGGGAGTGAGCGCACGTCCTTCTACTCCGCCATCTTGAACCAATCTTCTATTTCTGTTCTTTTTGATGATAGCTATTCTGACAGGTGTGAGGTGACATTTCACTGTGGTTTTGATTTGCCTCTTCCTGATGATTTGTGGTGTTGAGCATCTTCATGTGCCCGTTGGCCATCTTTATTTCCTTTTTGGAAAAAACGTCTCTTCAGTTCTTTTGCCCATTTTTTAATAGGGTTGTTTGTTTTTTGATGTTCAGTAGTATGAGCTACTCCACTAGCTCATCCTAGTGTCTATATGTTGGATATTAATCCCTTATTGATCATATCATTTGCCAGTATTTTCTCCCATTCAGGAGGTTGTCTTTTTGTTTTGTTTATGGTTTTCTTTGCTGTGCAAACGTTTTTAAGTTTAATTAGGTCCCATTTGTTTATTTTTGCTTTTATTTCCTTTACTTTAGGAAATGGATCCAAAAAGATATTGCTACAATTTATGTCAAAGAATGTCATGCCTATGTTTTCCTCTTACATTTAGCTTTGTAATCCATTTTCTGTGTTTTTTTGTTTTTTGCGGTAGGCGGGCCTCTCACTGTTGTGGCCTCTCCCGCTGCGGAGCACAGGATCCGGACGCGCAGGCCCAGCGGCCATGGCTCACGGGCCCAGCCGCTCCAGGGCATGTGGGACCTTCCCGGACCGGGGCACAAACCCGTGT
>NC_041232.1:24123622-24169460 GCF_002837175.3 Physeter macrocephalus | reverse complement strand
CCCGTGTCCCCTGCATCGGCAGGCGGACTCTCAACCACTGCGCCACCAGGGAAGCCCTTGTGTTTATTTTTGTATATGGTGCTAGAGAATATTCTAATTTCATTCTTTTACCAGTAGCTGTGCAGTTTTCCCAGCACCACTTGTTGAGGAGACTGCCTTTTCTCCACTGTATATTCGTGCCTCCTTTGTTGTAGATTAATTGACCACATGCGCATGGGTTTATTTCTAGGCTTTCTGTCCTGTTCCGTTGATCTCTGTGTCTGTTTTTATGCCAGTACTGTACTGTTTTGATGACTGTAGCTTTGTAGTATAGTCTGAAGTCAGGGACCCTGATTCCTTTAGCTCTGTTCTTCTTTCTCAAGATTGTCTGGCTATGTGGGGTCTTTTGTGTTTCCATACACATTTTTAAAGGGGGAAGGGCTTCATTTTAAGGACTGTCAGTCAGTCCACAAGTCAGGACCCCCAGGGTAGCTGTGAGAGGTGGACAATCAGGGGTTTGGAGAGTGGGGAATTTCAGAACGGATCCAAGACCCTCAGGTGAGGCTATGAATCTGTACAATCAGCCAGGGTCTGAGAAAAGCTTTGGTGGAGATGAGCTGAAGGACTCTCTTGGCTTCCTACCAACCCCTCATTCCCAGTGAGAGGCAGTGTGGTGTGGTGGTTACAGCATGTGTTTCAGTTCAGAGGGACTTCCTGGTTCAAAGTCTGGTGCTTGCTGACTCGCTGTGTGATCTTGAACACGTAGCTTGGTTTTCTCATCCAAGAAATGGATATAATGAGAGGACTGGATTCATAAATTTTTTTCTATAAGGATTAAATGAGATGAATAGGGCCTGGCACTTAGAAGAGGATAAATAAATGTTAGTTGATGTTGGTTGTTAAAATAACAAAAGTTGTTATTTTTATTGGGACAGCCTGGCTTCTAAGACTAAATTCAGAGCCCCGGGTAGAGCAAGGGACCTCCCTGTAGTTTGAGCTACCCTTTGGGACATCCTGGATAGAGAACCATGTTCTCTCTTTCAATCAGTCTTTAAAATTTTTTTGAAAATCGTTTTTTCTTTCAGTTTTATTGAGTATAATTGGCATATAACACTGTACAAGTGTAAGGTGTATGGCATGATGTTTTGATTTACATACCTCACGAAGTGATTATCACATTAAGTTTAGTGAACGTCCATCATCTCATATAGATACAAATTTAAAGAAATAGATAAAAATTTTTCCTTGCGATGAGAACCCAAGATTTAGTCTCATAATAACTTTCATATATAACATACAGCAGTGTTAATTATATTCATCATACTGTGCATTATATCTCTAGTACTTATTTATCTTTTTTTTGAGTCAATATTTTTATAGATTATACTCCATTTAAAGTTATATAAAATATTGGCTATATTCCCTGTGCTGTACAGAATATCCTTGTAGCTTATTTATTTATACATGCTAGTTTGTATCTCTAATCCTCCACCCCTATTTTGCCCCTCCCCCTCCCCCCCACTGCTAATCACTAGTTTGTTCTCTGTATCTGTGAGTCTCTTTCCGTTACATCATATTCAGTCAGTCTTTTATTTTATTTATTTATTTGGCCACGCCACGTGGCTTGTGAGATCTTAGATCCCCGACCAGGGATCGAACCCGAGCCCTCGGCAGTGGAAGCTTGGAGAGCTAACCACTGGACCACCATGGAATTCCCTTATTTTTATTTTACTTAAACTTTCTTTTTTTATTGAGGTAAGAACACTTAATATGAAATCTACCTTCTTAACAGAATTTTTAAGTGCATAATTCAGCCTTGTTAACTATAAGCACAACATTTTACAGCAGGTCTCTAGAACTGAATCACATTGGATGAGGGAAACGGAATAGAGAGTCCAGAAATAAACCCACACAGACACAGTCAACTGGTCTTTGACTGGGGCACCAAGGCCACACCACAAATGGCGCTGGGAAAACTGGATATCCACATATGCAAAAGAATGAAACTGGACTCTTGTATCATACACCAAAATCAACTCAAAATGGATAAACATTTAAATGTAGACCTGGAACTATAAAACTCCCAGAAGAAAGCAGAAGGGGAAAGCGTCATGGCACTGGGCTTTGCAATGATTTCGGCCTTATAGTTCCACACTGTCCCCAATCTTTGCAAAAATGCAAAAATTTTTCAGGCACCGAGGGCAGCAGGCTGCAGAGTGCTGTGGTTAGATATGGGTTCGACCCTGGGCTCTGCTATTTGCAAGTTGTGTGACCTCTTGTGGGCCTCAGTTTTCTCATCTGTACAATGGGGGTAGACGGACGTATACTGAACTTGTGCTGCGCCGATCAGTGCTCGTTGCCCAGCATCCAGGGGCCCAGGTCTGGTGCAGCAATGCTTGGCGACCCCTCTCTGTGCTGACCACGGCCTGCAGTGCTTGTGGTACCTTCTCTGCCCTGTACCTGTCAGGGGAAGTTGCGGGGCCCTCAGTGCGCTGACTCATTTTCCAGGGCTCGCCCAGCAGGGCCGCGCTCTTCATTTCCTGCAAGGCTGGGACCAACATATACGCAATCTGTTTTTCTGCTGTAAACTCCTGTTAATTCTCAGGCACTAATGAGGGCCTCTCAGCTCAGGAGGCTGATTAGAAGAGAGGAATCGAGTGGGACAATTCTGATGCCAAAGAAGGGAAGGACAGTGAGAGTCATAATCCCAAAACAAGCTGGTGTGAGATCAGGCTTAATGTTAAACACATCATCTGTCAAACGATCATCCTCCGGCCACTTGGAGGGCTGCCCCCCGAGGTTCGGGTCAGCTGGTGTGATCTGGATAATCACTTAGCCTTCTCTCTTTGAAATGGCAAACAACAGACTAGGAACGGGGACGCTGGCACTTGTGTAATTTTGTAATTATGATGTCGCATATTTAAGTGGCTCAGAATAAACAGGGCACTGGAATCACAAAAGATGTGTAATAATTGGTTAAATTGATGGTGACGCTGAGGTGGTTCTGGGTGCTGGGAGGGCTGCCGTCTTGGCTTGATTTAGCTTTAACGGGGCTATTAGGTGTTTCTTGTCTTTGGTTTAGAGCATTCCTACAAGTTTTCTAGTATTCAGGTTTTCAGTTTAACATTTCAAAGGCTATTCCTCCCGTTTGGAAAGAGAAGGCTGTTTTCTTTGAAAACAATGGCAGCTGAGAGTCACTGCCCTTTTCCCCTCGGTCTGTGCTTGGCCATCTGACCTGTGGGGCTGCCCATCACGGGTCAGCAGTAAAGCCCTGTGGCCGAGTGCAGTCCGTGCAGCCACACTGCCACAGGAAGTTCAAACCCTGACTTCTCGCCTCCCAAGCTGTGTGACCCACAGGGTGACTAACTTCTCTGAGCCTCGGGGTCTTCGCCGGTACTATGCGCAGAGAATCACAGTACTGACCTCGGGGGTCCTTTGAGGAGCCGATGGGACACTTTGCTTAGAGCAGCGCGTAGTGTATACTCAGTACTCACAGTGCACAGTCGTAGCTGCTCTTTTTTGTTTGCTTGTTTGTTGGCGGTACGCGGGCCTCTCACCGCCGCGGCCCCTCCCGCTGCGGGGCGCAGGCTCCGGACGCGCAGGCGCAGCGGCCACGGCTCGCGGGCCCAGCCGCTCCGCGGCACGCGGGATCCTCCCGGACCGGGGCGCGAACCCGCGCCCCCCGCGTCGGCAGGCGGACTCGCAGCCACTGCGCCACCAGGGAAGCCCCGTAGCTGCTCTTATTGATGCTAATGGTTCACATTAAAACAGAAAATCAAATTCCTGAAATAAGTTTATTTTAGAAGTAACACCAGACGAACCGGATTGCAGGGCAGATATAAAGACACAGATGTAGAGAGCAAACGTATGGATACCAGGGGGGGAACGTGGCGGGGTGGGGGTGGGGGTGGGGTGAATTGGGAGATTGGGATTGACATGTAGACACTGATGTGTACAAAACGGATGACTAATAAGAACCTGCTGTACAAAAGGAAAAAAAAAAAACGAAAGTAACACCGTACACTGAACTTCAGTTTGAAAATACAGAAGTGATTGGGCTGAAGAAAAGCCTCATCTGTGATAGACGGGTGGACACACAACTCTTCCAGGGCTTTTAGGGAGAGCAAACTTTATTTTCATGTAAGATGATTAAGCAGATGAAATAGCTCTTGTGCAGTAAACGTGTGTAATTAAATGCAGGCATTGCCTCTGGGATCTAGGCTCAGGTACACACCATCCTCTGCAGTGGCCCCTTTCTCTTGTTCTCAGGGCCTTTATCTTTGAGCAGCATTGATGCTTCCAGGTGGTGGGTCTTTCGCCACCTTCCTTCGTGGCTGAAATGGCTACGATGGAGAGTAAGTAACACGGTGAGGCATCCACTGAGTGGGTTTGCAAGCCCTGGGGCGCCTCGTGCAGCCTGGAGAAATGGTGTGTGTCTGAAGGGAGAGTTAATAATTCAAACCAATGAGGGCCAACGAGAAAGTGAGCGAGCAGCCCCGAGGGCAGGCATCCCAGATCAGAAATGCCGGATGCGGGGCGCTCCTTTGCACACCATCCTTTATGGCGTGGTCCACGCGCCTGCGGCTCTCTAGGATTATTTTATTGACTTACATCTCCGGAGAATGTAGCAGCCGGACTACTTTTCCTGGGGCAGGTTTTTATCTCGGCTTTCAGTTTTCACTAGTTAATGTACTGTCACTCATGGCCAAGCAGAAACACAAGAAATGAAATCTTTTATTCAACAGATAGTCACAGAGCCCCTTCCGTGAGCCAGGCCCATTCTGAGGACTGGGGACATGACAGGGTCGTCCCAAGCTCTGGCCGTCGGAGAGTGCATATCCTCCTTGGGCACATCGGATGCCCTCAACGTGGTGAAGAGGAAGAACTCCACTCACCCAGGGTGGGGTAGAAGCTTGTTGTGTACAAAAGAACAGCAATGAAAGGGGTGGGGAAACTTTGGGGGTCAATTAAAAAATCAATAGACTTTTTACAAAAGATCAGTTTTAGGCTGACAGAAATGATGATCAGAAAGTAGAGAATTCCCACGGACGACCTCTCTTCCTGGCCCACAATTGCCCCTATTACCACATCTTGCATCAGTGGGTACATTTATCACAACTGATGCGCCAGCATTGATACATGATTATTATTATTATTTATGGTCATAAGCTCAATGCATTTTATTTTTATTTATTTTTTTAATTGAAGTAGAGTTGATTTACAATGTTGTGTTGATTACCGCTGTGCAGAAAAATGACTCAGTTATACATATACATATACGTTCTTTTTCGTATTCTTTCCCATGATGGTTTATCACAGGATACTGAATAGAGTTCCCTGTGCTGTACGGTAGGACCTCGTTGTTTATGCATTGATACATTATTATTAACTACAGTCCAGAGTTGACTGAGGGTTCACTCTTGGTGTTGTACGTTCTGTGGGTTTGGACGAATGTGTGTGACATGTGTCCACCATTATGGTCTCATACAGAACAGTGTTTCTGCCCTAGAAATCCCCTGTTCTCTGCCTGTTCATCACTCCCTCCCTCCCTCGTCCCACCCCCCCAGTAACCACTGAGCTCTTTATTTTCTCCGTAGTTTTGCCTTTTCCAGAATGTCACAGAGTTAGAATCATACAGCGGGTAGCTTTTCCAGATGGGCTTCTTTCACTTACTCATATGCATTTAAGGTTCTTCTACATCCTTGCATGGCGTGATAGCTCATTTTGTCTTAGTGTTGAATCATAACCCATTGTCGGGATGGACCACAGTTTGTTTATCCATCACCCACTGAAGGACATCTTGGGTGCTTGTGAGGGTATTTTTAAGCAGATCCCAACAGTGGATATTCCAAAATAGGGCAGCTTTCCTATCTGATGATCCAGGGAGACCCCGGAGAAATCAGGCAGGTGAAACATTGGGGGATGTCTATGCTTTTGGACATGAATTGAGTAATTCACAAGTTATTCACCTAATGCCATCTTGTAGCAAATAGATATTACTGATGTCACCATACCAGGGAAGTTGGAGGTGGGTCTCAGGGGTCTTTACAACCCACGGTCATTAAATTCACATATTGCAAAACCTGATTTTCTCAACAGTCTATCCGATGCCCAGAACACTGAGAAAATTCACCAAATAACCAAGTGACTAAGAAAATCTTAATAACCAAAGTCAATAGAGCTGGTATGGTACAGGGTACTAGTAATTTGGACAATCTTTCTTCCTTTTCTCATGAGCTGTGCACTAAGAGATCCAAGTGTAGGTAAGAAGGTTGCTGGATGAATAACCAATAAAAACAACATACACAAATAGCTAGAGGATATTTACACCAAGCTTCCATAGCTCCATCTCACTCTGTTATTCATTAGGACTGGTTCCGATCAAGTCTTATAAGTCTTTTTCTCCCAGCAAACAATGCAGGGAATACTTTGACAAGTCCTTCATCTTCATCAGTTTCTGGTTTCCTGACACGTGGCCCAAATCTTCTGTTTTAATTATGCTACTCTTACTGTATTATACCACTTCCATTTTAATGCGACCGCTTCTTGAACTCACTAATTTTATAACTAATTACACCAAAATATTGTGCTTTCTCCAGTGTAGTCTGCTATTTTATTCATTCATTCTTTTATTCAACACATGGTTATTGTGCATTTACTGTGTTCCAGGCACCAGTCTCAGGGGACATAGTGGGGAGTGAGATGGATAAGACACCTGACCTTCTAATGGGGCCACAGAAGATAAACATTTTTAATTGGTGATGGTGGGGGGTGGGTAGATGCTGTGTGCTTTAGATTGAATGGTCAAGGGACAGCTTCTATGGAGAAGCGATGTCTGAGCCAAGACCTGAAGACAGAAAGGGAGCAGGGTGGGTGAAAATTGAAGATTCAGTTCAGCGAAACATCTCAGGGCAGACATCCGGTGGCTGTGGAGTATGGAATATTTTATTTATGCCACTACAAGCACGTTCCTATTTTTGATTTTCTATTTCCTGCTTCCTACTCCATCGGTCTGGGTCCCATAGCGAGGACGATGTGGGGCAGAGCTATAGCTGACCCTCCACAGACACAGAGTACGAGTGGGAAATAAACCTCTGTCATTTGAAACCACTGATATTTGAGGGCTATTTGTTACCATAGCATAACCAAGCCCATCCTGACTGATACATATTTCAAGGCAACATTGTAGACTTCATTCAGTTGGTGTTTCAACAAATGTTTGAGTAGCTTCTTTGGCTGGACAGTGTGGATTGCTTGGAATAGCACACAGAACATGGTAGGCAAGGTCCCTGCCCTCACGGGGCTTATGGTCTCCTGGGGGACAGGCAGTTGGGACATGGGCCTGCCTGGGTTGTGGGTTTTCTACAGTGGTCATCAGCAGCCTGTCCAGTAGGTATAGAGAAGGTGGGCTGTTGGTTAACCTAGGGGTTGGGGTCTTGCCAGGCTGATACCTGGGGAACAGAGGGAAGAAAAGCTTAGGATACACTGACAAGAGGGTAGTTTGGAGGGCAGGGTCCAAGCTATGTGGGTAAGGAGATGAAGAGAGGAAGGGGCTTGTCGGGGGGTGGGACAGAGGAGAAAGAAGAGGCTGGGCAGTAGTAGGGCTTCATGTGGCTGAAACAAAGAAATCAGACGAAATACAGGTTTTAAATTCTCAAGAAAAAATTACCAGGAGGCAGGAACAGTAGCAGGAATGAGAATTAAGAGGGTACCTCCACTACTTAGGGTTCTCTGGGGACCAGGAGTCGTTCACGCTGCCATCTGACTTGAGTCTTCTCAGCTCGAAACGTCAGACCATTCTCGGGAGCCTATGACTTAATTAATGCCATTATTTCCGGGTGCTGGAGCCCCCGCTGTTATTGAGAGAATGCATGTAAAGCATTCCACAATGGAAAACTTTTGATAGAGATGAACTCTTTTCCCACTGGCTTCATCGCCCCTTCAGTTTTTCTTGCGGATTCCCAAACATCTCCACCTTCTCTCTCTCTCCAACGGTGCACGCTTCTGGCAAGAGAACAGAGATGGATGCATCCTTGTTCTTTTCCCAAGAACCCAGTCCCCAAGTGTGGCTCCCTCTCTGTCCTGCATCTCCTGGAGGATGTATTTGGGGTGGACTGATTCGGAGGGGAGAAGAGTGATGGAGGAAGGGAAGGTGGTGTCCTGTAACACTATTCGTTGTCAAAACACACGGTTCACCCGTGGCTCTGAAAGCCGTGTTCGTTTTTATCTGCGTGACTCATTATGACAGACATGCCATGTGCCAAACGGTTCCCATTTGGAGATTGAATTACCATCCTATTCAGCTGACACAAAGCAGTTCCTGGCCGGCTCGGGCAGTCCATGAATAAGTAAATAGTCTCCCAGCTTGATGCCAAAGCACAAACATCGGAGGAGGCTTGGAGAGGCTGGTGTCTACGGGGGACAGGAGGCTGGTGCTGGCGGGGGGCGGGCAGGCAGCCCAGGCTGGTCCCGTCTGATACACTAGGGCGCTGATCCCCAGCATCTTGTAAGTACCCGCCTGGGGGGATGGGGAAGGGTCTGCAGGGTTAATGAGTTATGGCTTATTCACAGAGGCAGGAAAATCACCCTCCTGGATTGGGCTGGCTCAAGGCCGGAGAACTGCCCTTATGCTCTGAGACCCAGGTAGAGGTATTTTGCAGCCTCGGAGACTGGGATCCTTCCCGGTTTCAAAGCCTTCGGGTCTTACTTGTGGCATCGATCCCTTTTGCTACCCTGTACTCATTTACTTCCAAATGTGTCCCCAGGCCAGCGTCAGGGCTGCAAGGATCCTTTGCACCAAGGGTCAGTTCTTTGGGTAGATTGTGAGCAGGACACTCAGAATCAATATACTGTCCCTCGGGACAAAGGCAGCTGTTGTTAAACAGCTGCTGAAGTGTGGAGCGTTCCTTATTTGTCCACTCCGCCTGTCGTCCTCAGGAAAGCTCCGCTCCAAGTGAGACCATTTGCTTTTGCGCATCTGAGCATCACACAGTGGGCGTTACAAACGGCACATATTTAAAGTTGCGGTGTCTCCGGTGGACGTTTTTACCTTTGTTTTGTATTCGGTTTGGGGACGGCATTTGCCAGTTCTTTCAGCCCAACTTGTGAGACTGTGAAGTTTTCAGGTAATGAATATAACTAGAGAATGAATGTCATTGTAGTATTTTTATATCATGTAAGTGCAATATTTGTTGAAATAACGTGTGAAAATGTCAGGAAGCTTGTGCTGGCCGTTAGACTAGTGGATTCTTTGTGTGTGTGGGGGTGTGTGTGTGTGTGTGTGTGTGTATCCATCCTATGCACTGTATGTATGTATTTTTTATTTTATACTGCAGTATAGTTGGTTTGCAATATTGTGTTAGTTTCAGGTGTACAGCAAAGTGATTCAGTTATACATATACATGTATCTATTCTTTTTCAGAATCTTTTCCCATTTAGGTTGTTACAGAGTATTGAGCAGAGTTCCCTGTGCTACAGTAGGTCCTTGTGGATTGTCTATTTTATTTACAGTAGTGTGTACATGCTAATCCCAAATTCCTAATTTATCTCTCCCCGCCCCACCTTTCTCCTTTGGTGACCATAAGTTTGTTTTCTAAGAAGGCCAGTGGATTCTATTCTATTTTTTTCTATTTATTCTGGTATTAAATGGATAGATGAAACGAATGGCGTGTATTCTGAACGTTAAGTAGCTAGAACTGGATTTTCCCTCGCGGCAGAAGGCTTTTTATTCAGTACTCTGTGATGAACATGTTTATAGGGCAGAGCAGGAGAGCAGTGTTTTCAGTTGCTTGGCATTTGATAGCAGCAGTAAATTGTACATGAATAAATCATTGCTTTTCTTTCCCTGTTTTTGCCCCAACTGTTGTGTTAATTAAAACTGCGTATGACGTGATAGTCGAGCCGTACGTCCATTTTTACTTCAGACTCATTAGAGTTGGTTATAGGCACATCCCCTCAAAGGCATTATCTCGCCGGGGACCACTTTTGAATGAAAACTAATCATACGTCCCGTGTAAGCATGTAGAGGGTTTTTTTGTGCTTTATAATCATTAGCAAGCTCTCCAGTCAGCCTGGTGAAATGGAGCAACGTTATAGCCGCTTAGCCCCTGTGAGGAGTGGGCCGGAGAAAGGGGGCAGAGAGCAGAAAGGTGGTTGAAGAGGCATGATCCCAGAGCCCAGAAACAGGAAGGAAGAGACGAGGCGGACTTACTCGATCTATGCCGAGCGCGCGCCCAAATTCACTAAACGCATTGAGAAGCTAGGACTTATTGTCCTACTTTCTTTTCTCTTTCACAGAATTAGGGAATATTTGCACAATTTGCAAGTTATCATGGTTTCTTGTATTCTTTTTTTTTTTTTTTTTTTTTTTTTTTTATGTCATCCTTAACCATTTCTCTTAGAGAGACCTCGTTGGAAGGTCTGGGGGATTTGCGTTAAGAGCAGTTGGTCGACACAGATGCATTGCTTCCGCCGGTGGGATTCTCACTGGAGATCTCTGTGCTTTGCATCACTTTCCATTTGGCCCACTTGACGGTGCATAGAGACCACCCTGTGTTTTCATGGCTTAGTTTGTTGTTCAGTTTTAGAGCAGGATCGTGACAACTTGGTGGCTGTCTGTGGGGCTTGTCAGGGGTGGGCTCACTCCCGGGTAATCGCAGGGAACTGAACGTTTTGTCACGGAAGTTCCCAATGTCACCATACGGAGGTCTTTGCCCTTGGATGAGTGTTTTCTACCAAAATGATATTTCCAAGTCTCCTGCCTGGCTTGAGGGTCGTGTGGGGAAATGCCCAACTCCTTCCGTCATGCCTCGGGGCTGGGGTGGGGTCTCCACAGGCAGCCTCTGTTAATTTCTCTGTTTTCAATATGGCACTCCCCTGCTGTGAGCTCTTCCTGCCGCCTCTTTGTCCTGAGCGCTGCCATTCACTACGTCCAGGAAATAAACCTCCAGTCTCCTGTCTAGACGCCTTCCCCTCACATCTCCTTTGCACATCATTCTAAATCTTATTAAAGTCTAGCTTGAATTCAAATTACACACGCATGTTCCAGCCTCCCCTGTCGGACTGTGGGTCCTGGAAGGACCTGATCTTACTGATGTTTGGGCCTGACAACCGCCAGGAACTGCATAGGCACTAGGAAGATGTTTGCTATATTGAAATAAACTGAATTTTGGTCCCATGGACGGTTTTTCAGTTCCAGATTCCAGGCTAAAGCCCAACTTTCTGTTCTTCCACTCGCCCACGCTGCTTGCTTTGACCCTGAGACACTTTCGAGCCTTTGGATGAAACCTAAGATAATTCAACATATCGTCTTATTCTGCAGTTCTAAGAAGTTTAAAGACATTTTATTAACAAAATAAGGGAGAAGTAAAATAACTTCTGATTTTTTTTATTGTTTATGTCAACCTGAAGGTCTACTGAAATCTGGGAATTTCTGTTTTTACTCTTTGGCAGAAAGATGGACATTTCCCAAGTGTTTGCCACATGCAGCACGCTCGTTGGTCTTTATGTTGATTTTTATTCATTAATTTGACCTACGGTAACACTTCTTATAATCCTCTGGCATCAGTCATGTTGATCTAATTAAGGGAACGTAGAGAGCAAGGCTGGATGTTGATTTGGGTCTCCATTCTGTCCCTCTTTGTCATCAGCTGGTGGCATGTCACAATTATACAAAGAGGGATAATTAGCCCTACACACAATTTCTCTTGTCACATTCAGGAATGTGGAACTCTACTCAGAGAGTCATGAAAGCTTAGTGTCAGGGTGTGTGCATATTTTTGTGTTATTCTACACCAGGACATTTGGGTGAAGGAAAGGAAAGTGTCAGGCTGGGAAGGTCACAGGTCTCAGCTATGTCACTTACTTAGCCCTCAGCGCTGTGAACTAGAAAGTAAGAGCATATTCCTTGACTTTGCCTGTGTCTTAGGCACAGAGGAAGGTGAAAGAGGCAGAAAAGCCCACTCATAAGCCATTCTTCGTGATAGAAGATTATACCCTCCTTCCTATAGTTTAGAAATGACCCAACGTACCTGAAGCCTGTGGGTCCAGAAGACACATTTGATCAGACCCCACCTTTGGAAGACCCACTTGGGAATTTCCCACTTTGTGTCCCGACACCTGGAACCCAGCAGTGGAACTTTGTGTTGAGTTGTCCTTTCTTCCATCTGAGGCTCTACCCACTGCATCATTCAGGGCTGTGTCCATTTTTTCATTGTTTAAGGGTCTATTCAAGACATGTTTATCAAGGCCAACTGTGTGTCAACTAGGTGGGGAGGTCAGAGCAGTGACCAAAGCAAATGTCTGTGCTCTTGTGGAGATAGCGGTGTCGTGGGGGGATGGCAGTGCAAAGGTCCTGGGGCAAGAAGGAGCTTGATGCATGAAAAGTGTTTGTCTGGACGCAGATGGGGAAGAGGTGGAGACGGGCAGCCCATTCGGGACCTTATAAGCTGTGTTAGGGTATAGATTTTAGGTCTTAAGAACAATGGCCAGCCAGTAGTGACCGATTTTACGTAGGACAGTGACCTTTGATCAAAATTTGCCTCCTAAAAGTATCACCCCAAATTCTGAGTGGAGATGGAAGCAAGTGTGGTAGCAAGGAGAATTAGGAGGCCACCAGATAGCCCAATGAGTGGCCACGGTGGCTTGGATCAGGGCATTGGTGGTAGAAGCGAAGGCCACCGGAGACGTTACAGACGAACTTGGGCAGTACAATATGCCAGTCATTGTGGTGGATCGGGGTGGACGAAGAGTGAGAGGGGTCACAAGCGTGACGCCCAGAACTTTGATGGGGACAGCAGAGTGCAGGGGGAGAGCCATTTCCTACGATGAGCAAGACTGAAAGAGAATTAGATTTGTGGGGGGGATTCATTCAGATTCAGTTTTGCACTGAAACTCCGTTTTGAGTTTGAGTTACACCTAAACGCGGGGCAGGTGAGGGACTGGGGAGGAAAGCAGCAGTTAGAGGGCCAGGTCCAGCGTGCAGGGGAGAAATCTGGGCTGGCTCGATCCTTTCTTTATGTGGGGCTCAGGTTTGAGGGTTCCTGGGTGGAGCCTTGGTCTGAACACAGTAAACATGGTGCTAGGGGTTAATGGGGATGATGCAGGTGCTGGTGGCAGACGTGGCGATGGCGGCGATGGTGGCGATGGCGATGGTGGCGATGGCGGCGATGGCGGCGATGGCGGCGATGGTGGCGATGGTGGCGATGGCGGTGGTGGCAATGGCGATGGTGGTGTGGTGGCGATGGACCCAGCCAGGATGGGTTTGTTAGACTTAACTTCACACCCTGGCGGCGATGGTGGCGATGGTGGCGATGGCGGTGGTGGCAATGGCGATGGTGGTGTGGTGGCGATGGACCCAGCCAGGATGGGTTTGTTAGACTTAACTTCACACCCGGTCCTGGGATTTCTATTTTCTGTGTTCGTTTTCCCTGGCAGGAAGCAGAAGGAGTCTGTTTGTGAAACTAAGCTGTTTCAGATATAGGACATACACTTGGTAACCGTCCGTTTCCCATCACTATAGAGCCAAGAACTCCCTAACGTTTAGTTAGTAAAGGCAGGGTCCTTGGAGGCGGGGAGATGCCTGGATAATATCCCAAACCCTTTATCTTTCATCGTGATCCATCTGACACACCTGTTTCGTCGGTGGGTGTCACTTATGAGAAGAGGCGTTTATCTGCACGCCCTCAACAGACAAACCGTGTCGTTAAGAACACTTTCGAAGGGGATACGTCTCAGTAGAGTGACGTGGGTTATTATTTGTGCGTAATTTTTTCAAGTTCATGTGTCCTCCCTGGCCTGGGGGACCTAGAGGTTACTCTGTTCTCTTAGGGGTAACAGGCAGGTTATTTGGGGAGCTTATTACTTTAGGTTTTTAAGTTTGGTCGCTCTGGGGTTGAAAGCTACAGAGAGGGGGGATGTGCATGTGTGTGACTCCTTTTCCTATATTTGGAATGGGCTGATCTTCTTTTTTGATAGATCGTTGGCTGCTTGGAATTGCAGATGCACCGTTACGTTATCGCATTTAAATTTAGCTCTTGTTCTCCCTTTGGACGGGGATGCAGTGTTTGAATTATTTCACCGTGAAGGGAAAGCAGTTAGAACACAGGGCCCTCCCTGTGACTTATCGAAATAGGAGGTCTGGCCGGCGAGTCTCCGAGGAGGCTGCAGCTGTGGCTCAGAGGAGAAGGCTCTTGAGAGCACCTTCAGCGTGGAGGACGTCGACGTTCCCTTCAACACACCTTGACGGTCAGTCGCCGAGGTCGCGGTTCGCCGAGGCCAGCACGTACATAAATCTGCCGTGACCGTTATCTTCGATAGGATCGTATCCATTCTTTTAAACAGGGGCCAGGGCCCCTTTGTGTCGTGAAAACATTAAAATGTTTATTCCTGGACCCAAGTTGGAGAAATTATGTCATCAACAACACTTTCACGGAGGTCGTGAATGTGTGGAAACATCTTTAAAATCATTTTCCTTTGTCAGATTTCAAGGGCAGGAGATGATCCTTGAAGCCACATCTTAGAGAGGTGTATCAAGTAAAAGGTTAAAGTCTCCTGTATAACTTGCCCATCCCTGGTCCCTATCAGTAATCACTATTAACAGTTAGGTGTTTCCTTTCAGAATTTTCAGACCCCTGCCCGTGCGTACACAAATCTACATGCAGACGTAATGTCTTGATATATAGTTATCTGTGCATGTACAAAAATGGGATGAATATATTGATGCCTGTGTCTGTGCATACATTTATGCGTATATGTATCCAAGTACCTACACATACTGTTCTGTGACTTTTAAAATTCATTTTCCATGACTCAGTCAGGAAATTGATATATTCAGTTTGTAAAAACTCAAGTGTCTTTGACTCACTCCCTTTCACCAATCTCACCAGCGTCATCAGTTTGGTTCTTCTGGACCTTTTTCCTACACATTTGTGTGTGTGTGTGTGTGTGTGTGTGTGTGTGTGTGTGTGTCTAACAGCCTGACTTTGTACATTATAGGTGTTCAGTCAATATTTGCTGATACCGGGGGTCATTGACGCCGGGAGGAAATGGACCCGCACCAGCCACTGGCACTTGGGCCACCCCATCTGTTTGTTTACTCCACCTCTTAGATAAGTTGTATCATTCCTGTCTCCTGGAGTTGGCTGGCTGTTTACTCAATGCCCTGAGCTCATGGAACAGACATTCTATCCAAGCCCTGAGGAGGGTCAGAGAGAGAGAAATTTTGTCTTCTCTGCTTCTGTGGAGAATTTTGTGACTGTCAGCCTGGGGAAGGCATAGCCGAAATCTGTCGGCCAGCCCAATATTTCCAGAGTGTTCTACAGGTAACCAAATAGACAAATGCAGTCAACCAAGCCCAGATACAGTCATAGTGTTACTGGGAAAAAATATAATTCTTTATTAAAAAATTATAAGTAGCACATTAACCAGTGTTTTCATGGTAGTAATATAAAGTTTCTCTTTTCTCAAGAAATAAATCTGTACCTTTCATCTTTATTAGGTTAATTATTTCACAGTTGACCAATATATTTTTCAATCTTTTTTTATTATGTAAGTTTCAGGTGTATAGCATTATAGTTTGGCAACTGTATACACTACATAGTGATCACCACTGAGTACAGTTACCACCCTTCAACATATAGTTGACCCCCTTCTTCACTCATTTCACCCTCCCGCTAGACCCCCTTCCCCTCTGGTAACCGCTAATCTGATCTCTGTACTTATGAGTTTTGTTTTATTGTTTGTTCTTTTTTTTTCTTTTTTTTAGATTTCACATATGAGAGTGAAAGGATACGGTGTTTGTCTTTCTCCATTTGACTTATTTCACTTAGCATAACGCCCTCAATGTCCATCCATGTCACAAATGGCTGAGTTTTTTTGATGGCTGAGTAGCATTCCATTGTGTATATGTACCACATCTTTTTCATCCGTTCATCTGTTGATGGAAACTTAGGTTGTTTTCATACCTTGGCTATTGTAAATAATGCTGCAATGAACATGGGGGTGCATGCATCTTTTTAGATTCATGTTTCCATGTTTTTTGAATAAATACCCAAAAGTGGGATAGCTGGGTCATATGATAGTTCTATTGTTAATGTTTTGAGGAATCTCCATACTGTTTTCCCTAGTGGCTGCACCAATTTACATTTCCACCAACAGTGAACAAGGGTTCCCTTTTCTCCACATCCTCTCCGACATTTGTTATTTCTGGTCTTTTTGATGATAGCCATTACGACAGGTGTGAAACTGGACAGCCACAAACAAAAGAGTGAAAATAGACCACTGTCTTTTCCTATACATAAAAATTAACTCAATGGATTAAAGACTTGAATGTAAGACCTGAAACCATGGAACTCCTAGAAGAAAACACAGGTGGAACCCTGGCTAATATCAGTCTTAGCGATGTTTTTGTGGACCTCACTCCACAGGCAAGGGCAACAAGAACCAAAATAAACAACTGGGACTACGTCAAACTAAAAAGCCTCTGTGCAGTAAAGGAAACCATCATCAAACCCGAAAGGCAGCATACCGAATGGGAAAATATATTTGCAAATCATATATGTAATGAGAGTAAATATCCGAAATGTGTAAAGAACTCAGGCAGCTCAATAACAAAAAAATCTGATTAAAAAATGGGCAGAGGACCTGAATAGACATTTTTCCAAAAAAGACATACAGATGGCCAACGGGCACGTGAAAAGATGCTCAACATCACTGATCATCAAGGAAATGCAAGTCAAAACCACAATGAGATAAAATTTCCTGTTTTCAGTATCATGATGTCCATAAGACACACATGCTTGTTTAAGGAAAAAGGGGCAGTTATTAGGTGGGACACAGAAATGGCAAAACTTGTGATATTTGGGGAAAACAAGTTTCCTCCAACCTCAGAGAATGCAGCCTTGTGAGCTGCAGGGGGTTCCTGGGCTCCAGGACCAAAGTGAAGACTACCGTTAGGCTGTACTTCCCGCAGGTTCCGGGGTCTCGCTTTTGGTTGGGACCTCAGGACAGACTGTCTCAGCGTAATGTCATTTGGGTGGAAATGTCTAGTTAAAATGGCTCTTAATGTGATTACTGTTCATGACTAAGGCAATTATGTATTTTAAATTTCATTTTGTTTGTTTCTTTTTTTTTTAAGCAGCCAAGCCAAAATGGAAAGGGCTCTGTTGCTATCGAAGTTCAGGGCCAATTATAGTCACATGATCGTTAGTGCTGTCCTGGGCCTGCAAGGGCAGTAAAAATCAAGAGAGTGCAAAGGTGTCTGGCAAGGGCTTCAGAAACCGCTGTGAAACTCAGACTCTCCGCTACAGTATACGGGTCTTGATAGCGTCTGTTTCACTCTGCTCTCTTGGCAAACCCAGACCCTGGAATGTAGCTGACGTGCTCCTTTTGTCCTGCAGGAAGAGAAATGCGGCCCCTGGCCTGGCTGTACTCTCAGAAAGGCTTTTGGTGCCCGCGTTGCACTGTGCTATTGTGTTTGTCAGGGCTCTTTAGCTTGCAAATGACCGAAAACCAGCTCAAACTAGCTTAAGCACAAAGGGGAGTTAATTGAAGAGAGTGTAGATTCTGACTTCAGGAACGGCTTGATCCAGGACCCCAAACTATGTTTGGGGTTTCTGAGCCCGTTTCCTCTGTGTTGGCTTCGGTTTTAATCAGAGTCCCTTAACCATGCATTTAGGGTTCACAGGCCTGGTGCTGTTTCCCCATTGACTTGGCATCTCTACAATTAGGCTCAAAAAGGCAGCAGAACTTTGTATTATCATTTCTTGGGCCCCATACTTTTCACTCACGGAGAGGATCCACCCAAATTCTACCACCTTAATGCTCTTGTTTCAGAGGACCCGTTTCCTGCAACCTTGTGGCCAGCATCAAGAGTTTGCAAGTTCAGCTGAGGTCATTTCCCATATGAGAGTGACCGTGCTCCCCAGGAGACTGGGGTAAACAATGCACTCATCCTTCACCAGGAGACCACCTTGTCCCCCCTGCAGAGGTGTGCTTGTGCTTTTGCAGCCCTCCCCATCCAGCCAGGTCACCAGGCACGTTGCTCACCTGCCCGTGGCTAACATGACTGTTCCACGGAGCACTAACAGGGGTCCCAGCCTCACCACGGGATCCAGGTTCGTGGGCTCCCACGTGCTCGCCGTGGCTGTGTGGGGTGGTCCAGTCTGGATCACTTAGAGATCTGTTATGGGTTGAAATGTGTTCCCCCCCAAATGCTAGAGGTCTGAGCCCCAGCACCTCAAAATGTGGCTTTCTTGGAGAAGGGGTCTTTACAGAGGTAGTCAAGTCAAAAGGAGGTCATTAGGGTGGGCCCTAATCCAGCAGGACTGATGTCCTTATAAAAGGGGAAATTTGGACACGGACAATGCACGCAGGGAGAACACCATGTGCAGCAGAACAGAGATGGGGTGATGCTTCTACAAGCCGAGGGAAGTGGCCAGTGGACCGCCAGGACCTGGGGGAGGGGCAGGGACAGACCCCCTAGCACGGCCTCAGGAGGGGCGCCTTGATCTCAGACTTCCAGCTTCCAGAACCGTGAAACATACGAGCCTGTTTTTTTAGCCACCCAGTTTGTGACGCTTTGTTACAGCAGCCCCGGCAAGCAGACACAAGGTCTTAGGATGCAAACAGCACAACCTAATTCTGGCAATCTCCAAACCAGGCATTTTCTAGAAGAAATCAACAGGAAGGAGAGGACTTGGCTATCTGGGGAGTGGGTATTAATGGCCGATCCCTCAGAATGACCCCCAGAGGAACGAATCTGCTGCAGACACTGGTTTTGGTGTTTGGGTGTCTCTGCTCAAGATTTAAAGTCAGGAGACTTCCTGATCCGGGTCTCTTTCTCATCCTGTGGCTGGAGGGGGCTGGACGCCATGCTTGCCATTCTCACCAGACCCGGTTCAAAGCGAAGCCGGGCGCTTTGGCTGGAAGAAACGTGAGCACAGCCTCCGCTGGCCTGTACGCCCTGTTGCTCTCCGGATCCAGGAGCCTCTTTCTTTCTTCTTTCCTGCATCGAATCATGGTGCCGGGGAGCGCACCCCAGGGAAACACGGCCGTGCTGTGGGCAGCTATGAGTGGGGTCCTCCATACTTCCACGAGCCTCCTGGGATGAGGGTCCTGTCCCATGTGGCCTTGTGTTGGCTCCCGAGTACAGAGGGCCACGGACAGCGTGCAGTCTGCAGGGCCGCGTCCTCACGGACACTCTCCAGTCAGCATGCCCAGCCTTCAGGCGTCTTTGACCTGCTGCTGTCCAGCCAGGGTTTGTCCCCGTCACCAATTAGTAACCAGGCAACAGAGCCTTTGCCACTGGCAGACGCTATCAACAGAGAGTGGCCAGCTGCCCAGAGTAAATGGAAGAGCTTTGGGTTCCGAGAGGAGATTGAGAAGGGAACATTATCACAGGTGGAGCTTAATTTTTAACCTGTGGCCATGGACCAGGTCTGCTTCCCATGACGACATGGCTTTGTCAGATTAAGGCTACATATGAGTCAGTCACTATGGAAAGCAGTGGATATTCAGATAAAAATATCCCAGGCTGTTAATCCAGAACTGTGGCTTCTAAAATCTCTACTTGATTTAGTTCCCTGTTTGATTAGGGCCAGTAACTCACAGGCAGAAGCTCCACTCTGTAAACTGGGCAGTTTTAGGTTTCTCTGAATTTGAAGAGTCTGTCTCCCAAGGAACTAAGAAATCAATCGTGACGGGGCAGGTAAAGGGCATCCTGATTTCCGTCCCGGAAGACATGAGGGAGGAAAAGTTCTCGATAATGAGCTGCAGCCATCGGTTTTGTGAAGAAATTATCTTATAGCCTCCACACTCCCTGACACCGTGTTTATTTATTTGCTTGTCTGCGGACTGTGTGACGCACTTCCATAGCGACTTCATGAGGGCAGGGAATTTGCCTTATTTTTTCAGGGTTCCAGCACCCAGCATGTTTCCCTGACACACAGCAAGCGCATATATTTGTTGAATAATTGATTGAATGATTGAATGAATCATGAAATGACTGAATGAATACCAACATGTTAGAAAAACGTATTTTTTCCAGTTTTTCCAATTTGGTGCCATAATTTGAAGGTAGTTTCTTACAGAGTAATTTTTTTTTTTTAAACACAGAAACTTGAACAGCAAGAAAGGTGTTAATTTCTGGCTTTTAGACAAAGACCTATCGCTGATCAAAGTCTGGGCTGGAGGTTCAAACTAACTTCGTCCCTTCCTTTCTTCCTTCCTTCCCTCCTTCCCTCCCTCCTTCCCCTCAATCTTTTCTCCTTCCCTCCTTCCCCTCCCTTCTTCCCTCCCTCCCTCTCTTTCTAAATGGGCTGTGTGCCGTGCATTATTAGCAAGATCACTGTACAATTGAATATGACTGAAAGATCTCTTTTCCATCCTTTTCATGTGCAGTCTTACATTTGCTTTCTGTTGCTGGAATTTTGACTTCAAGGTTATTTACATTACAAGGCTATAAAAAAAATTTCCATCTCAACGCTTTTGAAGAGGCATTTTGCCTGAATTTCTATTTGAAATTCCATCAGCTGCCAGGATGATTGTTCAGATGTGGCCCCGGAGCATGAAAAGGCGCAAAGGCCCTGGGAGCGGGTAGCACCAGGTAGAAAGGAGGCGACACGGCCCGTTGGGGTGATAGAGTGGGAATCTTTCCCCACCTGCTGAACAAGCCCTATACCAGGAAAGTTGAAGGAGGGAGAAAAAAACCTGAGAACGAAGAGGAACTGATCTTCTTGTCTTTACCAATAGGAGAGGGTGAGAAGATTTTTGAGTCCTTGGTCAATTTGCCCAGAAACCTGTCCTGCTTTGGGGAGACCACCCTACCCTCATGAGATCAGTTACTTGGGAAACTCCATACCTGTTTTAGTTACAATGTGTTTTGTTAAAAATAATAGAAAATCTGTTCGAATTCGCTTAAATAAGAAAAGATATTTTAGGGCAAGTCCAGATGTAATTTAGACTCAGATGAGGCTAGATGTTTTATCACAAATATATCCAGCTCGTTTCTCTCTCTCCTTTGCCTTGAAGTTGCCTTTCAGGAGTTGCAAGGCCATAGCTGGAATGGGTTGAATTTAGTCCCCACAAAAGATGTGTTCCAATCCTAACCCCTGTTACCTGTGAATATAACCTTATTCGGAAATAGAGTCCTGGCCGATGTAATAAAGATGTAAGTTAAGATGAGGTCATACTGGATTAGGGTGAGCCCTAAATCCAGTGACTTGGTATCTGTATAAGAAGGCAGTGTGAAGACACAGGGATACAGTATCTTTCTCTATTCAGATGGTTAGTACAGAGAAGATGGACTTCTGAGATTCAAATGTTGGTGTATTAGTCACAGATTTTTTTGTTTCAAGTTCATGAATAGTCAACTCAGTCTGGCTCAAGCAAACAGGATATTTATTGAGAGAAGGACTTCAGGCAAGGATGGATCCAGGGGCTGAAGCAATGTCATCAGGATTTAGTCTCTTTCCATTTCCCAACCCACCTTCTTCCACACCAGCTTCACCTCAGCAGGCTCTTTCCACACAGTGGCCACCAGCAGCTCTAGGCTAACCTTCTCTTTTTCCTAGCTACCTAAGCAGGAAGAAAGGGATCTGCTTCTTTCTGATAGCTCAGCAGAAGTCCCAAGATTGTCTCTGATGGGACCAACTTGGCAGTCAACCTGAGACATCATCTTCTTCTTAACAACTAGTTTGCTGAGGCACTTTCTCCAGGTCTGGATCATGTGCCCACCCTGGCCTGGATAAGAGAACGATGATTTCCCTGAGAGAACTTGGAATGTTAGAACTAGGAGAATGGGGAATGGCTGCAGAGCAAACCAAAGCAGATTCTTCGTAGAGATAGGGACATCATGGGCCAGGGTGATCAAGGAGGGCTTTCTGGAGGAGGAACACCAAAGGCCCTGGGAGAGAGGCTGGATTCACAGAGGCAGAGGGAAAACTCAGTTCATCAGACTTTATCCAGTGCTTCTACGCTGCGTGCTGTGGGAGATTTAGGAACGAGTAAGACATGAACTAGCCACTCCATGGATCTGATATTGTGAGAAGATAATGTGGGTTCATGAAAGTGATAACCAGCCAGCCCAGGCAAAAGGTGAGAAGCAAACATTCTGGAGCATTAGACAAGGGAGTTGGAAACCTATGGGTTTGGAAGAGAGAGAACTGTGTTCATTAGTTTCACAAATATTTATCTGGGAGAATCACCACCCTCCTGATTTTTGCCCTCTCTGCTTTATAACTTTACTCTTACTTATAATAATATTATATTTCTTTAAATTAATATACTGGGTAAATCTATTTGAAAAAACTTTTATATCCCTAGGCTAAGTGGAAAATCCTTCTAGAAATAGAAGCTAAAAGCAGTCATAGACAAGGAAACAACACTGCTATTCAAATCCAGCTAGATTCTGGGGACTCTACCTAAGTCTTCAGACTTGACTCCTGCTTGCACTTATGCCGGAAGGGAGATAACCAAGTATCACAGAGGTATAAAAAAATACATTTTAGTGCCAAGCGGAGCCTTTCTCATTGAAAAAAATTCTGAGAGAGAATATTAAAAGAGTTATGATTCTATGGTTTATAAATCAAAGACTAATGAAATGCCTGACAGGTCTGTACCTGAAAACACCTTGGGTTCCATGAAGGACCATCCTATGTGGGGTCTGGCGGAGCGGAAAGCAGTGGCAAGGAGAACAAATCAAAGATGAAAGGTCAAAGGTTAAAAATTCAGAAAGTCACGGACCACGATGTCCCCTGCAGCTCTGTTCACAACAGCCAGGACGCGGAAGCAACCTGAGGGTCCGTCGACAGAGGAATGGATAAAGAAGATGCGGCACATACATACAATGGAATACTACTCAGCCATAAAGAGGAACGAAATTGAGTTATTTGTAGTGAGGTGGATGGACCTGGAGTCTGTCATACAGAGTGAAGTAAGTCAGAAAGAGAAAAACAAATACCCTATGCTGACACATATATATGGAATCTAAAAAAAAAAAAAAAGGTTATGATGACAGGAATAAAGACGCAGACGTAGAGAATGGACTTGAGGACATGGGGAGGGGGAAGGGTAAGCTGTGACGAAGTGAGAGAGTGGCATGGACGTATATACACTACCAAATGTAAATTAGAGAGCTAGTGGGAAGCAGCCGCATAGCACAGGGAGATCAGCTCCATGCTCTGTGACCACCTAGAGGGGTGGGATAGGGAGGGTGGGAGGGAGGGAGACGTAAGAGGGAGGGGATACGGGGATATATGTATACGTATAGCTGATTCACTTTGTTATACAGCAGAAACTAACACACCATTGTAAAGCAGTTATACTCCAATAAAGATGTTAAGAAAAGAAAAAATCGGTCAAAGGTTAATCTTTTCAGTAGAGTCAATGTGGAATTCTTTTTATCCTCTCATGGCAATTAGGACAGTGGGGAAATGGCCTGAGTAAGAAACTGGGCTCTTGGCTTCAAAGGGGGCGGTTTCCTCATGTTCCAAAGCCAGGTGGGGATGGAGGGTAAGCCTCCTGACGCCGCTCTTTCGGGGTGGTGGTCTGGCTCTTGTTTCAGCTGGAGGCTCAGTGAAGGAACACAGGGGATCCTGGCCCTTTTAGCAAGGAGATTGAGTGTCTCTGCTCTGACACTCACAGCTGAGCGCCTCTGTCCTCGGAGGTCTGCAGATGGACCCAAGTTCTGAATTAACAGGAGGTACCTGAGTTAATTTCGGCAGACCAGGAATAGCTTAGCTGTGTGGGCAGCTTGGAGATGGTGTTCAATGGTTAGAAAAATTTGCATGAATCAACTGATTTGCAGGTTTCTGGGTTTGTTTTTTTTTTTTAAGAGCTCTGAGATATTCCAAAAGTGTAACTCTCATAAGAAGCTCCTGGAGGCCCAAAGCAATTCTGCAAATAAGCGTTAACGATGTTCTCCAAGCCTTGAGTTGGCAGTTTGTTTGTCCATAACCGTATCAGTGGTGGGGCTTCATGTATTGTCTAAGTAGTCATTCATGCCTCCTATGTAATCGGCCCTCAATGCTGCCCCTTCATGACATTCACTCCTGGTTTACTCAACACAGAAAGGCCTTCTCAGAGAAAATGGGGTTGAAATGTTACACATGGTAGTTACCCTTTTAAGAGAATGTATGGAAGCTGGATATATGGTAGGGTGTTTCATCTCGCTCCACGGGCCAGGCCCTGGTTATGGTCCTTAATATAGAGATCAATTATTGGAGGGACATTAGAAGATCCTTCCTTTATCTCTGCGGAGGTGGATTCATGGAAAAAGAGAGCCTCTAACCAGAGTGGGAGAGGAGCCTCGTAGGTCTGCATTTCATGCAAAGGGGAAAGCAGGTGTTCTGGCTTCCACCTGTGCTCTTCTGGGGTGGAGGAACGAGCCTCTGGGGGAGTGATGTCATACGCGTGCGTGGCAGAGTGGAGGTTTGTTGACTGCCTGTCCGACTCCACTCCCCTTTCCATCACTCCCTCTAGTTTCTCGATTTCCGAGGCTCAGAGGAAGCTGACTGTACCCCTGACCCTAGGGATGGAGCATGTGACCTTGCCAGTGGTGGGTGCATTCTGTCTCTCCGGCCACTTTCGGGTCCCTGTGTGTGGCCTCAGCTAGTCCAATCGGAGTGGCTTTGGGGAATGTGGTTGCCACGCTGTGATAAAGATAGTCTCCTTTTCCTGCCAGCGGATAAGAACCCTTAAAACACCTGGACCTATTAGCACCCAGCCTGGGATCAGAATTAGGTATTGAAGCCATCCCTGGGGAAGGCAGCCCAGACCCTGGAAAGCAACTGAACAGTATCATCCAAGCCACTTGATCCAACCCTACCTGAAGCCCTTCTCATGGCTCTTTGAAAGCTAAGTTATCCTAACCAACACATACAATACTCCCCAACCTCTTGCCCGTAGCATATACTGCTGACTGTCTGTGGTGCGCTTTCCTGCCGAGCCTGGTCACAGCCTCCAAACCCCTCTCAATGCCATTAAATAACGGCGTTAAAGAAAGCTGATGTGAGGTGAAATCTATTTGTCATTTCTGCCGAGAGAAGCAACTGGCACGTGCCTAGAGCTGGATGTATTGTAGACCAGAACTTTTATGGAACTCCCAGCTCATGTCCTAAGGCAGCGTTTGCCAGGGGAAAAGAAATGTAGTCTAGGGAAGACAGATGTGCCGTTTGGTTGCAGACAGACCTGGGCTTAAATCCCGGCTCCATCACCTACCAGCTGTTGGATGTGGGCCAGTGTTTTAATTTCCATAAACCTACCCATCACCGTGTGTTTAACCAGGATGGGAGCTGTAGCACTTATCTCAGGGGAGCTGTTTGTTTGTGAGGGTTAAAATGCAATAAGACTGGTAAGGTCTGAGCGCCAGGCGCGGTCCACAGGAAGGGCTCAGAACAATTGGCCCTGGGGTTTGAGGTTGGAGGTTCTAAAAACCTAGGAGATGGGATGCAGCATCTTGGCGGTGGGACGTGGGTGGGCTCCACGAGGACGAATGGGGTCCCAGCACCCCAGCTCCAGGCTGGCGGCCGACACCATGTCCGGGGACACGCGGCCCATACACGCGGTCCTCAGGGGAGAGGCTTTGGCCGCGCTCTCTGTGGCTTCTGTGCTGGAAAATAAAGCTGCCTTTCCTTTGCTTCTCCTTCTTTAGATCCTTTCTCCTGCCCAGCCAAACTCCTTGCTTGCTGCTTCATAGAGATGCAAGAGAGGAGAGCTTCGCTGTTCTTGGGAAAGGGCCCCAGGGCTCCGTGCTGGCCAGGTCTCAGGACATTCACGGCTTCCCGCCAGCCCCAGCTCTGCCCTGGGGTGAGCAGTTCCTCAGCCTCTGTCGGTCTGGGTCACTGCTTCCTGCAGTAGTGCCCGGTGCATCGTAGGAACTTCGTAGACATTAGTTGATTGCTTGAGTGGAGTTTTCTGTGCCTCAGTTTCCTTGGCCGATGAATGCGTTTAACAATAGTACCCATCTTGCAGACAGGTTTGAGGACAAGGGTGTGAGTAAGTGCTGTCGTGGTTGTTATTCAGGTGATTGTATACCAGCCTGAGTCGTGAGTCCTCTTGAGGGTGACAAGAGCCAGAGAAAGTGTGCTTGTGTGTGTGTATGGGGTGGGGTTCCTCTTTGACGTCTGGGTCTGGAGCAGGATACCTTGGACAGCTCCCCTCCTGGCCCGGGAGCCGTGTGCAGACAGAGTGCCAGAGTCCGTAACAGTAGACGACATCCTTTGCTCATGGACACAGAGCACCGGGTCTGTCGGTTCCTTTAAAAATTCAAGATGTTTGAGGAGTGTGTGCCTCCCCCTGCTTCACCCTCCTGCTGGGCGGGAAGGTTCCTGCCTGTCCAAAGTGAGGGAGCAAGCGCCTTGGTCTGGGGCAGAAGGGTCGGGGCATCTAGGGGGCGGGGCTGGTCACGCAGGGGCCTCCGCACCCAGCTCGTCCGGACGGGCTAATGGCCCTGGCAGTCACGCTGGCAGAGGTCTGAAGCCTTTGCCCATCACCGCAGGGACAGGCCTACCACCGTCCATGAAAAATGGGACTTCCTGTGTGTATTACTTTTATTTCTCCTTAGCTCTCCTCTCCAGATTTCTCACATCACTCTCCCCCTGCCCAGGTAACCAAGGTGGCTCCTCCACACCTTTCTCCCCGCTGCAGAATCGAGCACAAATGCCTCCGCGCCCTCCTTGAGGCCTTTTTGTGTTTTGTCAGTTGCTTTAGTAAAAGTGGAAACGTGCCCTGTGTGTATCTACTTCTGTAACTTGTTTACTCAGAAGTGGGTCATGAACATTTTTCATGTCAATATATACATTTCTAATTCATTATTTTGAATTTTCTTTATGGTAATCCATGGTATGGATACACCACAATTAAAATTTTCCCCCAGCTTTACGGAGATATCATGGAAATAGAACGTTATCTATAGACCACAGTTTTATTCAACTGTTATATTAAAAGACATTCCATTTTTTTGCCTGTACAGGGCTATCATAAAGATCCTGTGGCTGTATTCTTATGATTTTTATTTTAAAGAATCCATTTCTAGGAATTTATGGGTCAGAATATGTTTATATTCTTTTAAATTATGCCTCTGACAGATGGTTTTCCAAAAAGACGCTAGGAATTGACCTTCCTACCGGTTATGGATGGAGTTTCCTATTCCTTATATACTCACCAGCACTCAGTGTTATCATTCTTTCATGTCGTTTTCAAATCTGCCGTGTGAAGAGCATCGTGTCGTTTAGCACGTGTATGGCGTATTTCATCATCGGAGTCTGTTTACGTTAGTCATTTAATTTGTAGCTCCCTGACTCTAGGTGTTTATTAATCATAGAGTTTTCCTCTTCTAGGACACCTTAACAGTCTGACCTCCAAGAAGGAGTGGTCCTGAGTTGGAGGAAAGACTGTCTTGGCGGCCCGAGCGGCAGGAAGGAAGTGTGCTCCAAGTTGGGCAGAGTCGCGTGGCCCGGGGGCGGGCTGGGGTCAGCAGGAGATGTAGCAGCGGTGCGGGGGTCCTCGATGCAGCGTGTCAGGAGACTCCTGTGATGTTGCCCCTCAGGGGTGACTCACTTACCTCTTTCTTTAGGGAGAGGGCACAAGCATTCCTTTATCTCACTTCAAATCAGAGGATATACACGGGACCGCGTCGCCAAGTACAAAGCGTTTCAGAAGTTCAGGTGCAGACTCGACAGGTGCCGTGGTCGCGTCCAGCTGCAAGCAGAGCCTTGCAACACTGCCTGAAGGCGACGGGGCAAGTCTGGAGGCAGCCACCCCCGGGGCGGGGGGGCCCGGGCTCCAAGCGCACAGCCTCCGGGTGCCCTGCTGTATTCGTGGCCAGGCTGCGGCGCCTTCAGGCATCGTGAGACAGCAGGAGCGCAGGGGGAGGGCTCTCTCTGCAGGACCCTGTCTTTGTATCCGGACAGGACGGCTCCGAGCCGGGTGTCCTCCGGGTGTGTCCCAGACCCGCCCGCTTCGCCTTCCCATTCTGCCCTTTGCCCTGAGATCCGGCATTCTCTGGTTCTCTCGACCTCTGGTTCTCGCCGACGGAGGATGGAGAGGCTGGGGCATTTACAGCTGCCACACTGGCCCCCGAGCCCAGGTGGTAACAGTGGAAATGCTGTTGCCGGTCCCTGGGGCTGCGTCCTCCTCCTGGCCCCGAGCCCACCCACGTTGCTGCCTCCGTCCCCCCATAAATTCTCTCCATTACTCCCAAAGTGAGGCGTCTGTCTTGTCCTGGATCCTGACAGATACAACCTGCCTACAGATCAGAAATGTCTCCTTGTTGATCAGAAAAATCACAGGATCGTCTTTGCCCGCGCGCGGGGAGCTGGAAAACGTACAGGAGGGGAAGGCGAGGGACCAGCGGGTGTGAGTGGCCTTTTGTCAGCTCGCTCATGGCGTGTAAGCAGGTTGGAGCAGGTGGTCCAGAGCTCAGCTGGAGGTTCTTGTAATGATCGGGGACTAGGTGGCTCGTTCTGGGCTGGTGGGAGGGGGAGAAGGGGAGGTGCCCGAGCTCTGGGCCTGGAGGTCGCCGGAGGGCGTGAAGGGCCCACAGCGAGCCTGGGCCGGGGCTGGCCCTGCTGGGCACTGGGGGAGCCCACCCACGAAAAGCGCGACCACTCTTTGACAGGCTTCCCCGTGTTTCTCCTGATGCAGCACTCACGCTGCTTCCTTTAAAGTCTTTGCATCAGGTCTTAGTTGTCCTGCTAAAATGTCCTGCTTAAACATTATTTTAATAACACTGTGTTTTTCATAATGTACCCAGGGGAAGCCGCCGTTCCTCCTGCTTCTTTCAAAGCGCAGTTAGGTTTGGGGTAGAATGAATGACTCCAGGAGAGAGAGAGGGAGAGGGAGGGAGGGAGAGAAACAGAGAGAGAGAGAGAGAGACAGAGAGAGACAGAGAGAGAGAGACAGAGAGAGAGAGACAGAGAGAGAGAGAGAGAGAAGGACTTAATTACCACATTACAAAGCAAATAGGCACTACAAAGCAAATAGGTACTACGTATTTTTGAAAAATAAAAATTTAGAGGAAAATGAGAAGTTTCTCTGAGTATCATATTAAATTAATATTAACTTTACATTTCAAGAGGGGGTAGAATGAATGACTCCAGGAAAGAGAGAGGGAGAGGGAGGGAGGGAGAGAAACAGAGAGAGAGAGAGAGAGACAGAGAGAGAGAGAAACAGAGAGAGACAGAGAGAGAGAGACAGAGAGAGAGAGAAAGAGAGAGAGACAGAGAGAGAGAGACAGAGAGAGAGAGAAAGAGAGAGAGACAGAGAGAAGGACTTAATTACCACATTACAAAGCAAATAGGCACTACAAAGCAAATAGGTACTACGTATTTTTGAAAAATAAAAATTTAGAGGAAAATGAGAAGTTTCTCTGAGTATCATATTAAATTAATATTAACTTTACATTTCAAGAAATTACTTCTATTAGTAGTCACAGCACTTTTTTCTGAAAAGAGAGACAGAGAGAGAGAGAAAGAGAGAGAGACAGAGAGAGAGAGACAGAGAGAGAGAATCTCCCGTGTGGCTGAAGTGGGGCTGGGGGTCAGAGTCTCGGGACGCCGCGGGGAACGTGAGAGCTGAGCAGGGCTGGCCGTGATCGCGGGGCGAGGCGGGGCGGGCCCCCGACTGTCCAGAGCTGGTCTGGGTTGGCCGAGCCGACGATGCTGTCCAGTGATCGGGCCCCGTGTCTCCTCACCCTGCCCGGCACGTGGGCTTGGCCCGCAGGCGAAGCGGAGGCTGAAACACGCTCTGCTCTGGGAGCCACGCGTGGGCAGGAGGAGGGCTCCCGCCCCGGGCCTGAGGCTGCCGTCTTTGCAAAGTCTGCCAGCCAGGCTGGCCCTTGCCTGGCGTCTGGGATCTGGGATTTCCAGAGGGTTCCCACCGTTCCCCAGCTGAGCAGGGTGGCTTGCTGTGTCCAGACTGTTTGCACAAGCGATTTCATTGACGTGGACCCCTGCTTTCCCCCCCGGGCGTCTGGGATTCTGGTCCATCCCAAGCAGAGGTGCTTACGCGACCAGCTCCCGGTGAACCCTGGGCGCTTGGTCTCCACGGGCTGTCACAGTTCGATGCTGTGGGAATTAAGTTTGTCCTGCGCGACTCCCCAGGAGAAGATTCTGGAAACTTGCTCCCGGTCCCCTAGACCCCGCCCCTGTGCCCTTTGCCTTTGCCAGTTCCGCTTTCCTGTCCTTTGCTGTCATAAACCAGGGCCCCAAGCACGACTGTGTCCTGAGTCCTGCGATTCCCGCCAGCGAGTGTCTGCCCCCGGCCGTGGTCTCGGGGACCCCGACCCAGGGCTGCTTTCCTTGGCCGAGACCCGGTCACACCGTTTGGCTCAGGGGTTCATGCAGGAGTAGCTCACGCACCGTGACCTGCCCACCTTGACCCGAGGGTTTGCCCAAACCAAGTAGATGGAAAAGAATGAGAAAAAAGGTGGCACCTGATGAAAAAGCCAGTATAATTTTTTAAAAGTTATTTACGTGGGGATGCGGGAAAAACGCCGGGAGCACGCCTGGGGCGCACAAGCCTCGCCGGCCGGTCCTTGCGGAGTCTGTGAAGCCCGCGGGTGACTCCGCTCCCCGCCCTGGGTGCACCCACAGGCCGTCCCCAGCAGATGCCCCGTCTGCAGGCCTCTTCTCTGGCCCAGAGATGTGACGGCGCACCGGGCCAGCTGTGCAGTGCCGTGTCCCGGGCCCCGCCCTCCCCGACTGTCCCTGTGAGCACCCAGGTCACCGCAGGTCCCACGGCCTGAACTCTCCGGCAGACGGCTTCTCAGAGGACGCACTGGACTGGCTTCGGGTACAAAACGGCGTCCAGTCCCCGTTTTCCCCGACCTCCTACTCAAGGAGCCTTCCTTCCGCCTGGAGTCATCTCTCAGAGTTCCCTGCATGACAGAGAACTTGACAATCAGAGCATCTCCTCCACAGGCAGTGGCTGAGCACGGCTCCTGCGTCCCGCTGGCCAGGCGTCCGCTCTTCGTAAAGCGTGCAGTTAACAGCATTTCAGGCAAGAATTCACAGCTTTCCATGGCGTGTGGTGCCGGGGCTGGACGAGAGCGGTTGGAAGAGACCGTGATCAGATTGCAGCTGCAGTCGGAGGGCCGTCTAAATCAAGGCTCTGTAAACCTCCTGAGCTTCCCTCAGTCCCCGCACTGCAGTCAGTCCGTCCTGTAGGCGGTGCCTTCGTTGCCAGCGCGGTTAATACCTGCGAGTTCTACCTGCAGCCTGTAACCGGCAGGCAGCATCTTCCAGCCGAGGACCAGAAGGACCACTGGTGATAAATAAAGCGCCCTGGACCCTGTGGAGTGAAAGGTGAACGGGCTAGGAAGACAGCCCCGCGATTTATCGTATGTCACAGGCTGCAGCCCAGAGAGACGGAGGGAGGGACACCACCGTGAACCCGAGGGGACACAGCGGCTCCGTGAAAGCCGAGCAGTGACACTGGAATCCTGGGAGAAGTCGGCGCAGATGCTCATTGGATGAGAGGAGGAGGTGGAGTCCAGGAAGCCCTGACGTTTCTGGACTTCTCGGGGCTGAGCAGTGATGCTGGCAGAGTCCCGCTGTGGCTGGCGGGCCTGAGGCTTGGCCCTGAGGCTGGGTGTAGGCTCTGCCCCTTAGTTCCCTGGCCTGTGAAATGTTCGAATCGATGACCCTCAGGGCCCTTTTGGTTAAACCTTCTAAGTGAGAAGTGAGCAAGCTCTGAAACAGTCATCGGTCAGCTAGGATTTCTAACAAATGCATGTTTCTGAAGCATCATAGGTATCCTAGTGATGGTGGGTTGGCACTGAGTTTAGAGGAGGAAAGATTTTTCTTTTTTAGTGAGTCACAAAATGTTTATTTACAGTCTCTTGTAGGTTGCTAGGAAATGTTGGTTTTTTACCCTTTTTTTAAAAATAAATTTATTTATCTTATTTATTTATTTTTGGCTGCGTTGGGTCTTTGTTGCTGCGCGCGGGCTTTCTCTAGTTGCGGCGAGCAGGGGGCCCCTCTTCGTTGTGGTGCGTGGGCCTCTCATGGCGGTGGCCTCTCTCGTTGCGGAGCACGGGCTCTAGGTGCGCAGGCTCAGTAGTTGCAGCACGCGGGCTCGGTAGTTGTGGCTCACGGGCTCTAGAGCGCGGGCTCAGTAGTTGTGGTGCACGGGCTTAGTTGCTCCGCGGCATGTGGGATCTTCCGGGACCAGGGCTCGAACCCATGTCCCCTGTGTTGGCAGGTGGATTCTTAACCACTGTGCCACCAGGGAAGCCCCTACCCTCTTGTTTCTGCTTATCAGAAAGACAGGTGTTTACTGATTTAAAAATCTAAGTATATACAAACACGGAGAGGTTTTTCAAAATTATCCCACTTTGGGTCCACACAAGGTGATGTAGACCCTCCCCACTAAGTACAACTATCAACCCTGCAGGTAAAGCCAGAGGCAACCACAGCAGAGCTCTGAAAGTTGGGAGGAGAAAGGGAGCTGGTTAGGGACCCCAGGACTGAGGAACAAGATAACAGCAGGGCACTTTGTGTTCCCCACCCAAAGGAAGATGGGGACCCAGATCCCAGTCCAGCCACAGAAGGCAGCTGGAGTAGGCTCATTCCTTCCCTGGATGGCTGGGGGCCCCTCTGATAGAACCAGGCGTAGCCCCGCACCCAAGCTGGGGCCCCGACCTGGAGTCCAGCAACGATGACCAGCCAGGGACCCAGCTCCCTCCCCATCAGGCAGGGCCTGATTCCCCTGCGCTCTGCTCCCAGAGACACTCCCCCACCTCTAGCTGGGGTCCCAGCCAAGAAGCTTGGGAATGCCCCCAGAGGGACCCAGCCACACCAAAAGTCTCTTTGGCCTGCAGGGTTGAAACTTCCCTGAAACGCCCAGAGACGCCAAGATAGACAGAGAGCTGCTTGCAAATGGCTGGGTAGGTTGGGGCTGGTTCACACGGGACCACAGAAATGACGCTCCAGAGCTGTATCCCTGCATCCCTGCCCAGCATCTAACCTCTCCTCCTAAAGCGCCTTGGTTTCCACTGCATCTCCTCTCTTCCCCTTTTGTGTACAGCTTTATTCAGTTGGTTATCTAGGTACCTCACCCACTCACTGGAGAAACCAGCGTTTTCTAGAGGCTCTTCCTGCAAGATTTTTCTGTTTTCCCACCCTGGTATCGAGGTAGGGGGAGGTTGGATATGTAAGCTTGACCAGTTGGCTGCTTTCGTTTGGAACTCTGCATCTTGGTGGAGTGAAGTAAGGGAAAAAGTCAACAGTTGGGGAATATTTTTTTTTTCTTTTCTTTTCTTTTGTGATCTCCCTGTGCTATGCGGCAGCTTCCCACTAGCCATCTAATTTACATTTGGTAGTGTGTATATGTCCCTGCCACTCTCTCACTTCATCACAGCTTACCCTTCCCCCTCCCCATGTCCTCAAGTCCATGCTCTAGTAGGTCTGTGTTTTATTCCCGTCCTACCACTAATCTCTTCATGATATTTTTTTCCTTAGATTCCATATATATGTGTTAGCATACGGTATTTGTTTTTCTCCTTCTGACTTACTTCACTCTGTATGACAGACTCCAGGCCTATCCACCTCATTACAAATAACTCAGTTTCATTTCTTTTTATGGCTGAGTAATATTCCATTGTATATATGTGCCACATCTCCTTTATCCATTCATCTGTTGATGGACACTTAGGTTGCTTCCATGCCGTGACTGTCTTTAAATAAAAACCATTATTTCTCCTACTGGTTCCTTGGCTGCTGCTTCTGTTGTACAGATCTTCCTCAACTTACCATGGGGTTACGTCCCAGTAAACCCATGGTAAGTTGAAAATATCATAAATTGAAAATGCATTTAATACACCTGACGTGTCAAACATCACTGCTTAGCTTCACCTACATTCAGTGCACTCAGAACACCTAGGTTAGCCTATAGTTGGGCAAAATCATCTAATGCAAGGACTATTTTTTAATAAAGTGCTGACCATCTCGTGTAATTTATTGACTACTGTACTGACAAGCAGAGTGCTTGTCTGGGTCCGTGGTGGTTGCATCTATCCGCTGTCTCCTGGTGTGGTCGCGTGGCTGGTGGGGAGCTGGGGCTTTGCCACCCAGCATCAGGAGGAAGTGTCTTTCCCCATACGGTGGGCCCGAGGAAAGCTCAAAATTCAAAAGTCGAAGTAGTTTCTACTGAATGCGTATTGCTTTCGCATTACTGTAAAGTTAAAAAATCCTAAGTTGATTTTCTTACTCGTGAAAAGTATATTCAGTCACTCGGTAATACTGATTTCCGTTCAAGAACGCTATAGTCGAGTTGGAGAGAAAAGATGAACACACAGGAGGAGAGGCAAAGAATTTCCCCCTGAAAACTGGTTGGTATAGCGTGCTCTAGGATCTCAGAGGGAAAAGAATCAACAGAGGGTAGTCCTGGAGGGCTTTACGGAGGAGGTGGGAATTGAGCTTGTTCTTAGCGGATGGTTAGTATTGGAGCAGCTGGAGAGAACAGAGAGAGAGGGAAGGCGTTGAAGATGTGGAACAAGACGGATAAAGCGTGGAGGTGAGCAGAGAGCTGCGTGCTTGTCCCAGCCAATCCTGATGAACTCAAGTGATTAGTTCAGAACCGCTCCCGTGGGGGTGTCATCTCCATCCTCAAGGACCCCAGGAGTGGAGGCAGAGGACAGGTGGCGAGGAACGAGCGCAGCCCTGGGCCACGGGGAAGGTTCACCCACTGCACCCGGATGCCGAGGGGGAGGGGCTCCGAGGAGGGAGGGATGCTCAGGCGGGGACAGCGCTGCACAGATGCAGGGAATGGGGGGCGGGGCTGGGGGTACAAGTCTTTTGTCTCCTTAGGTAGGTTTATTCCTAGATATTTTATTCTTTTTGTTGCAATGGTAAATGGGAGTGTTTTCTTAATTTCACTCTCAGATTTTTCATCATTAGTGTATAAGAATGCCAGAGATTTCTGTGCATTAATTTTGTATCCTGCTACTTTGCCAAATTCATTGATTAGCTCTAGTAGTTTTCTGGTAGCATCCTTAGGATTCTCTATGTAACAGCTGGGGAATATTTATTTCAATGGCAAGTTCCCAGGTTGGGGGATAGTAACTTTCTAGCAGTTCCAAAACTCTGGGGCAGCCCTCTGCTTTCTGAGTCTGGTTCTCCAACCTTCCTTTTTTCTTTAAATGCAATTTTTAAAGGTTACTCTCCATTTACAGTTATTACCAATACTGACTATATTCCGCGTGTTGCACAATCGTCCCTGTAGCCTGTCTTCCAATCTTTCTCTCCCTGTGTGTCTCCACGTCCTCCCCATAAACTCTCTTGCTGATGAAGTCGGCCGCAGTTTGGTTTCTTTTCTGTTGCTTTTGCACCCAGTACAGAACCTAAGCTGCTGGGATAACGATGCTTCAGTTTAGGCAGAGTTGAGAGAAGAGGCCAGAAGGGAACTGAATGCAGCCCAGGCTGGGTGGGTTCCTCGATGGGCTCCCCTGCACGACCGCCCAGTGCTGTCTGACCAGCGTGTGCTTCCTGCCGGGGAGGCGTCTGGGTCTGACTCACTCTCAGGCTGAGCCTGGAGAAACAGTCGCCTGGTAAGATGACTTAGGGAGCTGGTGTTTTCATACCTCTCGCAAAGAAACTCACAGGAGACGATCAAAGCATCATGAATAAGCAGTGTGTTCATGGCAACATGGTCCTGGTCTGGAAATGTTGCAGGAATCCTGTGAAAGAAATCTACGAGTGCTTGGGACAGTTAGCTGGGGCAGCGTGTGGCGAATGTGAGGAAGTCAAGCAAAGAGCACAGTCTACCCGATCGAATCCCAGTCGGCTGTCACGTTGTGATCCGAGCCCATGCTGTCATCTGGAGAGCTCTTTCTCCCTCTAGAAGCAACACGGTCAGGACGCTCCAGGGGAATTTTTAGGGTGCTCAGGTTCAAGGCCGAATGCTCTGTACGTGCTTGTCACGGGGCGTAACCCACATGGACGCAGGGGAATTAAACTCGGCTGAGGAACCTCACCTCAGCAGCTGAGGCTGGTGACTTGGGACAAGCTGTGTTTCCATTATGGAATTTGAGTCCTTTGTCACGGTGAGTTGGGCTCTTTCTGGTCGCCTTTAAACCTTTTATTTTTTTTATTTTTTATTTATTATTTATTTATTTATTTATTCATTTATTTTTTGCGGTACGCGGGCCTCCCACTGTTATGGCCTCTCCCGTCGCGGAGCACAGGCTCCGGACGCGCAGGCTCAGCGGCCACGGCTCACGGGCCCAGCCGCTCCGCGGCACGTGGGATCCTCCCGGACCGGGCCGCGAACCCGCGTCCCCTGCATTGGCAGGCGGGCTCTCAGCCGCTGCGCCACCAGGGAAGAGCCCTAAACCTTTTATTTTTGACTTTGCTCAAGTGAAAGACATCCTTCTGCACCAGGACAAAGGTCTGTCCAGGTCATAATTTGAAACTGAGAAGTAAGTTCTAGACTATCTCAAGTTCATAGTCTATAGCTTGCTGTGAAAATGTTCATTTCACGATATGCACACTTTCAGATAAGGTTTGGACAAAAGCCACCGACAGTCTTGCTACGAAAGAAGAGCTACTCGGCAGGATCCCTTTTGGAGTGTGTGCCTCTGTGTCTCCAGTCGCAGTGCCATCACAGCCACGAACATCTGCTTTCCTGGATGGAGTTAGGAAATGAAGTAGATGAATGAATTCCTCCCCATGTGTCATCTTAGGCATCTCTGGAAACTCAGTGCTTCCTTTCTGCGACCTCTTCTGGGCAGTTAGTGGTGGAAAAATAGTGAGATGGTGGCCATCCCAGAAATTCAACATTCTCAGTGTTATTTATTTTTTAATTTGGGAGCTTTCTTTTCTTTTCTTTTCTTTTTTTTTTAAAGTAGAGTACAGGGACTTCCCTGGTGGTCCAGTGGTAAAGTATCCGCCTCTCAATGCAGGGGACGCCGGTTTGATCCCTGGTCAGGGAACTAAGATCCCACGTGCTGCGGGGCAACTAAGCCCACATGCCACAACTACTGAGCTCGAGCGCCTCAACTAGAGAGCCCACGTGCCACAAACTGCAGAGCCCATGTGCTACAACTAGAGAGAGAAAACCCACCTGCCACAACTAGAGAGAAGCCCGCACGCTGAGACAAAGATCCCGCATGCCGCAATTAAGACCCAACGCAGCCAAAATAGATAGATAAAATATTTTTTAAAATAAAGAAAAGTGCCGAGGAGAAAATAACACACGTGCAGTTCCCATCACAGAGAATCCCAGGGCCAATGTTTTACTGTATTTGCTTCCAGTTTTTTTTGTTTTTTTTTTTTTTTTTAACTAACTTTTCTTGGCCACTCCATGTGGCTTGCAAGTTCCCAGACCAGAGACTGAACCGGGCCACGGCCGTGAAAGCCCAGAATCCTAACCACTAGGCCACCAGGGAACTACTGCTTCTAATTATTTTTATTCTTTTTAGTTTCAGAAAGTTACACATTGCCCTTGCCTTTTAAAACTTTTTCCTTTTTTGGGGGGCGTGGGGATACAGTTCCCTGTGCTATGCAGTAGGACCTTGTTGTTGTTTATCAGTTTTTTAAAAAAATTGAAGTACAGTTGATTTACAATGTTGTGTTAGTTTCAGGTGTACAGCAAAGTGATCCAGTTATAAATATATGTATGTATATATTCTTTTTCAGGTTCTTTTCCCTTATAGGTTATTACAAAATATTATAAAATATTGAATATAGTTCCCTGTGCTATACAGTAGGTCCTAGTTGGTTATCTATTTGACATATAGTCGTGTGTATATATTAATCCCAAACTCCTTAAACTTTTTCTTATGAAAAATTTCAACCATACTAAGAAATTGAAAGCATAGTATAATGAACCCTCACAGACACAACATGTAGACTCAATTATTTTAAAAAATTGTCATATTTGGTAGTCTGCCTATCTATATATTGTATTTCTTTATCAATCTATCTATCATCTATTTTTAACAAACTATTTCAAAGATACAGATATTGTGCCTCTTCATTACTTCATTATGTGTCATCTTAAAATAAGATTATTTCCTACATAACCACAGTATCATTATCATTCCTAAAAATTCAAATTCATTCCCCAGTATTATCTAATACCCAGCCCATATGAAAAAATTCTTTGTTATTCCTAGGATATTTTTTTATCCTTAAAAAAAAATTAAACCAATCAAGCTTCACATATTACATTGGATGCCATGTCTTTTTGGTCTCTTTTAGTTGGAAACACTTTTTCCTCCAGGCCATTGATTTATTGAAGAGACCAGATCAATTGTACATATAGCCCTTTAAGAATAAAGCAAGCCTTATAAATAAAGCTAAATTCCTCTTTAATTTATAGAGTCACTTCAATACGCACCCCAAACCCCAGAAGCATCCATTATATTATCAGGATATTGTGTATCCTTCCAAGTTTTAAAATATAGTTTTACATATCTCTATGGACCTATATCTCTAGAACCATCTGTCTGTCTCCTTAGGACATATATGGTGTTTTTTGTTTGTCTGTTTGTTTTTTTGCGGTACGCGGGCCTCTTACTGTTGTGGCCCCTCCCGTTGCGGAGCACAGGCTCCGGACGCGCAGGCTCAGCGGCCACGGCTCACGGGCCCAGCCGCTCCGCGGCATGTGGGATCTTCCCGGACCGGGGCACGAACCCGCGTCCCCCGCATCGGCAGGCGGACTCTCCACCTCTGCGCCACCAGGGAAGCCCTATGGTGTTTTTTAACGTAGATTTTTTTCCATAAATATATCACCCTGGGCACCTGCTTCCTCATGTCGCTATCCTCACCCTGCCTTATGTTTTGGCGATGTGCTTGGGTTGGTGAGTTTCCCTTATTCATCTCCCTGTTGGGTTTTTCCATTTTGTGTGATGGGCGTTCTTATGCCTTCTCCCTGAGCTCACAGCTCCAGTGGTTATGAGGGTTAATATCTGGGACGTGCCTGGTGCAGAATCAGCGCTGTAGACATGGCTGAGTCCAGCTGAAATCACTGGGGTGGGACAACATGCACGCTTCGCGTTTAGCTGTGTTCCCACTGCCCTCTCCCAGGTGGACCGGTTTACACTCCTGCAGGCGCTGTGTGAGCTCTCTGCCTCGTCCACACCTGATCGAGTCAGATTTGTACATTTCTGCACATCTGATGGGAACGCATTTGCATACTCTTGGTTGCTGGTGAGGTTGAACATGTTTTCATGTATTTATTAGTCATTTGAATTTAATTTTTGGCCCGTTTACTTCCTTTTTTATATGTACGACTTCTTGATCTCTTCTGAATATGAATCGTGTTGTCACTTCTGGTTTTTGAATTGCAAGATAGGCGGTTGGAAGTTGTATCGCTTTGCTCAATCATACCGCAGTGGAAAAACCTCACCTGTGTAAATGAGAAATGTGTCTTCCTCCTTTTGGTGGATTAAAAAATATATAATTGCAATAATTCCAGTTTTGAGCTGCCAAAATAACACTTCTCCCCTTGTCCTAAAGGAATGCGTAATCTTATTAAAAATGGACACAAGTTCTTAACATTCTTTACCCTAATCGGATGCACCATAACTGTCCCTTCACGAATTCTTCTGTCCTCTGGCCATCGACATCTGTTTGTCCACTGTCTCATGGCTGTCACCTGCACACGCTTAAGATAATGGTCACAAAGTACATGTTTGCCACCAAGAAAGCAGAGCAAAAGAAGTCAGTGGCAGCCCTGCCGATGCTGCGTGAGAAGGGATCGTGCCCCCCTGGGAGGCGTCCCTGATCGAGCACAAGCCACCTGTGCAACCGCAAGGGCGACCTCATCTCCTGACATGTGCACACCTTCTAAACCAGTCCTCGGAAATGCAAGAAAATGCCTCAGAGTGGAAAGCGGGCATCAAAGAACACCTTCTCATGACTCCAGAGGGTGGGCCTGGGATATGACCAACCCACTCACAATAGCAGAATGTTCCTTTGGAGCGTCAGGGCTGAAATGATTACGGCAGATGGAGTTGTGGACGGAGACAAGAAAGAGATCCCTGTTTCCTCGTGTGCAAAACAGGAACAATGTGAGACCAATCTTAGGAATGTTCCGGTGGTTAGAGGGTTAATATTTGGGATGTGGCTGGTGCAGAGCCAGCACTGTGATAAATATCCCTTAAATAAAGAAAGCAAGCTCTGGAGAACTTTATTATTACCCAGTAATAAAGAGCTGCCTCCTTAACCCAAGTCATTGATACGGTACTTGGCTAAAAGGATCACTGTAAGCTTCTGTAGGGATTATGTCACATTCATTTGCATACTGAACGTATAGTAGCCACTCAATTAAACGTTTCACTGGCTTAATTAATGTGCTTCCCCAAAGAAGGGCAGGATCAAGTTCTCCTATCTTTCCCACTGAGACTCAAGACTGTTCAGTGTGTCTTTGAGGAAGCAGATCAATAACTGTATCCCTAGTTCCACAGGCATAAAGAACCCAGGATGAATCGTGAGTGACTTTGAAGATAAGCGTTCTGTGCGTGCTGGAAGATAATTGTGTTACAGAGCTCATAAACCTCTCTCCCAACACCGAGGCCTCGAGACTGGGCTAAATGATGCCTTGGAGCTCAGCACGACTGTCACAACAAAACTCAATTAAGGCATCCAGCTGCAGGCCAGGCTGGACAGTAAATTAATTTTTAATCCGTGGACGTCACACACTTTTCAGCATGATGGATGTGCCACAACCCAGCAGCTGCCAGTCCAACAGGAAATAAAAGACATGATCACATTGAGCATGAGTGTGCCCTCTCCTCCCCAGCCCTGGTGCGAGTGCTGCCCTGGGGCTCCAGGCAGCTGGCAGGGTCTGTTCCATCCCACTCAAGGTCAAGAATCCTGGCGACCTGGACCCACTCTGTTCAGCTAGTGATCTTGATGATTGCTAGTGGTTCTTCTAGTTAGTTAAATCACATAGTGACTGAGCCTTGGCGGTCAGAGGGCTACCCAAGCCTAATTCCTAAACTGGCTCACCATTTCAGCGGAGGGTATGATGAGTACCCACCCGGAGAGGAGTCTGGCATTGCAGAAGATGTCTGAGTCGGGGGCTGGCGGGAAATGAAGGGCCCACTCAACTGGGGTTTTGGAGAGCCTACAGCGGACCGTGTATAGGTGTGTGGGAATGATTAGGAGAATCAGTAAGAGGTGATGCAGCCAGGCTCTGGTGACAGCAGGAAGCTGTTATCATCCGGAAACTCCAAGGGGGAGAAGCAGTGATGGAACGGCTTGGCTGGCTCCTGGAGCCGAGGTCGGGGGGATCCGACAGAAGCTGTGGCCATGGAAGGGGGAAACCATTGCCGGGACGGCGGAAAGCAGAGCAGGCTCAGAAGAGTAAGTACTCTGACCTTCCTCCCTGACCGCCCACTGATTGCCTGCCAGTGCCTCCTCTGGCTGAATCCAGGCAGACGGATGGACGCCTAACGGTAAGGAAGCCGGCTGAGTGATGGCGCCCACGGAGGTCAGCCCCCCACTCTAGGGCATGAGGCAGGGTGGAGGACGGAATGGGACTGGAGAACCATCCACAGAGTAGGTAATATACATGAGCGAAACGAGGACCTTCTTACCGTTGGCAGATTCTAGTTTCCAAAATCGGCCATAAAAACATCTCCCATTCTACCTGCTCTTTTGCGACGTGACCACTCCCTTCACGCCCAGAGCTGAAGCCCGTTTCTCCAGCCCTGGAATCTCGGGGGACCCTGTGGCTGCTTTAACAGAATAGAGAGGTCCTGCTGATTTGGGAGTGGTGTCTCTAACTAGCTCAATAGCTTCTAGTTCCTGGAAGTAAGAAGTGCATCTCCTCTGAGTGCACCATGCTGAGAGGTGCAAGCGCCAAGTGGAAGAGAGAGACAGACGGACAGACCGAGGACCACCGAGGCGCGGGCACAGGAGTGGGGGTGCAGCCTCTTCGCCCCCCAGCTGCATTCCCGATGCTTCGTGGGACAGAGGTGAACCACCCACCGTCTGAGCCCTTCCAGAAGATCCTGAGCGAGAGGTGGCTGCTTTAGGTCAGTTTTGGAGTTCTCTCTGATGCAGCAACAGGTTATGGAAACTGCTCAGGGAATTCGTGGAGTGGGAGTGAAGCACACGTGAGAAAAGCATTATTTAAGCAGTCTTCTCCTTGTGCTTATTTAGTTGGATGGCTTTGCTTGCAAGGCAGGAACAAAAACACATTTTCTTTGAAATAGGTCGTTCCCGTCTAACGTATATATTTACAGTCAAAATATAACATTACTACAACATACATCGTTAAGAAGCGTATAGTGAAAAAACAAGCTCCTTTTCTGCTTCCCTGGATTTTAAGGAAATGTTTACTCATCTTCCAGTTAAAATGAACTCCCTTTAGTTTTCTTATTTCCCAAACTTTTAAATTCCTTTCTTGAAATCAGGTGTGATTTCACTACTTTTACTTCTAAAAATAATTGTGAGGCAATAAACTGTCCATATTTGAATTGGAAGCGTTGACATGTTTCTACACCCATGAGATCATCACCACGACCAAGAAAGCGGAGGGAGTTTCTTTCTATCATCTCTTTGCTAAGAGTTGTTATCAGAAATGGATTCTGTAATTTCTCACATGCTTTTCTGGGTGTCTATTGAGATGATCATATGATTTTTCTTTTTACTGTATTTTCTTACATCGACTGATTTTTAAATGTTAAATTAACTTTGCATTCCTGAGACAAAGTCTGTGCTACCCTTTTTAGATATATTGTTGGATTCAATTTGCTAAAATTTTGTTTATAATTTTTGTGCCTATGAAATGTAGCGTCCTGTAGTTTTCTTGTGATGTCCTTGTCTGGGTTAGTATCAGGGTAATGCTGGCCTCAGAGAATGAGTTGGGTAGTGTTTCCTCCTCTTCAGTTTTTTGGGAAGACTTTGTACAGAATTGGGTTTATTTTGTCCTTAAATGTTTGTTAGAATTCCCTGGTGAAACTATCTTTGACTGGAGTTTTCTTTGTGGGAAGCCTTTTACTACAAATTACGTTTCTTTAGTAAATGTAGAGCTATTCAAGTGATGTATTTCTTCTTGAGTGGACTTTGGTCATTTGTGTCAGGTTGCAGAGAGCAGGGGACATGATGATGATTTTCCCGATGGCACAGAAATATCAGGGGTGATGCTAAGGGCTCCTAAAATGTGTGTCCATATTTCATTTCACAAATGTTTATTGAGCACTTACTACGTTCCAGGCCCTGCTTGAAACACTGGGACTACAGCAGCAAACAAAACAGAAAAGTCAATCGCTCTAGCCTTCTGCACTTTGTGTACTGGTGTGTTCACTCTTCACAGCTTGCCTACAATGGGAGGGGATGCTATGGATAGTGGTCATAAATGTGAGTTTTAGAGCCCTGTCGTCTGGGTTCAAACTCCAGCCTTGGAACTTCTGGGCTGTGTGTCCCTGGGCAAGGTTCTCTGCGTCGGTTCCTCGCCTGTGAAATGAGAGCTAATCATGCCCCCTACTGGATTTTGTGAGTATTACATGAGTAAATGCAAGTAACGCCCTTGGTATAACTGGCATACAGTAAGTGCTCAAAAAATGTGGATGTCGTCTTTATGAACAGATTTTCAGAGATCTGTTTACTGCCGTACTGCCTGCTTGCTTCCACGTGGCTGTGAATTTAACGAATAAACCAGCTGAGTAGTTAGAACTGTGTCCAAACTAAGAGTCAGTAGGTGCTGAGTGAGGGTCTGACATGGGCTTCTAGGAAGCAAACTGCAGGAAGTCAGGGACACAGTTTTGCAACGTCTGCTCTGGTGACTCAGAGGTCTTTCTAGTCGACTTTTTGTCCAGTACGGTGTGCTCAGACAGGCAAGGTAATGCTGAAGCAGATTTTCAGAAAGAAGAGGCGTCACGTGGTATAAATATCAGATTCTGTTGTGTTGGTAAATGCCACCGATTTCCATGTTGTGCATGTGGAGTCCTTTTGTTCCAAAGCCCCCTGTGCACTTTATTTCTAGAACGAAAGTCTTCTCCACAGACCTGTCGAAGACATTTCCTCTCCTCTCTGGCCACCAGGGGTTCGCCCTCGTTGGCACCAGGGAGTCCTGTCTTGCAGCCAAAATCTCGAGGTGACATTTTCCCTTCCTCATCTTTGGTGAATGAACAGGTACACCTGCTTCTAGCGCGAGGCTCTTGCCATTTCCGAAGCAACTGTCGCTGGTAACTCTTCAAGGCAATTGGAAGTGTTGGCCAAAAAATGTAATTTTAATAGACTGAGTTTAGCTGAAGGATACAGATGAGGCTTGGGGAGGGTTTGCTGTGAGAAGCTGTGTGTGATGGTCGTGAGTGCAGCTCTGGAGCCGGGCTTCCTGGGGTCAAGTCCAGGCTTTGTCCCCAACTAGCTGTGGGTCTTTGGGCATGTTGTTTAACTTCACTGTGCTTTCAGTTGGTCGTATGTGGTACCAGCTAGTGACTATCTTACAGGGTAGTTACAGGCGTAAAGGCATTAGTAGTACGGGTAAAGCATTCACGCGGTGCCTGGCAGTGTATACAGTTGAATAGACGTGAGCTGTGATCATTATTGTAACTGTTGTCGCTGTATATCATTTTGTTACTTACTGGGGACAGTAGTTTGCTCAGGACCCTATCAGGACATCCCAAACTGAGATGGAAGATGATTTTCAGTTAAAATTAAATCCAAAATATCTCTGGGAGTTTGATACTTTAGAACAGTGGGTTTTCAGACTTTTGGACTGTGAATTATGGAAGAAATATACAAGGAGATGCAGTAGTCACATGTGCAAACACGCACACAACACACACACACACACACACACACACACACACACACACACACACACACACACACACACCCCTTAAAAGACAAGTTTCATGAAAGCACTCCTGCCTTTCCATGTACAATCCAGTCTGGGAGCTTCTATTCCATTCCATCCTGTTTTATTCTCTTCTGCTTTGTTTACAAAATACTGGCCATGACCCACTAAACGGACGTGAGTTGTGACCCGCGTTTTATAGGACACCTCCCTAGAAAGAGGCCCGTCCAAGAGATCTGTCGAATGGTGGTGGATTAGGATTGGGGTCAGGCATCCCTGCACAGCCCGGCCAGCAGATAATCTGCCACTTTAGGCAAGACCCTCCGGTAAGCCGAGACTCACTCCACTTTGGAAAGCTGAAGAAAGGGAGATCAGAGCAACTCCTATTTGAGCATCTACAATAGATGACTCTGCCCCACCAAAATGTTACGGGAATAAAAAGAAATTATGGGTGTCAAGGGTTTTATGGATAAAGCCACAGCCTTCTGGTATTACAAATCATCTTAGCCGCAGTATCATGGAGATAAAGTGTGGAGCTAGAAGAAATTTCTCAAGCAAGCTACCATAAGAGAACCCTTATAACCTTAAAAGTCGTTTCAAAATGTTAGAAATGAACTTATTTACAAAACAGAAACAGACTCAGAGATGTAAAGACCGAACTTGTGGTTATGGGGGGAGGGGTGGTGGGGAGGGATAGATTGGGATTTGGGGATCGACATGTACGCGCTGCTGTATTTAAAATAGGTAACCGACAAGGGCCTGCTGTACAGCACAGGGAACTCTGCTCGATACTCTGTAATAATCCAAGTGGGGAAAGAGTTTGAAAAGAATAGGTAGATGCATGGAATCACTTTGCTGTACACCTGAAACTAACACAATATTGTTTTTTTAAATTTATTTTTTATACAGCAGGTTCTTGTTAGTTATCTCTTTTATGCATATAAGTGTCTACATGTCAATCCCAATCTCCCAGTTCATCCCACACCACCCCCTCCCCGCCCCGACTCGACTTTCCCCCCTGGGTGTTCGTACGTTTTGTTCTCTACATCTGAAAGAATTTTTAACTTTTTAAAATTCATTTATTTATTTTGTGGCTGTGCTGGGTCTT
>NC_041232.1:24122017-24123366 GCF_002837175.3 Physeter macrocephalus | reverse complement strand
GCATGGGCTCTAGGTGCGCGGGCTTCGGTAGTTGTGGCTCGCGGGCTCTAGAGCGCAGGCTCAGTAGTTGTGGCGCACGGGCTTAGTTGCTCCGCGGCATGTGGGATCTTCCCGGACCAGGGCTCGAACCCGTGTCGCCTGCATTGGCAGGCGGATTCTTAACCACTGCGCCACCAGGGAAGACCCCGTACTGTTTTAAGATAAAGATAATAGCTAACATTTTAAAACTGAGAGAACTCACATAAAAGGGTTTCCAAGTGCTGCTGAAAAATCAGAAAATGTGCCCTGCAAGACGTGCCCTGTGGATTGTCCCTGGGAGCACACAGCCATCCGTGTCACACAGCCACCTAGCCTCCAGGGCATCTAAACTCTCCTCTCCTCATCCTCACCAAGGGCATACTTCCTGGCGTCTTCCGGGCTAAGCTTCACTTCCTGGTGAGAAGAGTTTTCATTCTTCCCCACTGAAGTTGCAGAAGCGGACGATTGCATGGACCGTGTTCTTAGGCAAATCCCGGGAGTAAGAAGCTCCGTCTCTTAACCCAGAGATGCAGATGTGTTTATAATGCATCTCCAGGGTGCCTGGCACTCTGCCTGCCGTCAGGTATGCTGTGGGGGACAAAGGAGACGCAACCGTTGTCCCCATGGATCTTCTCCCTGAGCGGTGGCAGAGTGGCAGTGATGCAGCGCTGGTGTATGAGCGTGGAAGGTGCTAGAGGGACGAGGGCAGGCTGCCGTGAGAGTTAGTAAAGAGACCGCGTGAACCTTCCTAGGGAGGGGAGATGTTCAGTGATTTCAACACGCACACACACACACACGGTTACTATGTGACGGGAATGTTCATTAGCTCAGCTGCCATCATCTCACAGTATATATGTGCATTAAAGCATCAGTTGTGCACCTTAAATACATACAATTTTATTATCAATAATACCTTAAAAATATTTTTAAAAAATTGAAGTATAGTTTGTTTTTTTATAAATTTTTTTTGAATTTTACTTTATGTTTTTATACAGCAGGTTCTTATGAGTCATCCATTTTATACATATTAGTGTCTATATGTCAATCCCAATCTCCCAATTCATCACACCACCACCATCCCCCCAGCCGCTTTCCCCACTTGGTGTCCATACGTTTGTTCTCTACATCTGTGTTTCTATTTTTGCCCTGCAAACCAGTTCATCTGTACCATTTTTCTAGGTTCCACATACATGCGTTAATATACGATATTTGTTTTTCTCTTTCTGACTTCACTCTGTATGACAGTCTCTAGATCCATCCACGTCTCTGCAAATGACCCAGTTTCGTTCCTTTTTATGGCTGAGTAATATTCCATTGTATACATGCACCAC
>NC_041232.1:24119087-24119809 GCF_002837175.3 Physeter macrocephalus | reverse complement strand
CTCTTTTTCTTGATGAGTCTGGCTAATGGTTTATCAATTTTGTTTATCTTCTCCAAGAACCAGCTTTTAGTTTTATTGATCTGTGCTATTGTTTTCTTTGTTTCGATTTCATTTATTTCTGCTCTGATCTTTATGATTTCTTTCCTTCTGCAACTTTGGGTTTTGTTTGTTCTTCTTTCTCTAGTTCCTTTAGTTGTAAGGTTCGATTGTTTATTTGAGATGTTTCTTGTTTCTTGAGGTAGGCTTGTATAGCTATAAACTTCCCTCTTAGAACTGACCTATCCTGAAGAATGTTCCGTGCGCCCTTGAGATGAAAGTGTAATCTGCTGTTTTTGGATGGAATGTCCTATAAATATCTATTAAATCTATCTGGTCTATTGTGTCATTTAAAGCTTGTGTTTCCTTATTAATTTTCTGTTTAGATGATCTGTCCATTGGTGTAAGTGAGGTGTTAAAGTCCTCCACTATTGTGTTACGGTCGATTTCCTCTTTTATATCTGTTAGCAGTTGCCTTATGTATTGAGGTGCTCCTACGCTGGGTGCATATGTATTTCTAATTGTTATATCTTCTTCTTGGATTGATCCCTTGATCATTATGTAGTGTCCTTCCTTGTCTCTTGTAACATTCTTTAATTGAAAGTCTATTTTATCTGATATGAGTATTGCTACTCCAGCTTTCTTTTGATTTCCGTTTGCATGTAATATCTTTTTCCATCCCCTCA
>NC_041232.1:24113020-24118266 GCF_002837175.3 Physeter macrocephalus | reverse complement strand
GGATCATCTTCACTATCATTATTCTGAATTATTTTTCTGGAAGGTTGCCTATCTTCACTTCATTTAGTTGTTTTTCTGGGGTTTTATCTTGTTCCTTCATCTGGTACATAGCCCTCTGCCTTTTCATCTTTTCTATCTTTCTGTGAATGTGGTTTTTGTTCCACAGGCTGCAGGATTGTAGTTCTTCTTGCTTCTGATGTCTGCCCTCTGGTGGATGAGGCTATCCAAGAGGCTTGTGTAAGTTTTCTGATGGGGGGGACTGGTGGGTGGGTAGAGCTGACTGTTGCTCTGGTGGGCAGAGCTCAGTAAAACTTTAATCTGCTTGTCTGCTGATGGGTGGGGCTGGGTTCCCTCCCTGTTGGTTGTTTGGCCTGAGGCAGCCCAACACTGGACCCTACCTGGGCTCTTTGGTGGGGCTAATGGAGGACTCTGGGAGGGCTCACGGCAAGGAGTACTTCCCAGAACTTCTGCTGCCAGTGTCCTTGTCCCCACGGTGAGCACACCCCCCCACCCCCACCTCTGCAGGAGATCCTCCAACACTAGCAGGTAGGTCTAGTTCAGTCTCCTATGGGGTCACTGCTCCTTCCTCTGGGTCCTGATGTGCACACTACTCTGTGTGTGCCCTCCGGGAGTGGAGTCTCTGTTTCCCCCAGTCCTGTCGAAGTCCTGCAATCAAATCCCGTTAGCCTTCAAAGTCTGATTCTCTGGGAATTCCTCCTCCCATTGTCGGACCCCCAGGTTGGGAAGCCCGACGTGGGTCTCTGAACCTTCACTCCAGTGGGTGGACTTCTGTGGTGTAAGTGTTGTCCAGTCTGTGAGTCACACACCCAGCAGTTATGGGATTTGATTTTACTGTGATTGCGCCCCTCTTACCGTCTCGCTGTGGCTTCTCCTTTGTCTTTGGACGTGGGGTATCTTTTTTGGTGAGTTCCAGTGTCTTCCTGTTGATGACTGTCCAGCAGCTGGTTGTGATTCTGGTGTTGTCGCAAGAGGGAGTGAGCGCATGTCCTCCTACTCCGCCATCTTGGTTCAGGGCCAAAGTATAGTTGATTTATAATGTTTCAGGTGTACAGTAGAGTGATTCATTTCTACATATATATGTATTCTTTTTCAGATTCTTTCCCATTATAAGTTATTACGAGATAGTGAATCTAGTTCCCTGTGTTTTTCTCTTTTATAGATAGTAGTGTGTATATGTTAATCCCAAACTCCCAATTTATCCCTCCCCCCGTCAATTATACTTTGATAAGTCTAAAGAAACACACACAAATGGAGTCTCCTCGGGAGGTAACCCTTGGGTTTAGGCATCAGGGACGGGTGGGAATCAACCAGGGAGAAACAGAAAGAATATTCCAGGAAGAAGGAACAGCACAGGAGTGAACAGCTGCCCTCGAGGAACTGAGACCATTTGAAGGATTTGGAGTCTCTCCTAACCGAAGCGGGGGCCCTGGGAGGATTTTAAGCAGAAGAACAGGATGACTGGATTTGGGTGTTTGGAGTTCTCTATGGCTCCAGAATAAAGAATGAAACCAGGGGTCAATAGTGAAGCTGCTGGTTGCCAAGGGGGAGGGGTGTGGAGGAGGACTGGATTGGGAGTTTGGGGTCAGCAGATGCAAACTAGAATATGTCGGATGGATAAACAACAAGGTCCTACTGTAGAGCACAGGGAGCTCTATTCAATATCCTGTGATAAACCATCATGGAAAGAATATGAAAAAGAATGTATATACATATATAACTGAATCACTTTGCTGTACAGCAGAAATTAACACAGCATTGTAAATCAAGTATATTTCAATAAAATACATTTTTAAAAAAGACTAGAAGCAACTGTTGCCTGCTCTCCGGGCAACACTGCAGCCATCATCTTTTAGCCGCACGCAGGCTCTCGTGTTACTGAATTCCTGCGCCGTAAATCCTTCTCACAAACGCAGCCCGATGGGTCCAGGCTCGGCCGCAGTGTCCCTGTTCTGTGCCCCCTCCATGACTGCCCGGTGAAACAATGCCAGAGGGCAGAGGTTGAGTGAGAACAGCGGGAATTCTGCTGCCTTCCACGCTCTTTGTTAACAATCTCCCTGGCACTGGGACTCAGGGGAAAATGTAGTTTCCAGATAACTCACACGGGGCTGGGTAGTAACACCTGGGGGCAAAGAAGCTTGCTGTGACTCAGCTGCACGGTGGGATTAGGATGTTACTAAGCAAGAGGTCGCTGGCCCAACCAGTTCCTAGCATGTGCTGGCCATTCAGCCGTGGAGTGGTCACGCCATAGCTTTACATTCCTACATGTCTGTCGGAAGAGATGCTGTTGACACCCATCCCCACGTCCTCGGTCCAGCCCCAAGTTCACCTGCAGACACAGTGGAGAGTTCACAGAGATGCCTCCACCCCGAGCACGGCCCTCTCCCTGCTTCTCTGGCCCGTGGGGACCTGCCCAGCAGGGGCAGAGCAGCCAAGAAAGGCTGAGACGCAACACCTCTGTACAGATGCCAGATAAACAACAGGATGCCCAGTTCAATTTGAATTTCGGAATAACCAGTAATTTTTTGTGTATCTGTAATGGGTTGAATGGTGTCTTCCCCAAATATATGTCCATGCCCTCATCCCTAGAGCCTGTTAATGTGACCTTTGGAAAAAGGGTCTTTGCAGGTGTAATTAAGTTATGGGGCTCTCGACGGGATCATCTTGGAATGTCTGGGCGGGCCCTATATCCATGGAAAGTGTCCTTTCAAGAGACAGAGAGGAGGCCACGGGAAGACCGAGCTGGAAGAAGCGAGGAAGGATCCTCCCCCGGAGCCTCTGGAGGGAGCACAGCCCTGCTAACATGCCTGGCCTCCAGGCCTGTAGGAGAATAGATGTCTGTTTTTTTCAGCCACCAAGTTAGGGGTCATTTGTTATGGCAACCCCAGGCCGTCTCAGAGAAGTGGCCAGCAATCTTGGGCTATCGCGGGATTTTTATTCTCAGGTGTCCTTCAAAATACTTTGGTTGTGGGGTCTCTGAGGTTCTCTTTTCTCCACTTTTCCAGCCTCTATAAGAGTTGGCAGACTGTGGACCCAATCTTGCCAGCCACCTGTGCTTGTTAATAAAGTTTTATTGAAACACAGCCGCACCCACTCACTTGCCATCACCCAGAGCTGCCTATGCTTTGCCGTGGTGGTGCTGAGCCCTTGTGCCAGAGACAGCCCAGCTTGCAAGAGCTAAAAATACATGCATTCTCCGGCTTTTTACAGAAGATGTTTTGCTGATCCTGCTTTCTCTGGGGAATGGACTTTCTCTGATTCCAGCTCACACGTACTCTGCCCACGTGAGAGCCTGCAAAATCAGTGTGCGGATGGCGGTGGTCTGTCTTTCTATTCGCCTCCTAATTTTTAAAGTGAGTTTCTGCTTCTGGACTCGGGATCCAGGAAAGTTAGGCTTAATCAGTTTCTTTAGGAACAGAAACAAGCTGACCCAATGAAGTGGAGCCGAAGGCACGTCCCCCGAGGCACATCCCCTTGCTGGAGATGGGAGTGTGGGCTGTTGTTTGTGAATGCTGGGTGCTGGCCTCCACGCTGCATCCTCCCCCAGCCCAGCTCTGCTCTAGGTGACCCCCTGCTTCCCCACAAGAGGTTCACCGAGTGTGCCCTCAGCTGGGGGAGGATTGCTTTGCTCGTAAAATGGAAGATGGAGTCTTTACAATTCTAGCCTTTTCTGGATGATCTTTAACAATTACATGGCTTAAAAGGTATCAGAGACAATCCAGAAGGTGAAATTCTCTGGCTGTTCCCAGCAAGGGCGGTCTCCAAAGGGACACACACCAGGTCTGTGTTCAGGAGAAATGCGAGGAGGTCCGTCTACAAACTCAGATGTGAACCTTTTATTCTTCTAACTTCAACTGCTATCCTTCTTGAGTTGCCACATGTTCAGCTTTGTCTCTAGCCGTGCTATGCATGCTTTGTCCTGATGAGCGAGGGCTGCAGAAAAAGCCCTGGAGGAGACTGGAAGTCTCACTGGTGCTTTGCTGGCACTTTTTCCTGCAGGGGCCCTGATGGTGAAGCAGAGAGAGAGACTGAGCGCCGCAGGACACTTGTTGGTCCGGGGCTGTCTGGCCTCCGTGCGTTCTCACCGGGTCTCCAGGGAAGATGGTGGCTAATTAGGAGCACTTAGGCATGTTGTCAGCTGGGGGTGGACTTGAGCTTCAGCCGAGGCCGTAGGGAAAACGTGCTTCAGGGTGGGTTTCTGTCTCCGGGGCATTCAGTGATGCGCTGAGAACTCTCATCACAGAGACAGTTGTCGCTGGATTATTTAACGGCGGGCTTCCCTTTGTCCATTGGCATGGGGGTTGCCTTCCTGGTGTAGAAGCTTCTACAGGAAAACTCTTTTCATGGGCTTCCTGTAAAGATTTATATCTTTATATGCTTGAGAACAGAGGTCCCTAAACACATCTGTACCCGCAGGGCATCAACCCACTGATGCCAGCATCCCTCCCCAGAGACTGCGATTTAGCTGGTCTGGGATGTAGCTCAGGCTTTGGCCGTCTTAAAATGTCTCCGAGTGATTCCAGCATGCAGGTGAGGCTGGGGGCCATGGCTTGAAGGCAGCCTGGTTTTCTCAGGGACTGAGTTTCTTCACGGGGTGAATGGAGGTACCCGGGGCACTCGGACCAGCCTCATCCTTCAGGTACCTCTCACCCAGACCTTTCCCTGGTGCCGGGCAGCAGGACCCTTCTCATTTTCCTTGGTCCCCTGGAGCCCCTGGTAACAGGGGTGCCCTGGCCAGTGGCGTTGGTGTCCCGGCTGTTTCCCTTGTTAGCTGGAGGCTGTTGTTTGGAATTTCCATGCTTCAGTTTTCTCCTCTGAAAAGAGGAGCAGTAATTGGACCTTCCTGGTAGGGTTCTTACGAGGAGTGAACGAGGTAAAAGCACGGACACTTCCGGCACATGTGTAAAAGCTCTCAGCAAGTGGTAGCCGTTTTTTGTTACCGTTATTTTCTCATGATTATTTCTTCTTATTATTACTATTACTAACTTCTCAGCTTGGCTGATAGTTATAGGTGGAGGGAATAATGACGGTTAGAAATATTTGTCATAGGAGTAAAGACGCAGATGTAGAGAATGGACTTGAGGACACGGGGAGGGGGAAGGGTGAGCTGGGACGAAGTGAGAGAGTGGCACGGACATATATACACTACCAAACGTAAGATAGATGGCTAGTGGGAAGCAGCCGCATGGCACAGGGAGATCAGCTCGGTGCTCTGTGACCACCTAGAG
>NC_041232.1:24031609-24112986 GCF_002837175.3 Physeter macrocephalus | reverse complement strand
GACCACCTAGAGAGGTGGGATGGGGAGGGTGGGAGGGAGACGCAAGAGGGAGGGATATGGGGATATATGTATACGTGTAGCTGATTCACTTTGTTATACAGCAGAAACTAACACACCACTGTAGAGCAATTATACTCCAATAAAGATGTGGGAAAAAAAAATTTGTCATGAGATGGAGGGTTGGCTACTGAGTTTTTAGAGATTTTAAAGCATCGGAGGATACAAAGGGGAGGCACTCCTGTCAGAGTAAACATGGCAGTCAATCACCCCGCTCAGAAAACGGGGACCCACACGCCTTGCCGAGGGGGGAATGAGCACCGAGGTGACACCGTGCGTTCTGGAATACGGCTGCGTGGGTCCGATTCTTCTTTCTGCCTACTGCCAGGTGACACTGGGCAGCTTCCTTCCACCAGGGGTTCTCAAACTGGAGGGTGCACGGGGTCACCTGGGGGGCCGGTCAAACCCCAGGCGGCTGCCCCCATCCCAGGCTCTGACTCCTCGGTCCGGGTGGGGCCAAGCACCTTGCATGTTGAGCAAGTTCCCGGCGCTGCGGCGGCGGGTGGTCGGGGAGCCGCACTTTGAAAACCGCTGCTTGAAACCGTCTGCGCTTCAGCGTCCTTGTCGGTAAAACGGGGTTAACGACAGCATCGAGCGCGTGCGAAGGGCTCCCCACAGCGCCTGGCATATGGCGCGTGTTCAGGAACTGTTGTTTGTTATTGTTGCACATGAGAACTTGATATCGGAAACTGTTTTCTTTTGAAGTCGGCAGCGCAAGAAAAGACCCACTCCATAAAGGGATTTGGGCTCGAGCACCTGTCAGAGGGAATTGAAGAGCATATGCAGTTAGCTTCTTTCCCCAGGCCTCACACCGAAGTAAATGCCAGATGGACTAAAGATCTGATGTCACAAAATAAAACCCTAAACCTATGAAAATGCTGAAGGAATGAATCGATAGGGACACTTTTCCAGGGAGGACAGTGAATGCTGGAGCCTTGTAACAGGAGGAGAAGGAGCTGGGTGGGCTCCGTGCCACCGGCCCCCGGCCACCTGTGGGGAAAGCTGGGAGACCACAGGATGTGCCTTCTAGAAGCTTCTGGAGAGATGAACTGCAGGGTTATGAAATAGCAGGCTACAGCCCAAGGCAGCACTTAGGGTGCCTGCTGAGGGTGGAGGGGCGCACAGGAAGGCGAGCCCGTGCGCTGGGGCTTTAAGGGTCCCTGGGGAGGGTGGTGAGGCCCGGTCCATGCAGATGCCGCAGAGGGCATCTCGGGTGGGATGCCGGGGTGCTCGTGTGGGTGCCCAGCTCACCCCAGTTTCCCCCGAGACTTACCAGCTTCAGCCCTGAATCCAGGGTCCACCCCTAGTCCCAGGCAAACCAGAACGGTCGGTCAGCCCTGTTCGTAGGCAGGGCCTGGCCCACGCAGCTGGCGTGCGCGGTGTTTGTCAGCGAGCTGTGTGGCTGAGGCGGGGTTGACCGGGTCCTGGACTCACCAGCAATTACCTGCCTGTGTTGAAGGAGCAGAAAGGCACGCTCTCCACCTGGTTTAGGGGCTGACCCCTTCCTCTAGCCGGGATTTCAGAGGACCCTGGTTGCAGGCGTGAGGAGCTTTTTCTGCAGAAGGAGAAGTGATTCCTTGGGTTCATAAATGAGTGCTTCTCACTGAGAGCTATTAATATTTCTTTTAAGAAAAGTGAGGCTGTTTCTACTCATTTCAGCAGGAGAAAAACACCACGGGACCAAGAAGCGTGTGTGAGCGTGTGTGTGGAATCTTTTGTTTAAGGAGATCACGGTACGTTGCTGGGGTGAGTAGGGCCGGCGGCCCCTGTGAGGGTCTTGCCTGCTTCCTTGCTGTTACTGACTGGAGCTGGATTATTAAGGGAAAGTCCCGGAGATGAGACTATTGATGTCTCAACTCCTGGTTAGCAAGTCTGATCTACGTTCAGTCACCAACTTTCGCAGAGAGGGCTTAGGACACAAGGCCAAGCTCCCAAGCATTTAACCCAGGATGCTCTACACAAAGCCTGGAAGAGATTCACATCGGGAGGAATCCCACCTTCCTGGGACTTGCAGGTACCAACGGAGAATTTTAATCATCTTCGGGACGCCGCTTTCATCAAAACATACATTGCATACGTTCTGTGGGCTCAGCTGTGTGGTTGCCTCGGTGGACGCCTAGGGGAAACTTCAAGGAGCTCACTGTTTCCTTTGGGAATGAAACCAGAAGCTCATATGTTAGACTGGTGGCAGGACAATAGATGTAATCAGGTGACAAAATGACCACGCTGTGAAGTGAGGCGGCCCCGAGGCTTTAGGTAGCATCAGTCCCGTGTATTTGAATGGCTTTCTCTTCCCGTCTCCTGCAATCTTTCTGATTCCGCAGATGACAGCATCTCGGGTTGGTGCTGAAGCGTCATTACCGCCTCGCCCGCGAGAGTCCGTCTCCTTTCGGCTCTGGTGTGAAGGGCAGGTGTTGGGTGCGGTGACTGGGACAGACCAGGGGTTTAGCTAAGGCCTGATAATGTTCGGTTTTCCTTGTATTTATTTTCATGGTTACCATTTAGAGTAAAGGCTACTTGTTCTTCACTTCAGTGTAATGAAATCAAGTCTCCTGGAAAGTGAGTTTATTTGAGAAAGTGTTCATAGAAAGGGAATTGACCTAAATACAAAAGATTTCCAAATGAACAGCACAGGTGGCATGGGGATATGGCACGGCTAGGGGAGGGTGAGCTGCCTGCCTGCGGGCTAGGAAACACTGATGTGGAGCTCAGAGCTCGCGAAGGGGCTGGAGGCTGCGGTGGGGTGGGGTGGAAGGAAGGCTTCTTGGAGGAGGTGGCACTTGAGTGGGGTTGTGGAGATTGGAGAGGAGTTGGAATGGTGGGCTAGAAAGGAGGAGGGACATTTCAGGCAGGGGCTGGGGGACGAGTGGGTGCAAAGCCTTGGCGATAGGAATGGTGCTGGAGTGTTCTGAGGGCTGAGCTTCTGCCGGGGAGGCACCTGCAGGCTTGTGTGGGAGGGAAGCAGTGGAGAGATGATTCGTGCCCGCAAGTGTGCTGTGGGCAGCTGCCAGCCGTCTGGGTGTGACAGCAAGTGGAGGACATCACTTCCCCCTGACTCTCTCCATCTGAACGTACAAATTCCCCTCGGGGCTGGACAAAGCTATGAAACCCAGTGATTTTGTAAAGAGACGGTCTATTGCATATCCCCTGGTGGATCACTGAAAGGGCTTGTGGTCATTTTAAAAATGACTTTCAAAATAACTTTAAGCCGCTTAAACACATTTCAGAAAGACTGAGGAAATCGATAAATAGAAAAACAATTAGCCGGTCTCCCACTCTCTACTTTGGTCCATTTTTTCTTGGTCTTTTCTTATTGACACTTTTTATTGTCTCGGGGTTGCAAGCTCTAAAGCCTAGGCGGCCGGGTCAAGGGAAATGAGCGAATCAGGCAAAACGCGGGAGAATTGGTACAGGTGCAGACACAGCAGGGATGGGTCTTCCCCACAGAATTTTCTGAGCTCAGTGTTGCTACATCTTTTGGATCCCAGGACCCACACTCAGGGCAACAGCTGTAGTGGAAGACGAGATGGGTGGTTCTCCCAGGCCGGGAGAGGAAAGTACAGCCTGGCCCGGCCCAACCAGATGGACCCAGAGAGGCCAACATGGGGCCAGAGCCGGCCACACGGGTTCCTCCAGCTTTTCCGGAGATGGTGCAAGAGGGTCTGGGCCATCCTTCGCTTCTTTCTGTGCTCGTCTCTGTCCAAACGCTCTGCCCACCCAGCCTCAGCCACTCGTTCAGGCTTTTTTCGACACAAAGATCTTTGCTTCCAGGCATGGCACCTGCCCGATTGCAGTGGAAACACGCCGTTTTGCAATCTCTCTCCTGGTGTGATTCATTTAGGACTCGGGGCTTCAATCGATGGCATGTGGAGAGTGCATATGCCTCTTGGCTCCGCAGCAGGGCTCCTAGGCGCTCGCAGCAGCTGGTGCTAAAGAGCTCCGACCGTCATCCTGCCCTGCCAGCTCCGTCTTAATCCCTGTCTTGCTCTGGTTTCCATACCCAGAGAGATGCACATTTATCCACCACTTGGCCAGGGAGACGAGAACAGTTTGGTTTGATTCTCTTTTTTGGGTGATTTCTTTGGTCCTGGATAGGAGCAAAAGCACACACAGGGACCCGTCTGCTTCCCCCGGGAGAGGGGAGGATGCACCTCCCCGGGGCTGCTCAAGGCTGGGATGCCACCCTCTGAGCCGCTCCCGCGGGCCGGCTGCTTAAGGCTCTGAGGGTTGCGGCCAACCTGCTGAGACCTCAGACACATGGGGGGTGGAAGCCGCCCCCCCAGAGCATCTCACACATTCAGTAGCGAGCCACTTATTTCCTCGGTGAAACTCCCATGGCCCTGGACATGAGACTATGCATTTTCTCCTTTCCTTCCCTTCGCCTCCCTCCCTCCCTTCTTCCTTCCTTCCTTCCTTCCTCCCTCCCTTCTTCCTTCCTTCCTCCCTCCCTTCTTCCTTCCTTCCTTCCTTCCTTCCTTCCTTTTTTGTCTTTGCTTTGGTCCTATAGCTTTAAACTATACATTTAAAGATACAGGACTGTCCAAGAGATGTCTCCACACTCAGGATAAAATTCAAAGCTCTCGCATTGTCTACAAGGCCCTGTGTAAGCCGCAGCCCTTCCTCCTGGACTTCATCTACCCTCCCCGCTCCGTGCCACCCCAGCCGATCAGGCCCATCCCCACGTCAGCGTCTTTGCACTGCAGTCTCTTCTACCCACAATGCCCTCCTGACCATTTCGCGCCCTCCCTGCCTCCCTCTCGTCCCCAATTCGGTCTCCATCCAAACATCCAGGGGGTTCTGGCAAACCATCTCCTTGGGGAAGAAATCTCACCCAAGCCAAAACTCTGGTTCGTAGTGTTTGCCCGTTTCCATGGTGCAAATACTTCCCCTGGGATAGTTTTCGAGTTACTGGGTGGCCTCACTGAGCACAGAGCTGGGAGGAGGTGCGCAGACTTGGGGCTCGGGAGCCTGAGTGAGCGCATCGCTCCTCTTTGATCCATTCTCCGTCTTCTTTACGCTGCTTTGTTTCTGTGGTACTCATCACGACCTGGCCTGCTACGTCGATTTGCTGTGTGTCTCTTCCCTCCGCGAGAACAGGGGCTGTGTATGTTTTGCTCGTTGCAGGATGCACGGTGCCGAGAACAGTGCCCGCCTGTTGCAGGCATTCAAGGAATGGGAAAGAACTGTTAACCATAAATAGATATAATGTAGCATTGTTTGGGACAGTAAAAAAAAAAAACAAAAACACAACCCTGGAAATATCTTGTATTTTGATTGATAGGGGACCTGGCTTTACCTTGTTTGAAATTTCACATGTGTGCTGCTGAGAGATTGACATGGTTGGCATCTAATCCTGTATCAGCCTGAGAAGTTTCGATCATGCTGCAGTAACAAACGTTCCCCAACTTCGGATGCTTATTTCTTGCTCAAGCCGCCTGGCTGTCCTGGGATGGCAGGACCCTGCTCACTGTGGTCCCTCAGGGACACGGGCTGGTCTGGCAGCCACCGTCTGAACCGTTGCTGGCTGCCCTGCAGAGGCGCACAAGCTTGGAGCATCTGGCTCCGGTGGTTGATTCCTCTGGTCCAGAAAGTGGCACCTGTTACTTCTACTCACAGCTAATTGGTCAGAACGGGTCACGTGATCCCACCCAACACAGGGGTCCAGGAAGTTCAGTCTTCCCTGTGAGCGGAAGAAGACTGGGTTGTAAGGTGGGGCTGCTCCTGGCTTCCAGGTACCCCCTCTGGTGTCCAGGAGGAAAGTCACAGACCACCTGTCACACCTTCCTTAGGTCCCCAGCAGTTTGAATCCCCATGTGCCAATGAGGGTGCAGCTTATGAAACCTCTTTCTCACCTGGACTCCAAAAATGCAAATCTGCCTCCGGGGCAGGGCTTAGGGACCCTCAGTCTGAGCCCAGAGGGCTGCACCTGGAAAGGCGCATTGCACGTGGAGCAGTGCATCGCCGGGCGTCGTGCACACACACGAGGAATTTTATTTATGTAAGAAGCGAAACGATGGCAATAGCAGAAATTCTCTCGGAGGAAGTAATTTGCCCCAGAATTCCCCTAGCTCTTTTGGGAGCAGAATGAGATGAGAATTAGACTCTCCAGTGTGAGGATTTTCTTCAGTTGGCAGCGGAAGGGACGTTCTTCCCTCCCTGTCCATGTTTCTGGGGCGTTGGTAGCTCATCCACTTGGATGTTTCCTCCTGCGGGGAGGTTCGCCCTTGTTTTCCAAATGCTGCATCTTGAGCGTATATATCTCCAACCTGAAACAATGTGGTGTATATGACGGGATTTTATCTTCATCCATTTGATGGATTTCCCCCCTCATTTTGGTGATGTCCCTGTTAGTTATGTTTAACTAGAAATCCTTTTGAAGGGAGAAAAATTAAGCTTGACCTTATTATAGGAGCGTCACCTGAGCATGGTGATAATCCGTGTAAATGCAAACTCACAAGGAGACGGCAAGCTTCGATCTCTGCTTTGCCATTTTCGTTCCCTTCAGAAATGGCAAAAGCCTTTTTTCTCCTTTCCTTCTGAGCTCCATCCCGTGCCTGCAGAGTCGTGGGCAGAGGCCGGAAAGAGAGCCGGGGGCGACTTGAGCTGAAGGGGGGTTTCTGCACCGAACAGTCGGCTCTGAGTCCGGGAACAGCCCCAGAGAGGTTTCAGAATTACCCACATCTCAGGTTGGGCGGCGTTGGGCTGCGTGCATCTTGCTTCCAGTGTTTCTCTGCTTGCACCACCTCCACTGCGCTGCTCTGTCCACATCCTCAGCTGCTCCCATCACCAGGGACCAGAAATAGTCACCTGCCCCCAGCAAACACCCCCAGTCTTCCCTCCTCCTGCCCTGTGCTAGAGCCAGGTCTCCAGATTTCAAAGAAAAGGGCAAGGGAGCAAAGGGTGAAAAAATTATTTCAAGACCCATTGCTGATGGCTGATCAGACTCAGATCCTGCAAATAATTTATTTATATGGCTCATGTTATTAGCTCACCTAGATCTTCAGTAAACACACACACACACAGATTTATCTTTAAAATCATTATACCAAAAATAAAGAACATTTTTATTTTTAAAATTAAATTAATTTTATTTTTTTAAATTTTATTTTTAATTGAAGTATAGTTGATTTACAATGGTTCAGGTGTACAGCAAAGTGATTCAGTTATATGTATGTATATATATATATGATTTATGTATAATTTAATTCATACATATGATTCTTTTCCATTATGGGCTGTTACAAGATATTGAATATAGTTCCCCATGCTATACAGTACTTCCTTGTTATTTATCTATTTTTATATTATTTATTTATAGAATATTTTAGTAATATGTATTGTTTATTTATAATAAATAATATAATTATTTATTGTTTTAAATATATAAATATTTAGTTATATAATATTTTAATATTATTTATTCTATTTATCTATTTCATATATAGTAGCGTGTAGCTGTTCATCCCAAACTCCCAGTTTATCTCTCCCCTCCTTTCCCCTTTGGTGACCACAAGTTTGTTTTCTATGTCTGTGAGTCTATTAAAGAACATTTTACAATAAAAGAAAGTATTTACCTCTGATCCTACCCCAAATCAATAATTGATCAATCAGTTTTGCTTTCTCATCTCCTCTATGCTCTATGAGTTTTTTCATATAGATATGAAAATACATATACATACATATATATACATATATATATACACACACACACACACACACACACACACACACACACATTTTTTTTCCTGGCAGAGCTGTCCCCCTACAGCACCGCAGTTTTGCTCTGCTGCTTTCCTAAGCGTTGGCGTCTGCCCCCTCTGCGCTCCGAGTGGCGGGCACTGGGCTCCTTTACTGCCTCTGCTGGACGGTGGTTAATGTCAGCCCGTGAGAAGGTGAGCGTCTGAGTCGCTGCAGCCGCCGTGGACAGTTCACCTGCGCTGCATGGAGCAGGACATCTCTGCAGCGGAATGTTGGATTTCTCACCGCTTGCTTTCATGCCCCTCCCACCCCAGTCCCACCACGCGCTCCTGCCGTACTTCTGATTGAACTTCTCGGTTGTCAGACAAAGCCCCTCCGGCTGCTTACCGGGCCCGTGGAAAATGACTGTGGCCCAGTTCTATTTCCGATGGCATTTTTCTCTCGGTCTCTGCTGCATATTCAACTCTGAGCTCCAGGAGGGCAGGTGCTTTGCCTAGTTTCCCCCCATTTTTGTGTTCCCAACACCTACAGCTGTGCCAATAATAAGTATGTGCTAAATTAATTAGTAATTTTTCTACCTACTGAAAAAAAACCAGACACTGACTACTGTTAACCGTTACTATTCCCATTTAATTGCTGCTGTTATTTTTCTTACGGGACTTTTGTTGATTTTTCCTGGTAATCATCATCTTGATGAGTGTGTGATGAGTGCTCAGATAGGGCCAGATGTGTCTCACCGAATTATTAGAACTGTATGTGGTGGGAGCCAGGCCAGGGAGAAGTGAGCACGTGAACGGGTGAGACGCCTTTCTGATGGTCACTCACAGATCACCTGTAGGAGCTGTGGCACTTTCGTTCAAGCCTCTCTCGAATTCCAGGGTCCCAGCTCTTAATTACCACATGATATCGTTCCTTGTTTGATGTTTCTTCAGGTGTTGACCTATCAACACTTGTCTCCTTGCTGATGTTTATTCCAATAAGAGGTTTACAAGTTCAGGTTTTCCTGAGTCACGTAGAGGGCAAAGAATAAGGTGAGTCTTTCTGTCCAGCAAACCTGTGCATCCTCTTCCTTAGCATCTGAGTTTTAGAAACTACTGAGATATGTCATTTGGAGGCCAACGTGATGGTGTTCTCTCGCCGTAAAGTTGTGTGTAAAACGAATTCGTCTGTGGCAAAGTTGGTTTTTAACACGTTCATTGTTTCCGTAAACCCTTCTGTAGGTACCTTCTGATCCAAGCGTCAGCCCGGTCATGTCCAGTTTCCAGAGACTGGATTTGTGTCCACGTTGGGATCCCCTGCTGCAGGGTCTGTGGCTTAGCCCTGACTTGTGCAAGAGCATCAGGGGTGCAGTGAGTCTTTGGGGGCTGCACAAGGACCAAGGAGAGGGAGCCCTGGAATTCTGTTAGTTAGGTGGTTGGAGGAGATGCTTTATTCTCCAAGCCAGTGGAGGTTTACTCTTCTCCTGAAGGTTCCCTCAGTCGTCCCTTTAGGTATGAGGTGCCTGCCCTTTAGGTAATGATCCAGGTCACTGTGCCTCACTAGTGACATGAGAAGAGCCAAGTGAGACCGTGGCAGGTGTCCGCAGGGTCGGCGTACCCTAGGCTAGCAGAGCACTGACCGCCTCTTGGGTGTTCCCAGTGCATCGTTTCATCTGATATGATTAATATTTTATACACGGAACTGAGACAATTATAAAATACAGGGGCGCCTGCCCAAGCTGCTATGTAGGGTTTGCAAAGGAAGTAGATGGCCAGTAGATGTTCCCGTCATCAACCACTGGCTTGGATGTTTGGACTGGCTGTGTAAGGAGGGTCGATGGCATTTTAGAAATCAACCCCAGGACCGTCTCTGTTTTTCCTCATTGGATAACACCCTGCTGTCCAGAAATAGTTTTATACCTGTGCAAACGCCTGCTTAGCATGCAGGTAACTCTGCCCACAGAAGAGGATCTGGCTGGAAGAGAGAGCTTACTAAGTAGTTCGTGTTAAGTCATTTCCATAAGACATGTGTCTATGGGATCAGGGAACTGGAAGGGTTTTCAACAGATGTTTCAAAGCAGAGCATTTAGCTTTAAGCACCTGGGAAGAAACGTGCATAGCAAGTTAGCAAGAGGGTCTATTAGTGTGGCAGCTGCTCTGACTGTGATGGGGTCTCGGGAGCCCGTCTCTCTGTTCTTCTGAGTTTCCCACAGGGCAGCCTGTCACCTTCACCTGGTATGAAAAGTTAGGATCAGAGGCTGGAGGGTTGAGCTTACAACAGTTCCCCGCGCTCAGGGACTGTCCCTGAGTCCGTGTAGGGACCAGGAGACCCGTCCACTTGCTGGAGCAGATCTGATCAGAAACACCCCTGATCCGTGCCTGGCCATCAGATTTGGGCTCCTGGGAATTTACTGTTCAGAGCGGAAGGTTTCGGGGTGCTGACGCAAGGAGCAGCTGCCCTCTGGGGAGAAGGTTCTTGAGCTCCTCTTGCTGGGTCCCCTGAGATATCCTGGGTTTGTCCTCTGGCAAGGTTGGCTGCTGAACTTGGCTTTGGGTGTTTCGAGACCCCACCGTCCCAGCTGACGGTAGCCCGAGGCTATTTCTGTTGCTTGCAAAGGAAGAACCTTGACTAACGTGCAAGGGAGGGAGATGTTAGATTTCAAGTGATTAGGAATTCTTTTGGAGGATACATGGCATAGGACGACAGTTCTGTGACAGCAGTTCTTATTTTCCTTCCTTGACCTATGGCAGGTGATCTTGACAAGATGGCTCCAAGGCACGGAGAAGAGGGACTGAGGCTAGTTTGAAAGACACAGTTGTATCACTAGGGGTCGAGTCAGGAGGTGGAGACCACACCAGTTATTTCAACAGAGAGAATTACGTATGTATATACACATTCGCAAGCAGAACTGTTAATCAGGTAGTAGAGAGTGACAAAGGCAGAAAGGGGGTTGCTGAGTGGCTAATATTATTAACCTGCAGAGGCCTGGTGGATGGGACCCAGAGCCTCAAGTGAGGGCTGCTGACTGTTGTTGGTGCCCCAGGGGACATAATGATGGGAGAACTCCAAGTAGGCACCGACTGCTGCCCTTGGAACAACCTGCCCCTCTCCGGTTAAGCGCCAGGGCAGGGACAACAGTGAGGGAAAACCTAAGGGATGTTGCCCTTCTCTTTCCTCCATCCTTCCTGTCTCCCTAGCACCCCCTACTGGCGGAGTCAGACAGGGAGCAGAGGGGAGAGGGTGGGCCTGGGCGCCAGACAGCACCCCTTCCCGCAAGGGTACCAGAACGCACAGCACTGTCGATCGTCGTAGAGTGGCATTGTAAACCCTAATTTATAAGAAAAGAAGCAGACTAATAAACGTCCACATACTTTATTAGTAGTGACAGATTGATTGTAGGACAGTTGACCTTGCCTTATAATCATACACCTGTGTGCCAGACCCCCTGCCTGAAAACCTCAGGTCTAGAAACATGTTTTTGTGTCTTTAAATCACTGTTGTGTCTTATGAATCTACAGGATGTAATTATATTGATATGAATACATTCTCATTATAACATTTTCAGCAGTTGAGATATTTCAAAAGATCCCTTTGTTATAAAGAATTTTTGTTCTCCTGGAATTTTGTGTTTCAGACTTCTGTGTTTCAGACTTTTCCAAAGTGAACTGCTGTTTACATAAGCAAGTTAAATCTGGTCACAATTCGTTTATTTTTTAATTTTTAAAATTCAAGTCGAGTTGATTTACAATGTTGTGTCAGTTTCAGGTGTACAGCAAGGTGCTTCTGAAAAAGAATATGTATGTTTCAGATTCTTTTCATTTATAGGTTGTTGCAAGATATTGAAGATAGTTCTCCGTGCTATACAGTAGTAGGTCCTTGTTGCTTATCTCTTTTATACACAGTAGTGTGCACCTGTTAATCCCAAACTCCTAATTTATCCCCCCACCCCTTTTCCATTCGGTAACCATAAGATTGTTTTCTCTGTCTGTGGTCACAAATCTTTATACCAGCTTTTCCTCACTCCTTTTAGTCTCTTTATACGCCCCCTCCCAACTCTTTCTGCCCTAAAAGTACCTTCTGTTCTCTCCTGTTCTACACGCTTAACCCCACCCTAACTACCCAAGTTGTAGGTGTAGCTGTAGGTGTGGGTAGTTCACAGATGTAACTCTATTGATGACAAACTCCCCTGCATGGCGTTCGGCAGGATCCTGTACTTGACAAACTGCCGGATAGAAAGTGCATCGGCTCCAGTACAAGTTTCCAGCTGTTTCCCACTCCTCGTTGAGAGTCAAAGCAATATTTCTTAAAAGCCCATCGAATATGGCAGTGGATCAGCTCCTCCTCCCCATCCGTCCAGCAAAGTTGGGGTGTTGTGTGGTTACAACCTGGAGATACACGGTTTCTATTTATTTCATTAACTAGTCTTCTTGTTTAAAATTAATTAATTTATTATCTATTATTTATTTTTGGCTGCGTTGGGTCTTCGTTGCTGTGCGCGGGCTTTCTCTAGTTGTGGCGAGCGGGGGCTGCTCTTCGTTGCGGTGCGCGGGCTTCTCACTGCGGTGGCTTCTCTTGTTGCGGAGCACGGGCTCTAGGCGCGCGGGCTTCGGTAGTTGTGGCTCGCGGGCTCTAGGGCGCGGGCTCAGTAGTTGCGGCGCACGGGCTCAGTTGCTCCGCGGCATGTGGGATCCTCCCGGACCAGGGCTCGCACCCGTGTCCCTCCCCATCCGTCCAGCAAAGTTGGGGTGTTGTGTGGTTACAACCTGGAGATACACGGTTTCTATTTATTTCATTAACTAGTCTTCTTGTTTAAAATTAATTAATTTATTATCTATTATTTATTTTTGGCTGCGTTGGGTCTTCGTTGCTGTGCGCGGGCTTTCTCTAGTTGTGGCGAGCGGGGGCTGCTCTTCGTTGCGGTGCGCGGGCTTCTCACTGCGGTGGCTTCTCTTGTTGCGGAGCACGGGCTCTAGGCGCGCGGGCTTCGGTAGTTGTGGCTCGCGGGCTCTAGAGCGCGGGCTCGGTAGTTGCGGCGCGTGGGCTTAGTTGCTCCGCGGCATGTGGGATCTTCCCGGGCCAGGGCTCGAACCCGTGCCCCCTGCATTGGCAGGTGGATTCTTAACCACTGTGCCACCACAGAAGTCCCTGACTATTCTTCTTGTGTTAACTTTTGTGCTGCTGTGTGAACAAGTGTGGCTCCAATAAATAAAAAGATCTACAGAGTGAGGCCCCACACATGTTTTGGAGCCAAAAAAATTCAGAGACAGGAGGAAATGGGTGTGCTTTGTAGCTGAGACATCAGCAGAAACACTGAGTTATCCTACAGATATCAATAAAGTGGGGAATGGCTTGGTGCTTTTCTAAGATGAGAAAGGCCGGTCATCTCCATGTTTATCTATTTAATTTACAACAATTTATTGAGCCGCTGTTCTTTTCCAGGCCCTGCTGTAGTTGCTGGCATCCTTTGAAAACAAAGCAGAGCAAAGTGCCTCTCCCACAGAACTCACATTCTACTGGGGAGAGACAGAAAACAATAATACATAATCAAAAAGCAAGAGAGTAGACTTGCTGACTCATGTGATAATTCTGTGTTTATGAACCTCCAAACTTCTTCCACAGTAGCTGTACTGCTTCCCAGGCTTGCTAGCAATTTCTGCACATTCTCACTGACACTTGTAATTTTCCTTTTTTTTTTAGTTTTTTATTATAGCCATCTCAGTGGGTGTGAAGTGCCGTCTCCTTGTGGTTTTGATTTGCATTTCTCTAATGACTAAGGATGTCGAGCATCTTCTCAGATGCTTGTCGGCCATTTATTGGACTGTATGCCCCCAAGTTGTTTATGTTACAAGGGTTAATTTTATTTTTTGTGAATCTCACCTCAATTTAAAAAAAAAACCTTTAAGGGCTTCCCTGGTGGCACAGTGGTTGAGAGTCCGCCTGCCCATGCGGGGGACACGGGTTCGTGCCCCGGTCCGGGAGGATCCCACGTGCCGTGGAGCGGCTGGGCCCGTGAGCCGTGGCCGCCGAGCCTGCGCGTCTGGAGCCTGTGCTCCGCAACGGGAGAGGCCGCAACAGTGAGAGGCCCGTGTACCGCAAAAAAAAAAAAATAATAATAATAAAATAAATAAAACCTTTAAAAGAAGTAGAAGATGTTGCATACTTTAATGGGGAATGTTTTGGAAAAAAATATAGTGTCTAGGGGACCAGGGACACAAGATGGGGAGGAGCTGGCTGGAAGGAAGTTGGAGATTTTTGAAAAGGTGGCAGGGTGGCCTCGGCAAAGAGATAAAATATGAGCAAAGACTGGAAGGGTAAAGGAGTTAGCCAAATAGATTTCTGGGAGAACAGCTTCCCAGGTAGGAAGGACAGCCAGCGCAAAGGTCCTGAGGCAGGGACTGCCTGGCATGTTTTAGGAACAGCAGGCACAGCTAAAGCAGAATGAGCAGGGAGGATGGGGGGATGTAGCAGGAAATGAGGTCCAAGAACTCAGATCATACAGACATTAGTAGGCCTTGGAGGAGTTTGGCTTTTTTTGTAGAATTAAATGGAAAACCTCACTACAAATAACTCAGTTTCATTTCTTTTTATGGCTGAGTAATATTCCATTTTATATATGTGGTGGATGGACCTAGAGACTGTCATACAGAGTGAAGTGAGTCAGAAAGAGAAAAACAAATACCATATGCTAACATATATATATGGAATCTAAAAGAAAATGGTTCTGAAGAACCTAGGGGCAGGACAGGAATAAAGATGCAGATGTAGAGAATGGACTTGAAGAAACAGGGGTGGGGAAGTGTAAGCTGGGACAAAGTGAGAGAGTGGCCTGGAGATATATCCACTACCAAATGTAAACTAGATAGCTAGTGGGAAGCAGCTGCAGAGCCCAGGGAGATCAGCTCGGTGCTTTGTGACCACCTAGAGGGATGGGATAGGGAGGGTGGGAGGGAGATGCAAGATGGAGGAGATATGGGGATATATGTATACGTATAGCTGATTCACTTTGTTATACAGCAGAAACTAACATGACATTGTAAAGCAATGATGTAGAAAAAAAAAAAAAGAAAGAAATGGAAAACTACTGCAGGGTTTTGAATGGAAAAATGATGTAAGCTGACTTAGGGTTTCAAAGGAGCCCTAGCAGCTGTGTATGTAGGTGGAGGGAGAGATGGTATTACGATAATGCGGGAGGGATGCTGGTTGTATATACACCCCAATTACTACTCAGTTTGCATATGGGATGATTTAACCGTGGGTTTGAAGCAGCTGACCTGGTTTAACTAACATCATGGAAAAAATAATTGCTCTCACATAGAGCCCTGGCTGCAATAAGGTATACTTGTTTACCCTTTCAAAGGCTATGAGCATTTACTCTAAAAGCTCGCAACACAGACTCAATAATGTTACCATTTTTCTATTTTTTTCCCTGTGTACCTCCTCTGCTCATTCCTTTGAATGATTTCATTAATAACTGGAGATGAATCCCAAACCTTCTCCTATTAACTTTTGATCTGGAAATTCAACCCCATTGACATTCAGACACACATTTGATCTTTCCTTGCATTTTGCATTTGAACCGATTTAGCTTCCTCATGTTCAAGCTAATTATTGGACTTGCAGCCTGAGATGTCACCCAGATATCTTGTTGAGAAAAAGCCTCAGTGGGAGCCTAGGAAAGTGTTCCAAGCGTCTGGCAGTTCACTTCTTTGTGGAGGAAAAACGTACCCTGGTTTAAAGGGCACTGGAAATATTACAAAATCCACTGGGTGGGTCCTTTTGTGTCACTTGCACCTAAGACTTTTAAGTGCTGTTTGAAAAGCCCTCTTAGATTTAGAACGGAATACAAGGTGACAATTTTTCAGCGCATGCCTTTTGTGCCGCCTGAGTGGGTTTACAGCTTCTAGTTTAGTCCTGGGTTAGACAGAAAGATCAGATCAGCCGAGTCCAGAGCGGACTCCACCAGCTATCAGTCACAGCAAGTCACACTGTCAGAGATTTCTGTTTAGATTTTATTAAATGCACAGCGAGTTACTCCTGGCCCAGTGATTTTCCTCTGCTTTTCAAATTTCCTGCGCTCGTGCAGGAGCCCAGTGGAATTCTGACAAGCTGTCAGACCCAGGCGATTCCTACGGAACTGACACGACACCTGGTTGCTTTTTAACGTCCATTTCCACCCCCCCCACCACCACTTATTCCTGCCAAACCGCTTTCCAGGTGGCTCACATGCTCTCAGTCTGTGCACCCACCCTGCAGCCAGGGTCCATCTCCCCTGGTTTTAGAGCCGCCCAAGTCCTCACGAGGGCGTGGTCCTGATGGGGGATGTGGTACTACTGCGGCCCTTAAGGGTGAGGAGATACTTGCAGGTAGCTTCTAGAAAAGGTTTTCCTCTCTCCTGAGCAAGCTTCAAGAGGTACCCCTCCTCTTGCTTCCCCTGGACGCTGTTACACAAAGATGTCTTGCTGAACCCATCTTGATTGCAGCTGAGGGTGGATTGGACACCTGGGAGCGAGGAGAAGCAGGCTGTCACAGGGTGGGACCCTGGATCAGGTCAGCCCTGAAGCCTGCTCCATTTTCGACTTGCTGTTACGAGAGCCCATGATCTTCCTTTTAGATTAAGCTGGTTTAAATTGTTTTTCTGTTTCTTGTAGGTGAAACCCCACGCTCTCAAGGATTTTGTAGAATTATTGTTCCTTGTGGATAAAGCACTCTCTGTTTCTTGGAGGGTAGCTCTGAAGTAATTTGATAAAATTCAATGTTTGGATAGACACAGATGTTTCATTTGCCGAGTGTAAGGACATACTGGGCTGAAAGAGGAGAAGTAAAATTTAACAAGGTTTACAAACTCAGGATGTGTGTGCTCTGCCTGCGTCTTCTTTCACGCTTCATTTCACAGAGAAAGTTACCACCACTTTCGTAGAGTTTGATAGTTTTCAGTTGTCTTCTTTTGTACTTTTTTATACGTAACTTTAAAATTTTCCTACAATGAGCATATATTACTATAAAATCAGAAAAAGTTATTAGTAAAAGATAAATTCAGATAAATTGAAGACACTTTCCAAACTCTGTCTAAAGTCTAACAGGCATATAAAGCAAGAGGTCGCGAGGGGAAGTCTTAGGTTTAAAATGAATACAGGATCAACACCTTCCTAGTGTTGCTTCCGGTGTTTTCTGAAACTTTTTATTATATTTGGTGAATGTTCATCCCTTAACTGAAAAATGAGATGTGAGATGTATAGTTTGGAGATACCCAATGTCCACTTATATTTAGTGGTCAGCTGGGAGTTATAAAAATCTGTTTTCTGCATTCGGTTTGCTGGAAAAATCACAACTGATGACACAGGAAGGACCAGCCCCAGGGATCTCTGTGTCAAGGAAGTAAAGGCTTCAAAATGCCTGCGATAGGGCTTCCCTGGTGGCGCAGTGGTTGGGAGTCCGCCTGCCGATGCAGGGGACGCGGATTCGTGCCCCGGTCCGGGAAGATCCCACGTGCCGCGGAGCGGCTGGGCCCGTGAGCCATGGCCGCTGAGCCTGCGCGTAAAAAGCCTGTGATAAAGAGGAAAATGATTATTAGGTTTGGGGTTATTAGATTTATAATTACCTAGTAATATTACCTATGATTAGGTTTATTCCTGTCGGTCAGGAACTATTGATTCCATACTTTTGACCACATTGACCTAGTTCTGGCCTCCCTAAATATGTTCAGTTAACCCCTGGATTGAGATCTCAGAGAAATTAACGAAGACCTAAAATATATCAGACGATGGGAAAATAAGTGCCTTTGTATATTCGTTTGCCAGGGCTGCCATAACACAGAGCACTGTAAACTGGGGGCTCTAATAACAGCAACTTTCCCTCTCACGGTTCTGGAGGCTAGAAGTCCAAGATCAAGGCGTTGGCGGGTTTGGTTCCCTTGAGGACCAAGAGGGAGGATGTGGTCCACCCTCTCTCCTAGCTTCCGGAGGTCTGCAGTCCATACACCATCCTCATTCTCTGTCTGCATCTTCACATGATGCTCTCCCTGTGTCCGTGTCTGTGTCCAAATTTCCCCCTTTTATAAGGACACCAGTCAATGCTGGAAGAGGGCGAACCCTACCCCAGAATGACCCCATCGTAACCCAACTAATTATGTCAGCAATGGCCCTATTTCCAAATTAAGTCACGTTCTGAGGTTCTGAAGATTAGGGAGGATTCCAACCTATGAATGTTAGGGGTGTACAATCCAATCCATGGGAAGGAAGTGTCAGTGTGGACTTTTAGGCCCAGAGCCGGAAGAGCGAAGAGATATTTCTGGCAGAGTCTAAAAGGTTGATTTATACCCGTTGAACGCTTCTTTTGGAAGCAGGTTTACGTGTGGTGTAGGGCGATGTAGTTTATGAGTTGCTCTCACGAGTCATTGAGATGGACCCAGGACGGGACAAGTTTGGCGATGAAAAGAAACAACTGTTGCTGTAGATTCCTGGTTCTCAGAGTGGGGCAGGGACAGCCGGTTCTGCCCCCAGAGGACATTTGGCCTGCTGAGTGGCGGTGGGGTGCTACTGGCGTCTAGTGGGTAAAAGCCAGGGGGGCTGGGGAAGCCCCGCACCTGCACGGCACCCAGGGGGCCCTCCCAACGAAGAATTACCCAGCCCCAAGTGCCAGTCACGCTGAGGTTGAGAAACCCTGGGCTAGATGCCCCTCCCTCAAAATAAATCTGCAATGAAGTTTAAAAGGGAGATGGGGCTTCCCTGGTGGCGCAGTGGTTGCGCGTCCGCCTGTCGATGCAGGGGACACGGGTTCGTGCCCCGGTCCGGGAGGATCCCACGTGCCGCGGAGCGGCTGGGCCCGTGAGCCGTGGCCGCTGGGCCTGCGCATCCGGAGCCTGTGCTCCGCAGCGGGAGAGGCCGCAGCAGAGGGAGGCCCGCAAACCACAAAAAAAAAAAAAAAAGGGAGATGAAGGTAAGGGACAGAGTTGATCAGAGAGACTGGATCTGGAACATATGAGTTCTCTCACACATTCACTGAACATACTAGCATAGACATTCCGCCTCAGCCTCAATCGTGTTCTCCTTTTAGGACAACTTTCTAGCCCATCTCTGAGGGGTATAAGTCCCACGTCCCGTATTAACAAAGCCTCAGACACTGCACTGTGTTTTGTCTGAGTTCCCGTGCTGCTGTGTATACCAGCTGTTTGCCCCAAAGCAAATTACCCGCCTCTCCAAGCCTCGGTTTCCCTCTCCATAAAGTGGGCGCAGTGATCGTGTTAAGAGCTAACGTTTCGTGTGTGTTTGCCGTGCTGTACGTGCTCTGCATAGATTTCCATACGTGGATGATTAGCTCCACGTACGGAACAACTCCACGTGCACAAGTCCCCGAGGCAAGCATCCTTTTTTATTCTACAGTGGAAGCATCTGAGGTGCCGAGCAGGTAGGTGGCTCGCTCAAGGTCCTCTAGGTGGGAAGGGGTGGAGTTGGTACCACAAAAAAAAAAAAAAAAAGGGAGATGAAGGTAAGGGACAGAGTTGATCAGAGAGACTGGATCTGGAACATATGAGTTCTCTCACACATTCACTGAACATACTAGCATAGACATTCCGCCTCAGCCTCAATCGTGTTCTCCTTTTAGGACAACTTTCTAGCCCATCTCTGAGGGGTATAAGTCCCGCGTCCCGTATTAACAAAGCCTCAGACACTGCACTGTGTTTTGTCTGAGTTCCCGTGCTGCTGTGTATACCAGCTGTTTGCCCCAAAGCAAATTACCCGCCTCTCCAAGCCTCGGTTTCCCTCTCCATAAAGTGGGCGCAGTGATCGTGTTAAGAGCTAACGTTTCGTGTGTGTTTGCCGTGCTGTACGTGCTCTGCATAGATTTCCATACGTGGATGATTAGCTCCACGTACGGAACAACTCCACGTGCACAAGTCCCCGAGGCAAGCATCCTTTTTTATTCTACAGTGGAAGCATCTGAGGTGCCGAGCAGGTAGGTGGCTCGCTCAAGGTCCTCTAGGTGGGAAGGGGTGGAGTTGGTGAGTGTCTGTAGGCAGGTGACTGGATAGAGAAGATGTGTGTGTACCGAGGAAGAGCATTCAGCCACGAGAAAGGAGGAAATCCCGCCATCTGCAGCGTAACGGACCTTGAGGACATCACGCTAAGAGAAAGAACCCGAGAAAGACAAATACTGTATGATACCACTTACACGTGGAACGTGAAAGAGCCAGGTTCATAGAAACAGAGAGAAGAAGGGCACTTGTCAGGGGCTGGAGGGGTGGGCATGGGTGAAAGCGGTCCAAGGAACAGACTTCCATCTGCAAGGTGAGTCAGTTCTGAGAATCTAACGTACAGCACGGTGATCAGAGTTACCAATACTGCATTACATAGACTTGGAAGTTGCTAAGAGAGCAGATCTTAAATGTTCTCCTCACACACACAAATGCTAACTATGTGAGGTGATGGAGGTGTGAACTAACCTTATTCAGTAATCATTTCACTTTATCTCTACATGTATCAAATCATCGTTGTACACCTTAAGCTTCCACAGTGTTACATGTCAGTTACATCTCAATAAACCTGGGGCCAGGGAAAGCAAGCAGTGGAGTTGAAATTTAAGCCCTCGCTAGTTTCAGGGTAGTGAGACTTCCAGGCCGGAATCCTTGGTCGCCACACCCTGCAGCCTCAGAGCCGTGAAGACCGAAGGTCTCGAAGGTCTCGAGTAAATCAGGATCCCACAGCCGTGCTGAGCGCACGGTCTGCCCTTGGCTGATGGGAACTGTGGTTGTTAAGAGAAGTCTGGGTTTACTTGACAATTTCAGTATCATGACCAAGTAGATAAATTATTTGAAAAAATATAGTGTGGGTGGTAAAATATAACAACATTGCAGCAAGGGAAAGTATTGACCCAGAAGGTGGCTAGAAATGCAGAATCTACAGGCTCCTTCCTACCGCCAGTAGATCAGAATCTTCTCTTTCACAAAGCGACTCCGTGGCCCTCTGGGATTTGGGAAGGGCTCCTGTCAAGCCACCTGCCCCTTGCACTTGAACCCAGAGCAGGGAGTTAAGGTAGCGCTGACTTCACCGCTGCCCTGTCCCTCCTCTCTCAGACTGTCCATCCTTAGGTTGACAGGACATACTTCTACTTGGGTCCCCGGAGCTGGCTCTGACTCTTTGGCTACAAACGTGCTTGAAGAGCACTGGGCCTCCGTAGGCCGCAGGTGGCCAGTGGCGGCTCTCCATCTGTCACCATCGCTGGAGGGAAGGGAATTCATGCCCTTAATCTCAGGAGGCGGGAAAGCACAGCTCCACCCCAGCAGCTGTGTTTGTTTGCAGAGAGAGGTGTGTTTGTCGGTGATCACAAAACGTTATGATCCCATACGTCCAAAGGGATCATAACCGTGGAGATGTTTATTTTCAGACTTATCTGGGGTGCTAATGGCTCCCTTGTCCTTAGTGAGCTATTCTCCGTGAGACACGGGTGGGTTTGGCCAGCTGAGAAAACACTCAAGAATGGCCCCAGGAAAATTGACTGTGCTATAAACTTGTTTGTTTCATTCCTGGGTGAACAGAATCAAATCACCAGCATCCTGACGACAGCAGCAATAGGCTAATAGTCAGTGGGTGTGTACTCTGTCCAGGCCCTGTTCTGAGCTCTGTCTTTGGTACATACTTATACCTGTTGGCTTGGCTTTCTATCACAGCGACCCCATGACATAGGTGACATTGTCACCCGCACTTTTCAGAGGAGGAAATGGAGTCACGGGGGCTGAAGAGATGGCTCAGAGCCGCTCCCACATGGGCAGGGTGAGGGCGGATGTAGAGCAAGGTCACGGTAGTGGCCACACACAGCTCCAGGGACAAAACAGAATTTAAAATGTAGCTTTCTATCAGTCTCTCAAGATAGCCACATTAGTCACCTATTGCTGTGTAATAAATCATCCCAAAGTCAGTGGCTTTGGACCACACACACTGTCTCACAGTTCCTGAGGGTCAGGAATCCAGGCTCAGCTTAGCTGGGTCTCTGGCTCAGGGTCTGTCAGGAGTTTGCAGTCAAGCTGTCCGCTGGGGCAGCAGGCGTCTCACTGGGTGAGATCCTCTGCCCAGCTCACTCGCCTGGCCGGGGGCAGGTCAGGAGATCACCCCCAGCTCACTCTCCCGGCCGCCGCAGGCTTAGCTCCTTGCTGGCTCTGGGACGCAGACATCTACCCGGGCCTCCCCACAAAGCCGCTCGCCACGTGACAGCTGCTTCTCGCCGGAGTGGGGCACGCAGGCGAGAGAGAGAGCCAGAGATGCCCTACAGTCTTTTAATGACCTAATCTTGGAAGTGGCGTGCCATCAGCAGTGCGAGTGGTGGATAAGCGGGGACTATTGATACAGTTTTGGACAGAAAACCCAGAGAGAGTTACCGAGCCACGTCCTCCCGCTTTAAAGACCCCAGCAGACGGGGAGATGGGAGCGAAGGAAGAGCTCCGGTGACCCAGGCGCCACGGAGATGGGGATTCGGTGCGGACTGCTGCACTGTGTCTGAGGCAAGACGTGTACGAGTGTGGGACGGGGGGATGGAAGCATAGGCGCCGCAGGGGCCACAGCTTTCTGACCTTTGAACTTTAAGCCCAGCTTTTAAGTTGTGCCCCCGGACCTGGCCTCACTGCACACGTTCTCAGGACCTGCCTCTTTCCGAGGCACTTTTATAAAGGATCTTTAATCTGCAGTGGAATGGCTTGGGTGGAGGACACCACTTATTCCACCAGCTCTGGCTGGAAGGGAGTGGGTCTTCCAGCACTGATCAGCTGGTCCTCTTGGGGCCTGGGTGCGTGACCCCCCCCCCCACCCGGGGAACTCTCGCGCCCCGGCCGCACTGACCCCACCCCGGACCACGCTGGAGGACCAGCTGCTGACGAGGATGGAAGGGTTTCTGTTAAAAGAGCAACGAAAACAAACATTTTTGCTGTCTGAGTGGCCCAGGCTCAGGGCTGAGAGGAATCTTGCCTTTCTGGCGACCAAGTCTGTCCCCATTTGACCAGTTGAAAATGCACCTGGCTGTAACACGGAAAGCCAGGGACGGAGCCTGGGAGGTCATTTCTTCCTGTGTCCTCATGATCGGCTTATCCAAACTCCCTGGCAGTAGAAGACGCTTTTTGGTTGGTCTCCCCGCAGATGCTTTCCGCCGCCAGCAATCTTGAGTCTTTGCTGGGAGGGCAGCTGTGTGGAGGCAGCTAGGAGGGCAGGCTTGGCATCAGGCTGCCCCGTTCATACCCAACCACCTCCTGCTCGCGTGTGACATTGCGTGAGGGACCCTCTCCCTGTGCCTTGGTTTCCCCACTCATAAAATAGGGGTAACAGTAGTGCCCACCTTATGGTGTTTGGTAACTTAAAATAGATACAGATAAAAGGCTTAGGACGGCACCTACTTAGGGGTTCAGTGCTTGTGAGTTATTGTTTCTGTTTCTCCAGTTGGACAGAGGGTAGACAGGAGAGCTGATGTCTCTTCCACAGTCAGAGAGAAAGAATCCATTGAAAATATTCTATCATCTGTCTATCTATCTATCTATCATCTATCATTTATATCTATCTATCCATCATCTGTCTATCTCTGTATCTATCTCTCTTGTGGGAGGGTTAGATAATAAAGTAGGCATTTGCTTGTTTTAAGGAAGGATAAATACATTCCGTCCCATATTCTCTGATCCAGACATTCTTCTACTCCGATCTGGCTTCGCCCACACTCACCGATGCAGTTTACCGTCTGTGGTGCTTTTCTCCCGTCTTGTACCCAGATCCACAAACTTCCCCCGCCTGCACGTTCTCAGGCAGGCTGGTGGCGCGTGTGTCAGCGTGCTAGGGCTGCCATAACAAAGTGCCACGAAGAGGGTGGACTAAACGGAAATTTACTTTCACACAGTCCGGAGAGCAGGTGTCTGAGACCACGGTGTCTGTCAGTGGGGCAGGCTCCTTCCGGAGGAGGTTGAGAAGGGGCTTCTCCTGGCTTCCGGGGGTGGCTGGCAAAATCCTTGGTTCACAGAGGCGTCACCCCGCTCTCTGCTTTCACGTTCCCGTGGCGCTCTCCCTGGGTGTGTGTCGATGTTCGGGTTTTCCCTTTCGTAAGGACGGCAGGCGTATTGCCTCTGGCCCACCCTTCTCCAGGATGACCTCATCTTAACTAATTACATCTGCAAGGACACCATTTAAAAATAGGGTCACATTCTCAGTTTCTGGCTGCTAGGACTTCAGCATATGAATTTTGGGGATACACAATGCAAACAATAACAGGGTAAAGCCATTTCCTTTGGGTTAGGACGCTGAGACTCAAAGAGGTGATACGTCTTTTAAGCCCTGGCCCTTGAGATCCAGTAATGGCCGGTCACACCCGATGGTCTTGTGCTCTGCGTTCTCCCCTCCTGACCCACTTTCAATCCTCTCCGTCCCGTCCCACGACCCCAGGAACTGATCCTGTGTGCTGCCCCACCTGGGCTCCCGGCCCTGGACCTTCCAGGTGGGTTCGTCCAAAGAGGAGAACCACCCTGAGATTGAAGGGCGGTGGGGGAGAGAGGTCGGGGGTTTCTTCCCCTCCCCTTCCCTCCCTGGGTGCGGTATTTCCGGCTGGGCTGCACCATACCCTCATGGCTCCAGCTTGTCCCCTTGTCCCTTCAGGCACAGGGCTGGCAATGGCCTCCCACGGTGCCTGAGCACGGGGTCCCTGACCCTCCCTTGTGGGACATTCACCCTACCCACACCCTTCTAAACAGTTCCTTCCTTAACTCTTCAAAATCCCAGCTGGAGGAGCCATCTGTTTCCAGACAGCACCCTGATGGACACCACTTCCTAAGTTCCCATCATTCGCGTTAGACACACGGTAAAAGAAAAACGATGCAAAGAGCTAGAATGGATTACAAGTGTCCAGGGCTGCCTGGAAACCCCTTGATCTATTGGCTGTGAAGTTATCCTGTGCAAGCAATGAAAGGAAGAGGTCGTGGTTGCATTGCTTCTTATTCTTAATGAAGATCTGGCCAAACAGAGTGCATATATATGCCACCAGGGCCGTCCTGCTGTGGTGTGATTACAACACACACACACACACACACACGCGCACGCGCGTGCACACACCAAAGAACCCTACTTTTTAAAAATAGAATCCCTTGAAACCAGGAACCAAAGTACGGCGGGCCTTGAACCCTAGTCAGAACCGAATACACTGCTGTTAATTCTGTTCATTTTCTCTCCTCCTTTCCGAAGTACAAGGGGGCACAGAAACTCACCTGCGGTGCCTTGCGGTTGCCATGACAACCGCTGCTGTGGCTGTGGGTGCTGCTTCCTCTCTGTGCGTGGCAGTGAGCCTGGCTCGTTGAAATGTACTTCTGTGAGCCGGCCTGCACAGTGGCCTTTTACGTTTATCGCCCACAATGGAACCAGATGATTATTAAGTTTCGCCAGACATGGAGCATCATTCTCAAGATCTCAAACAATCTCCCTCCTCTGGTTTATGTGGCTTGGCTTTGCATGAGCAGCTTTGTGTCTTTGCTGTTTTATGTAGAAATGCTTCCAAGGTCAAAGTCATAATAACATCATAAAACGCCTCCCGTAAATCAGTGGTGAGGCTGCTGATGGCATAGTGGTCCTCCCTCTGCCCCAGCCCCCTAAGATAGATCCCCTGTTCAGTTTTAAGCCATTTAAATGGTTTTCTGGGGAAATAGATGTATTTACACTTTTGTTAGTTGCCACATCGTGTATTTCTCTGTAAATATAATCATGTCTTTGCCATCAAATGAAATGCAGTGGTGTGTGCTCAGAGCTGGTTTTATGATCCTTGAGTTCATTAAATGGAATAAACTTCAGAGGCTCAAATATAAATATTAAAGGTCATTTGTGTCCAAGACAGTGGGGGATGTATAATGTGAAACCCTTTCTGTTCCTGATTTTGTCTAACGGCTGCCATAACCGGAGGCTGAAATGGGCTTTTGGAATTTTTTTTTCCTGCTAGCGCTTTATGCTGAATCTTTCACCAGAAGCGCTTTCCTGATTTATCTTAACAGAGGCAGGGGTTAGCCAAGAGGAGCCAGTGCAGGGTAGTGGTTGAGCGGCAAGCTCTGGAGCAAGGTTACCTACTGGGGTTCAAGTCCCTGCTTTACCTTTGCCTCTCTGTGACCTCAGGCGAGCCATCGTACCTGCTGCGCCTCAGTCTTCGCTCTACAAAATGGGCGTGGTGATGGCACCTACTTCCTAGAGTCACTATGAGCCTTGAATAAATCAGTGTTTCTAAAATGGTCAGAACAGCACACGATAAATGCATCTAAATGTTTGTCCAATGAATAAGATAAATATTTAAGAATACTGTTCACACGGGGGATGCTGTACACAGAGGAAAGACCAGTGAAGACGCAAGGGAGAAGGGGGCCATCTGCAAGCCAAGGAGAGTGGACTCAGAAGGTACCTAACCTATGGACACCTTGATCTTGAACTTCCAGCCTCCAGAGCTGTGAGAAAATACATTCTGTTGTTTAAGCCACCCAGTCTGTAGTAATTTTGTTACGGCAGTCCTAGCAAACTAACATTGTTGCTGTATAAGAATACTGTAGAAATGAAATTTTAAAAAACGAATGCTATTCAGTAGTGCTTTCACTAACAACTTCTCTCGTTTCCAGTTTTATTCTTCAGCCTAGGAACTGTCGTTGAGTCATGAGAGTGATGTTAATATGGTCACGTTAAGAGGACTGTGTATTGTATCCATTTTCCATAACCGCAAACATGAGATTTCATGTCTAGTTTATATCCTTTCTCTACCAGGTGGTTTTTTTTTTTTTTTAATCTCAGGAGAGTCACTAAAGATACTTGAATGATGGAACAGGATGATATTATCGTCTAGTGTTTTCTCTGACCACTTGCTATGTCCTAGGCATTGTAGCAAGTGTTTAATCTGAATTATGATTTTTTTAGGGCCCAGAAAAGGCCTAGGAGTTGGGTAAGAATCGAGGAAACTAGAGCTGACAGCAGTTGTGACTGATCCAATATGGCGCAGCTAGTAGGAGGCGGAGCAGGGGGTTGGAATCGGGACTGCTGTATCTGCTGTCCTTTGTCATTACATGTGTTTTCTCTTTTTTGGTCTACGTGCAACTCTCTTCTCCCCAAGATCAATGGGTGAACAGATTGTCACCTGTTCATACACTAAACTTGGAACACAGCTGGTCCACAATAACTGTTTGATGTTTTCAGTATTCTTAGATCCCACCACCAATGAAGTGAATTTAAGTATAGTTTCCTCACAGCTTCTCCATCTTGGTGTAGAGTTTGGGGGAGAGACAGGTTTTAGTTCAGGTTCCAGAACTGCCAGCTGGTAACTTTATGACCTTGGTCATATTATTTAACCCCTAACATTCAAATTCCACATATTAAAATTGGGCTAATCATACCTGTCTTATAAGATTGTCATTAGTGTTAAAGAGAAAACATTGGGAAAATATTCAGCACAGAAGCTGACACACAGGGGCACTCAGTAAGTGTTCATCAGCCTCATTTTAACCCTAGCTAGATTTTATCAAATGCCTCTTTGGTGTGGATCTAGCCAGACATATGTTGTCCTTTCTCTCTGTGCTTTCCTCAAATCTACTCAGAAGTAACTACTGTTACAGAATGGAATGCCTTGGCCATCTTCTAATCAGCACCTTGGACGGTGCACAAGCGTCCCTCAAGTTTGGGGTGCAATTTTCTAATCAGTTGCAACGATCAGTGCGGACCAAAGACAGACTTTATGCTTTTTAATCACTGAGTCGTCTACTGACTCTTATAGGAAACAGGCAGAATCGACAAGTTGATTTGTTATGAAAATATGACCTTGCTATATTAATTCCTAGTGTCAGGATTAATGATGCCCTTTTCCTTATCAACTCACCAACAGCTTTTAAAATGTCATATTTTAGTAAGTATTATTTTGGAAAAGAATACTCTAGTTATCTTTATTGCCATTATTATTTCCCCTTACATTTTAGACACAAATCTTTTCCTAATTTACGGCAGTTGTGTAATTCTCTCAGAAAATATATTAATATGCTAATTTTATTTCATGAATTTATTTACTTATCAAGTCCCTTTTGGAAAGAAGAGAAACTTTGTGTCAAAGGTAGCTCTGCATATGTGATTGTCACATTAAATAATTTTTTTTAACTGAGGCTTTGCACACTGCCCCCTCCCCCATCCCCACTAACTGAAACATTTCAGAGAATGTGGACTTAATGGGTTCTCCACTAAAACACATGAATCAGTTCTTATGTCTGCATTTATTAGAGGCTGTGTTACTGATTTTTATGTCACTGCCATGAATTAGCATCATACCAGGTGGTATGACACATCTTACAGGTGTTGAAGCAATTATTAGCACAAGCAGCCCATTATCTGGTTCAACCCATGCCTTGGAAACTCCTTTAACAAGGGTTTAATGACTCATGTAATTAATGTAGGATCTGAAATTACTGGATGTGCTTCTGTCATTTGAAACTTTTTCTTTTAAGCTTGTATTTCATAATTTACTGCTAACATTAAATGAAACTACTAGACCATTTGGTATTTGGTGGGGGGGGTGGTTAATGTATGAATAAAATCCTGTAGGATAACTGGAAGGTCCCTTTGTGGGAAAGAATTACCTTTAACTGGAAATCTTACTTGAAGCATCCTCTAGGTCTTTGCAACACTGGAGGGACCCACTGGAATGCTTACATATTGGAGTTCTTGCTCGGTTTTCTCTGGTCCCTTTCTTCCCTGACTATATTCATGATTTTTTCTTCTGGTCAAGAATACCTATTTCAGTGAATTGGACATAGACAACGATAGTCACTAGGCCTGACATCACTCCCACAATTCACCATTAGACTAGCAGACTTTGCCAAAGCAATAAAAGAAGAAAAATAATTAAGAAATAGAAGAATTGGCAAGTAAGAACAAAATTATCATTTTTTTTTGCATTTTATTACTTTAAAAATAAGTAAGCAAAAGTCATTTATTTTTTAAATTAACAATTCTTATTCATACAAAATCTGAGTGCCTATGGACATGTACACATGAACTCAGATGGGAGAGATGAAGTGAGAAATATTGTGTATTAATTAAATCATGCGAAATATTTTGTGGGGTCCTGGGGAAATGACACAATCATATAAATTCTCTTTCTGGCATTGAAGCTCCTCTCTGGTCTGATTCCAGCCTATTCCCACCTACCTGTACAAATGTGACTTGCTAGGCCAACTGGCAGAGACTCTATTTCCCAGGTAGAGTTCCACACCTGGAGGTCCCACTCAGGTCATCCTCTTTTTGTAATTCCTGATCCATTCAATTCCGTGTAAGCCCTTAGCATCTTCATTCATTCATATCCAATCCCTCATGCAATAAAAATTGACTCAGTGATTATTGTGTGTCAGGTGATGTGGGAATCAGAAGTGAAAGGCACGTTGTAAACACCACCGTCTGGGAGGTCACGATACAGCAAGCCATCGTTTCAACATGTGCACACATGCTTTTTCCCATTGAACATATTACATCCACTTTTCATCTCAGTAATTCTGTAATAAGTCATGTGCAACCTTGTAATGTCAGTTATGTTCTATTAACATCAGTTTTAAACATTTCCTGTATTTCTGGAGTCTGTTTTTCCAAGTAGACTATAAAGTTTTTCTGGACAGAGGCTACTTCTTGTACATCTTTTAGAATCTGCTACCGAACTTAATACCTTGCCTTAGGTGTTTATTTGTTACATCATAGACTAATTGGCAGAGAACAGCCCATGTTCTGTCTAGCATTTTATGGTTTAATTTTTAAAACCTTTTAATTTTGGAACAAGTTGAAACTCACATAGACAATGCAAAATGAGTACAGAGAGTTCCTGTGTCCTTTTTTAAAAATTTCATTTTACTGAAGCATAGTTGATTTACAATGTTGTGTTCATTTCTGCTGCATCCTGTGTACTCTGTACCCATCTAACTCCAATGATTACATCATTCATAACCACCAAACACTTATCAAAACCAGGAAATTGATATCTCAATACAATGTTCCCAGAACCCTGTTTTTGGTTTTTTTGGGGGGGGCGGGGGAAGGAAGCTTTCTGAACATCTTAACTTTTCTCTCTGCATGTCTTTTACATGGAAACTTTCAGGGGATTGAGGTGGAAGTCCCTAGGAATCTGAGATAGGGAAGCAGAACACATGTAGGCATGATATCAAGTGGCAATTGAGGCAGAAGACATTCCCTCCCTGGCACAAGGTAAACATGCATACTTATCCCCTTTCTCTTACTTTAGCCCATGTGTAAATTATAGCTAGGCTTGGTTTTGTGGAGTATTTGAATTACTTTGCCAGTGCATGCTGTTTCATCTCTTCATTGTGGCAATAGATAAATAAGGCCGAGTTCTCACATGATTCCCCCAGAATGGGCATCAGGTGTCTGCTTAGTCCGTCTATCAGAGGGAATTTTTATTTAGATTTGAGGATGCTGACTGTTGGTTCAGCTTTACAGAAAATGACAAGATATTTATGAGCCTAGGGTGACATGTCTGAATTGGCCAGTCCTCCCCCAGATGGAGAGCACATTGCATAAAATGTACTCTGTCAGCACTTCTTACCAGTTTCCTAGGATAGTTTAATTAATTAATTAAAGGGGAAATGAAATTATTAGCACAGATGTAGAAGTTTTCTCAGAGCTACTTTTGCAGAATCATTGGTACCCAGTCAATTTTGCAAAAGTCCTTTGAGAGGTGTCTCACCACACAGCTGCCACCCAAGAGTGGGTATCCCAAGAGGGGTCTTACCTGATTCAAACACAGTGCTACAGGTAAGATGGATGTGAACAGCATCCTTCCCAAGAAACACCAGAGATGGAATCTTACGGGAAGTTTCATGGAAGTGGTAAAAAGAGCATTTGGAAACATTCTGTCGTCTAATTGACGGGAGATCAAAATCTTAGCTTCAGCTATGGAGTGAAAGTAGTTCATACCAGGAAGAGGTGGCAAAAAAGGAAACCAGAAATTATGGAGATAAGGAAGGGATCTCAGCTCTCAGCCTCAGCTCGTTGCCCCTACTTTGTTCTTTGTATCTTTCATGTTTCAGAATCACGTCTATGACTCACGTTCAAATTCTTCATTTCATGACGCAAGTGAAACCAGTCATGGATTTCTCTTCTTCTGTTACTTCCGTTCAATCTTTGAAGGAGAGTGGTTTTTAGTCTTGGATGGTTTTTGGACAGTGGCCAATTATTGGAGGGTGACCAGGGCAAATTATTCTGCTCATAGTGGCCAGTACTTACGAGATGATTATCCTGAGCCCCGGGCAGGAAGGTCTGGGCACCATCAACAGCAGAATGAACAGTTATTTAGTAGAAGGAAGGAGATCTAAGAGAGGCATTGGGTCTTTCTCAGTGGAAACCTCCTGCTTAGCAACTGAAATGGGTATTTCTGAAATAGAGTGAGTTTCTTCTCTGTCTTCTCTGGGAAGAAAATCAAGAGAATCCTTGGGAGCAGGAAGCGGCTTGGGCAGTTTTCTGTGATCGTGTTTTCCCAAAGATCCCCCTGGCATCGGGAGAGTTAGTGAGAGCCAGTTGAGAACAGCTAATGATGCGGCCACATCTTGAATCCTCCCCGTTTCGGGCTTGACGTGAGAAAGTAAATCAGGCTTTTCATTTCCCTCCCGCAGCAGGGAGCGATGTGATCTCACATACCTTGTTGCCAGGCCACGAGTGCTTCCGTTGCGTTTCATTATGTCCCAAGGCCTCCCCAGGGAAAACTGTTGGAAAGCAATTTCTGCGGCCAGTGTTAGCGTGGAATGTAGACCTTTGATTAACATCATACTAAGTCTGCTAACAGGATGATAAAATATGATGGTGAGAAAACCATCTGCCTTTGGTCTCTGTGTTACAACTGAAGTTTATACTAATAAATCAGGGGCGGGTGTTTCTAAACAGTCTACACAACTGTGGTCGAGAGTTTTTCCCCCCATTTTTTGGCTGGAAAACCAGGTATGCTAAGTAATAAGAAGGAAACTCAAGGTTTGGAGAAGTCTTTACATAGGAATGTACACATGCTTAAAAATGATTTTAATTGTCTTCAATATAAAGAGCCTTGACCATCCCGAGTTTTGCTCTATAAGAGGAAAACAGAAACATCTTCATTCAAAGAATGTAATAGAGAAGACACACAAAGAATATAATAGAAAATTATGCAGACACAGGAAATAATTTCCCAGTCTGCATTTCATTTTCATAATCTCTGTGGAAGTAGGGGTATAGGGAGATGTTTTCATAATATGAGAAAGATAACAGCACAAGTGTGATAATAAGTACCCACTGGTCCTCTCACCATCCTCAGGGTCGGGGAGACAGTAGAAAGTAGTGGGAAATGGGGCAAATCAAAGGGGGGGCATCCCATCTCGCAGGGCTGGCCTCCTTACGCCTTCCATCCACCACGGGTGCCGGCGCTTCTGATTTTTCAGGAGAAGAGAGAAATTCAGATTTTTTATGTGAATTGTTTTGATTTGTGAAGGATTGGCAAATAACAAGGGGTGGGGAGGGATAAATGGGGAGATTGGGATTGACAGATACACACTACTGTATATAAAATAGATCACTCATAAGGACCTACTGTAGAGCACAGGGAACTGTACTCAATGCTCCGTAATGACCTATATGGGGGAAGAATCTAAAAAAAGAGTGGATATATGTATATGTATAACTGAGTCACTTTGCTGTACAGCAGAAACTAACACAACATTGGAAATCAACTCTACTCCGATAAAAATTTTTTTAAAAAGATAAACAAAACAAACAAATAAAAAATGCTGTGTGGACTAAGTGATCCACAGGCCTTATTCAGCCACTGGGCTGCCAGTTTACCAGCATTATCATAGACGTAGTCAACTTAGGTTTGCCCTCAAAGGAGGTTGCCTTTGAGGCAAAATGAAAAGATGCTCATGGTTTCTGAATCTTCGGCTGAAGAAAGAAAGTCGCTGGAAAGAAACAAGGAGTGATTTCTACAAGCACTCAGGGATGTCCTGAGAGGGAACTAGACTCTCTTCCAGGAGAAGGTGTCCTACCAAAGCCGTCCTGCTTCTGTGCTGCTTATTCATTTCTTTACACAAGCTTGGTGAAAGTTTCTTCTTCCAACCAAGACACGGTGCTGAGAATGGGACTGAGTCCTTTTTGATGAGTCCCAAATTCTCTGGCTTTTTGTTTTTCCACAATGTCATAAACTATAGAAGAAGGATGATGGCACAGGACGTAACATTTTAACACCTGTATAAAGGAATGAAAACATCCATGTTCTCACATGCCTACCCTGGGGATAAGGTGACCTTCATTGCTGATACAGAGACGGGGGCTCGTGAGCTTCAAAGAAGGCTTTTGCCGAGGGGTTTTAGTACGATACGTCCCTTTTCTGCCACCGATGCGATATTGGACGGTTATTCTGCATCGGCCTTGCTCCCCTGACGCCCTCCTATCCTGTCTGTCGAATAGGAGTACAACAGGAGCCTCGAATGTGAGGCACAAATATAATTTTACGTTTTCTAGTAGCCACATTACGGAAAGTGAAAAGAAACAGGTGAGATGAATTTGAGTAATATTTTTTTATTTAACCCAACATATTTCAATAGTATCGCTGCCATATGAAGTCAATATAGAACAGTTAATACTTGATTTTACGTTTTGTTCAGTATTAAGTCTTGAAAATCTGGATGTACTTTCAGCTCAGAGCACATCTCAGATGGGACCAACCTCATTTCAATGCTCAATAGCCATGGACCACTAGAGGCCACCGCCCCAGACAGCAAAGATCTGATGTGATTCAGATACGTACTGGAGTCTCGTGCGCTCACCAGTCTTTTAGGTCCCAGAGCCTTTAAGAGAAGTTTTGCCTTTAAGGACCTTGCAGTCTTGTTTTTCTTTGAAATTTACCAACGAAACAGTTGGAAGATAACGTTTAACAGATAAAATGTAGTCCCAAGAATCCTATCCTGCCAAACACACTTCCCCCCAAATATGTTCCCAAGACACATACACATTCAGGAGCTAGAACCTGATGCACTAGGTCACAGTTGGGTCACTGCCAGTGTCATGACTCTGAGATCCAGGGGCCCATTTTGGCCAGACCATTGTTCTCTCCCTGCTGTCACCCTTCCAGACCATGGAGCCAGCAGGCAGAGCCAGCCTTATGTAGGCTGCAGATATGACAAATTATGTTTTAGGAGAATATTTTATGACCTATGGAAATACTTGTAACATTTGAAGTTTTGAAACAATGCATGCAATATGGTCTTAACTTTGTAAAAAAGAAAAAAAAAAGATATGAATATTTAGATATCTGAGAGAAAAAATGCTGAGAGTAAGTACAACATAATGTGAAGAGTGGTATCTCCAATACCACTGAAAATGCAGCTGATGTTTCTTTTCTATAGTTTCTAGATCTCATAAATCCTTTGTAATGAAGTTATTATTTTCAAAAGAGAAATTGTATATAATATACAAACCATATTAATATGTTATATATTTATATATGTTAAAATGTGTATTCAATGCCTCTGCTCTCTAGCTTAATATCTACAGGTCTTCAAAGAAAATAATTTCTTCATTTGGAAACATGTGGCACTTATCGAAATCAAATAGTGACATCCCTGTGTGTTGTGTGTGTGTCATACTTTATCACGGTCAGAAGGCTTCCACAGACCTTGTATCATTCAGGGCCGGAAACCAGTCTGAGGATTTCAGACACAGGAAGGTGGTGAAGCACGGACATCACTTTCTCTATAGGTTTAGCACCTGGGTCCTGGTCTGCTTCTGCTGGCTGGCTCCCAGCACAGATTGATTGGTGGGAGCCTCTTCTGTTTTGGTGTGTGTGATTCGCCTGGCGCCTGTGGGGCGGTGCTTTGATGCACGAGCGGGCAGCAAGGACCTTCCCTGGCCAGGCTGCCTGACGTCTTTTGGCCACAGGTATACCGGTTTGAATGGTGTCCTCAAAAATTCATGTCCGCCAGAACCTGTGAATAGGACCTTACGTATTTGGAACTAGGGTCTTTGCCGATGTAATTAGTTACGATGAGGTCATACTGGATCAGGGTGGGCCCTAATCCAATCACTGTGTCCTTATTAAACGGACACAGAGACACACAGGAGAAAACACGACAGTGAGCATCGAGGCGGAGAGGGAACCAGCCCTAAGCCAAGGATTTTTGCCTCCGAGGGCCGGAAGAGGCAGGGAGGATTCTTCCCTGGAGCCTTCAGAGGGGGCGTGGTCCGGCCGACACCTTGCTTTTGGACTTGCGGCGTCCAGAGCTGTGAGAGACTACATTTCTGTGGCTTTAAGCCACCCAGTTGACGGTGCTCTGTTACGGGTGCCGTGCTAATATTCCAGAGGAGCGGCTGCGCCTCCTGGGCCGGACCAGCTGATGCGCTGGGCTTCCCCCGCTGCTGCTCCCAGACCAGCAGGTGCCGCCAAGTGTCAAAACAGGAGCTTTCATATAGGATATTTGTGGTACAATGTTGCAAAGCTAGAAGAACCGAAAAGGAGAGCTGAGTTAACCCACAGATTAGTGACTGCAGGAAGCAGCCAGCACTCCTGAGCCTGGGGGACGAAAGGAAGGCGGTGGGGTCACCAGGAGCGTGGAGGAGGGGCTGCCTCAGCATCCGGCCCCCTAGAACATGGGCTGCTTCTGCGCTGGGACCACCAGGGTGGTGCCGTGGAGCCAGTGCTCAGATTTTCTAGGGAATGTTGCCCAGCTGGGAATGTTGAGGATGCTGGAATTGCCGCTGCTGTTGCTGGAAGGCACTTGGAGACAGGAAGCAGAAGGAGCCCCCCTCCCCTCCCCCTCCCCCGACCCTACCCCGCTCCCACCTGCCAGTTCCAGCCGGGGAGTCTGGGAAACGTGGTTTCCGCCTTCCAGCCTGAGCCTTACAGTGCTACACGGGGCAGAGTACTGAAGTCCAAGCATGGGGTCCAGAGACTGTAGGAAGACAGCCAGACATATTCTCATTTCATCCTCAAAACCCTGAGAGATGGCGTCCGCTCCATTTTACGTGTGAGGAAATGATGCCTCCCCTAGTCCATGCCCTCCCCCAGATATGTGATGGCTCGAGGTCCAAACACCAAGTCCCCAGCTCCACAGGGTGCTGTTTTAATGGATCGATGAAGAATAACGGCCCGGCAGACCATGGTTTTCCGTTCTTCTAAAGCATCGTTTTAAATCAGTTTTGCTCCTACTTAACGAGAGAAAGGCTGTTTTTCCCGTTTACAATTAAAAAGTCCCACTGGAAACCTGGGGTCCCAGTGGATGAAACTCATTGTTTCTGAGGCCAGATAGCATTAGTCAAGTGAGATTATGCTCTGTAGTCACAAGGAAGCTGTGGAGAGCAGGTGTCTAGCTGGGACTGGTGCCTGGCGTTCACCTACCTCTGACTGCGGGTTTTAGAATAAGATTGTCATATGCAGAGTGAATGCTTTCTGACAACAGGACTATTTCTTTAGTAATTCTCTGAGACCATGGAGTTCAGAAACTCCTTCCTCCACCACCCTCTTTTCTCCAATTCTGTTTGCTGTTTTCTTTTTCTGCAACATCATTGTGTGTGTTTTCAAAAGCAAGGGATGAAGCCGATACCCTGTGATAAAAATTGATGTCAGGTTCAGGTAGAGAGTTGACGGACTCGGTTTGAAGTTTAGCGACTTCGCTTCACGGCGAACGTGCGTATGCTGAGGTCACCACCCATCCTCCAGCCCCTGGTCACTTCCCCTCTCATCCTCCTTAACCCAACCCACCCTCTTCTCTCTGGCCAGCTGCACTGGCCTCCAGCAGGTCTGCCTGGTCCCTCCCTTATCCCTGCACGACCCACCCTTCCCTGTTCATCCTCTTCTAGGTGATCCTTCCAGGATCTGTGCTATTTCTTGCCACTCCCCAGCCCTCAGCCCTTCAGGGCTTTCCATCAGCCTTTGAAGAAAACCCCAGCTCCTGCCATAGTCTGCACCTGGCTGCCTGGCCGGCTACACATTCTCTACTCCCTGTCCGGTGCTGCTCTTGGGGACCCTGCACTTGCTGTCACTGATGCCGAAAACTCGGCCTTTCTGCGCAGGTGTGGAATCAAATCTCGGAGACAAGAGTTTTGGGTGAAGTAGAAGAGAATAGCTTTATAGCTTTGCCGGGCAAAGGGGGCCACAGCAGGATCGTGACCCTCAAAAACTGTGTGTCCCAACCCAGGAGAATCTGGTGAGGAGTTTTATAGCAGTGGTTCAAGGGCGGGGCTGCTGATAAGGATTAGGGTGTGCGCAGGGCCTGCGCTCCTTCAATCTGGCCTCAGGGGGTCTCCTGATGCTTCTCTGGTTCCTTTAATCTGGCCTCAGGTGGTTTCTTGCTGAGCTTCTCAAGGTTATCAAACTGTGATCTTCTCTGGAATGAAGAATGCTAACATCTTCCATTTGTTGGGGGTTTTAGTTCTGTAAAAGAGCTCAAAGATACTGTTCTGTGTATCCCTTGAGGCGAACCGGGACGCTGCCCCAAGGCTGCACTGGTGTCTCCTGACTGCTCCTCCTTTGTTTCTGCATATCCCCTCCCTTCCCTGATTAGCAACTGTTTGAAAGGCTTCCGAGCCCAGGAGCCCCACAGGGTCCTGCTCTGTTTCATCACCTCTGATCTGCCCTGGACGTCCTTCCCCGACATGTCCACCTTGCTCCCTCATTGCTTTTCAGTCTCTGCTTAGATGCCCCCTTCTCAGAGCCACTTTCGCTGATTGCGTTTTTCTAGAAATCTCTTTATTTGTTTCCTTCTTTATCTCCCTATGTAGTATTCATGGCATAAGTGAATGCTGTACAATTAGTTGACCCCTGAACAACATGAGTTTGAACTGTGTGGCGATGGAGGGACCACGCGTGAGGAGGAACAACTACAGGTTACACGTGGCTTTTCCACGGCACGGAGGGTCGGCGTCGCCACCCCTGTGTTGTTTAAGGGTCAACAGCCTAGAGAAATAAGAAGGAAGCAAGCAAACAACAAATAAGTGTGTATATCTTTACAAAAATCTCTACCATTACAGAGCTGTGGGGAGAATATATATATATATATATACATCCTCTGCTCACTGTTTATGAGCCTCTGGTGTCCTGGGCCTCTCTCCCCGGACATGGCAGCAGCTCTGAGTCACAGATCACCATGTCCTGCACTGCATGATTGAATCGCTTCTGAAGAAAAATGCATTTTGTAAATGAATTAGCATGACTGTGTTCCAGTTTTTGTGTTTTATTCACAAAAACAGGAGGCAAGCTGGATTTGGCTTGTGGGCCATGTTTGCTGATGCCTGGTCTAGGAAGCCACAGAAAGTAGCCGACCACCAGCCCCAGAGGGTCTGCAGAGCCATAGGCACGTCCTGCCCTTTTATCACCCTCGGGCTCACCCTGCCCGGCCCCCTCCCTCCTTCCTTGGTACTACATCGTGGTCCCCCCCCCCAGCCCAAACGTGATCACCTGGCAATGGGATAGAAGACGAATGGGAGGGAGAAGCCAAGTCCGTCACCCCCCTTGACTTGAGAGCACGGGAAGTCGGTCGAGTTCTTGGCTGCCTGGCCCGGCAGCGGACCTGTAATGCTCGTGACTCAGTCTACTGATGCAAATCCTGTAAAATCTATGTTAGGAAACGTGCTCAGACCTTGAAAGGCTCAAGTGTGTAGACTCCGGCCGCAGGGCAGCACGGAGGGGACGCTTTCACAGCAGCGTGTACTGATGTGAGTGCGGGCTCAGTCTTCTGCAAGGGCCGGGTGGGAGGCAGGCGTGGAGGAGGGGTGCTGAGGGCACGGACGGAGGTCCAGCCTCTGGCCCGGATCGGCCGTGTGAGCGTCCTTAAGTCATCTGACCTCTCTGAGCTGCAGCTTCCTGAGGCGCTCAGGGATGAGTAAAGCACGCTTAGGACCAAAGATACAAACGCACTGAGGTTTATGGCTAATTGTGACCATGTGGAAATGCAGACCCAAGTTTGCCAAGTTTTCTGACTTTGCACCGGAAAGTGTAAATCTTCATTTTTTAGTAATAATACATTTTCCATTTTAAAATGTTGGTGACTATGTAGATAACTTGGGCCACATTAAACATTGTGGGGCGAATCCAGTCGTACGCTGCCATTTTGAATAATCTCCCTTGTAAAGCACTGAGAAATTTTGAGTCCTTTTTCCCCTCCACACTGAAGGATTCTCCAGCCATACGTTTTGCTCTTGTCAGCTCTTGGAGTCTAGTGATCCTGCATGAATGAAAATGGAAACAGCAGATCTGTTGACAGTCCCATCCCAAGAGAGAGCAAACATGCTTGAAACTAGCAAGGCTCTCACCTTGGGTCCAGCCTCAGCAAAAGGGGAAATTTTAAAAAGTGATCTGGATTTAGCCCTAAGCACTGACATGGACCCTCTCATGACATCTCCATGCCAGAAAGAGAGGCAATCTCATTTCCTCCATCAGAAGAAATCAGGATGCTTCCTCTGTTCCCCGAGGCTGAGGAATTTGTGATGGAGAAGATCTTCCTTTGCAGTTTGAGATGCGCTGTGTATGTTGTACAGCCCGGGTTGAGAATTCTGCACAGGGACACTAGAAACTTACATTTGCTTTCTTTCTAATGTGTAGCAGGATCTTTCACCTGGACTGTTTATTTCAGTCTTCGCAGTGACCTTGCCAGGGTATGGGTTGTGATGTTCATTGCTATAGGTGGAAGGGAGGGAGAAGTAGAGAAGTTAAGGAATTTGCTGACAGCAACAGAGCTGGCCATTGGGTGAGCTGGGGGCGCTCCAAGGTCGAGTCTCAGTCTGCCTTTTCTGAATCTCCAGTATCCTCATACTTTGGACCCGATACCTTCTTCCCAGCCCAGCACCCTCCATCCTGCATCGCCAGCGGCAAAATGGGGTTCATGGAAGATAAGTCTACTCAGAAATGTCAGCTACAGAGGCAGAAGGCAAGCTTTGGGGACAAAGTCAGGTGGTTCTCCTATCTGCCCAGGAGTATTCCGGGGACCAATTCCAGCATTTGCAAATATGCAACTACAGCTGACATCGTGTCTAGGTACAAGGGGCACAGGTCACCTTGGTGGTGTCCCAGGGTTCTGTTCCAGGATTCCACTCAGGACCCGACATGGCCTTTAGTCATCCTGCCTCCGTAGCCTACTCAGATTTCTGAGAGTTTCTCAGAATCTTAGAATATCCCCAATTTGGGGGTTTCTCATGATTAGACTGGGGTTATAGGTCTTTGGAGAAAGTACCACAGAGATGAAGTGCCCTTCTCATCTCATCACATCATAAGAGGTCAGTGTGATGATGGTGTTCTCCCTGGTGATGTTGACCTTGATCTCTTGGTTAAGGTGGTGTCGGCCAGGTTTCTCCTCTGCGAAGTTGCTGTTCTTCTCTAAACAGATTCTGGTCTCTGGAAGCAAGTTGCTAAGTCCAGTCCATACTCAAGAGGAGGGTAATTAAGCTCTATAATTTTACCTGGTTTTAGTGCACTTTAAAATTAAACAACCAGATGCGTCTGGTGGCCACCATATTGAATTCCAGTCGTGGAGGTGGGCTGGGGGATAGATTATTGCCAAAGTCAGCCAATCCATAAATGCCCCAAATAAATGAAAGTCTGGACGCAATCATGTAATTGGAGTGTTGATTCTGAATGTTTAAAAAATTTTGTTGAAGCATAGTTGATTTACAATGTTGTGTGAATTTGTTCTGTACAGCAAAGTGAATCAGTTATATATATATAGTCTTTTTCATATTCTTTTCCATTATGGTTTGTCACAGGATTTCGAATATAGTTCCCTGTGCTATACAACAGGAACTTGTTTTATATCCATCCTATATATAAGAGTTTGCCTCTGCTAATCCCAAACTCCCAGTCCTTCCCTCCCCTCCCCACTGCCTTGGCAACCACAAGTCTGTTGTCTATGTCTGTAAGTCTGCTTTGGTTTTGTAGGTATGTTGATTTGTGTTGTATTTTAGATTCCACATATAAGTGATATCATATGGTACTTGTCTTTCTCTTTCTGATTTACTTCACTTAGTATGATAATCTCTAGGTCCATCCACATTGCTGCAAATGGCATTATTTTGTCCTTTTTATGGCTGAGTAGTACTCCATTGTGTATATGTACCACATCTCCTTTATGCATTCATCTGTCGATGGACATTCATGTTGCTTCCATGTCTTGGCTATTGTAAATAGTGCTGCTGTGAACACTGGGGTGCATGTATCTTTTTGAATTAGAGTTTTGTCTGGATATATGCCCAGGAGTGGGATTGCTGGATCATATGGCAACTCTATTTTAAGTTTTTTGAGGAACATCCATACCATTTTCCACAGTGACTGTACCAATTTACATTCTTACCAACAGTGTAGGAAGGTTCCCTTGATTGTGAATTTTTTGATGCTTAAAAAGGATTCTCAAGCCCTTTTGGGAACTGCTCCCAGAGGAGGATTCATAAAATCAAGAAAGAGTTTGGTTTTCCTTTTTGAGCTTCTATTTGGGGATAAATTGAGTCAATCTTTATTAAGTATAGGGACTAAAAGTGTCAACCTACTCTGGATTCACCTGCATTTCAGAAGGCAGTAACCACGGGATGGTGTTTATCTGACCAAAAATAATGTCTGTGGGTGAGAACCTCCCTCCAGCTCCACAAGCCGGTCTCCCTCCCTCCCCTCTCTTCCCCTCCCCACTTCTCCCTCTCTCTCTTGCTCACTTACACCCCTACCTCTGTCCATTACTTTTATTCTATTTACATAGAGTTAGCAAGGAGGCAAAACAATTAGTGGTTACCTTTTGGGAGACTCTTGACTGGGAGGAGACAGGAGAGAAATTTGGGGGGCTATTGAAAAGTTCTGTGTTGTGATCTGGGCTATGATTGTGCTGATGTGCGCACTTTCTAAAAATTAACAGGGCTTCCCTGGTGGCGCAGTGGTTGAGAGTCCGCCTGCCGACGCAGGGGACGCGGGTTCGTGCCCCGGTCCGGGAGGATCCCACGTGCCGCGGAGCGGCTGGGCCCGTGAGCCGTGGCCGCTGCGCCTGCGCGTCCGGAGTCTGTGCTCCGCAACGGGAGAGGCCTCGACAGTGAGAGGCCCGCGTACCGCAAAAAAACAAAAAACAAAACAAAACAATTAACAGAGCTGTATGCCTATGATTTGTGCACTTCTGTGTATGTGGTTTTTACTTCAATCTAAAAAGTTAATGAGGGACTTCCCTGGTGGTCCAGTGGAGAAGAATCTGCCTTCGAATGCAGGGGACATGGGTTAGACCCCTGGTCGGGGAACTAGGATCCCACGTGCCGTGGGGCAGCTAGGCCCTCGCGCCACAACTACCGAGCCCGCGCCCCTCAGTGAGAGAGCCTACACGCCACAAACTACAGAGCCCACCTGCCCTGGAGCCCGTGGGCCACAACTAGAGGGAGAAAGTCTTCACACCACAAATAGAGAGAAGCTTGCACACCCCAACGAAGAGCCCATGCCACAATGAAAGATCCCGCATGCCTCAACAAATATCTGGCATACTGCAGCTAAGATCCAATGCAGCCAAAAGAATAAATAAAGAAAGAAAGAAATTTTTTAAATAAAGAAAACAATTTTTAAATAAAGAAAAAAAAAGTTAATGAAGTGCCCATCAATAGATGGATGGATAAAGAAGATGTGGTATATGTACAATGGAATATTACTCAGCTGTAAAAAGAATGAAACCTTCCCATCTGTGGCAACATGGATGGACCTGGAGGGTGTTATGCTAAGTGAAATAAGTCAGACAGGGAAAGACAAGTACCATACGATATCACTTATATGTAGAATCTAAAAAACAAAACAAATGAAACAAACAAAACAGAACCAGACTCACAGATACAGAGAACAAACAGGTGGTTGCCAGCAGGGAGGTGGTTTGGGGGTCAGATGAAGTAGGTGAGGGAGATTAAGAGGTACAAACATCCAGTATAAGAGAAATATGTCACAAGGATGTAATGTACACCTAGGGAATAGAGTCAGTAATACTGTGAGAACTTTGTATGGTGACGATGGTAACTCGTCCTATTGCGGTGATTATTTCATTATGTATAAAAATATCAAATCACTATGCTATACATCTGAAACTAATATAATATTGCATGTTAATTATAACTCAGTAAAACCAAAACAAAACAAAAAGTTAAAGATACCTGAAACATCCAGGGACTTCCCTGGAAGTCCAGTGGTTAAGACTCCGTGCTTCCACTGCAGGGGACACAGGTTCAATCCCTGGTCGGGGAACTAAGATTCTGCATCTTGCGTGTCGTGCGGCACGTCCAAAAAAATATATATCTGAAACATCCAGGTAGAAGAGGAATTTGGTCTGTTTTGTATGACGTTTGATGTACCACGATGTGGACAGAAGACAGATTTGGACCTAAACTCAAATATGTATTTTCCAACACCTGGAGGTCTCTGAGCCATAAGGCAAATCCAGTCACTAATCAATGGGAGTGATAGGTCTTTGGGGGAGACACTTGGTATTTCTGAGTGAGTGGCTGCTCAGTTTGCCCAAGGTTACAGCCTGACTCTGCCTGGTTGGGCCAGTTTGCAGCACGACTGTTTCCATTTGCTTGCATAACTCAGAGTTTCCATGATCAAGAATTTGGAATGTGTTGAAGGAAAGACTAGGTTGGCAGGAGTGTAAGATTCTGAAGCTCTTGAAGGAGTGTTGCCATTTTGTAACAATATTGTAACAATATGGTTACTGATAAACTATCTCTTGAAAAAGCAAACACTTTTTTAAAAGGCACTTAAATATTTTTTTTATCGCCACGTTATTTGTGGAAGGATCCTGGGGGCTCATCCTTTACATGAACAAATTTCTAACTGATCACTTGTCCTTCCACTTTGTAGCTGGCAAGCTCAGTGCTCAAATGTGATGTTCAGTCAATGGGTAAAATCCTCTATGCGATTCCCTGGTTATACATTTTTCTATATATTGTTCTCTCTTTTTTTAAATTCTTAACCACCCTATTGCATAAATATTTTATTACAGGCATCTTTAAATTCTTTTTGGAGAGTAGGTGGAAGATGGTTTTAAAATTCTTATGCATTGTGTATGCTGAACAAGCCTATGGAAGCGTTGCATTTTACGCCAGCATTGAGTTCCAAAGTCAGCAGGTTACGCCAAAGTCATGTATAGAAAAAGTGATCCTGACGGTCCCTTTGGCAGGAGCCACATTGGAGATGAACCTAACAGGTCTCAGCTTTTCCCTCTAGCGCTTGGGTCGGGGGGGGGGGCGGGGGGGGCGGGGAACTGCTGCTTATTGGTTGAGGACCAGATGCAGTGTTGTTTGCATCTAGGAGACCAGTTGTCCCAAGTGGGTCTCAATGCGGGAGATACTTCCAACAGGAAAAGCTTATGGAGAAATGGTTGGGGAATAACCTTTCTTCTCTCACAGCACTTCAGGCTCTGTAGCTGGAGGAACTGATGACAATTTTCAAAAGTTGAGGTTAAATTCATACAACAGAAAATTAACAATTTTATAGTAAACGATTCAGTGGCATTTAAGCATGTCACAGTGTTGTACAACCACCACCTCTATCTGGTTCTAAAACATTTTCACCACCCCAGAGGGAAACCCCGTATCCACTGAGCCGTCACTCCCGCTTCACCCCTCCCCCCAGTCGCTGGCAACCACAAGTGTGCTTTCTGTCTTTATGGATCTACCTATTTTTTATATTTCATATCAAATATACACAGTATGTAACATTTCGTGTCTGGCTTCTTTCACTTAGCTTGATGTTTTCAAGGTTCACCTTGTAGCGTGTGTCAGCGCTTCATTCCTTTCTAGGGCTGAATGACATGCCATTGTGTGGAGAGACCACATTTTGTGTATGTGTCCCTCAGTCGATGGACATCTGTCTGAGTTTTTTCCACATTTTGGCCATTGTGAATAGTGCTGCTGTGAACATTTACGTACAAGGATTTGTTTGGACCCCTTTTTTTCAGTTCTTTTGGGTGTATATCTAAGAGTGGAATCACGGGGTCGTAAGGTAATTCTGTTTAACCCTTTCGAGGAAACATCCAATTCTTTTCCACGGCGGCTGCACCGTTTTATGTCCCCACCAGCAATGTAGGAGAGTTCCGACTTTTCTACGTTTTAGCTGTCCTCTCTTCCTCTCCCCTTGCTCCCCTACCCTTGTTAATCCCGTGTCGAATAACTCTCCTAGGTCCAATCCCACCGTTTTTGGTAGAAAAGAGCTGTCTTTGGGGCCAGCCTGTGTACTGACGATAGTGACCAATGGGAACCAAGCATACATTTCACTGTGCTTATTTTTAACCATTAGAAGGACCAAGCACACATAGTAAGTACACGTAAACCGATGAAATACAATCACTGAGAGACGCCTTCTTTAAAATACAAATGTTTGTCTGGGTCATGAGCCTAGCATTACAACCTGCTTGGTGTGTTATATTTTTCCATTTCAGCTCGTCTTTAACCTATATTAGAAAAATAGCTTTTAAATAGCACGGTGTGCTTTTCCGTAATTGCATTATGGGCATATGTACGCTGGCTGAATATCAAAGAGGTCAAGGAATAGCGTGTTCCGATTCCAGGTGCACATTTATGGGTTTTTTCTGAATACAGACGGGGACTTAGAGATTTGGATTTCTCTCTCCCTGCCCTGAACCCCAGAGCATTACAGGAAAACAGAGGCAGTCCCTTTATTTACACAACGGTCTTTCACATTCAAATTGCCCTTTACAGAGTGCAAAGTGTGCTTATGTGCATTATCTCATTTAAATTGCCAGGAATGCTCAGAGGGTTAAAGAATTTGCCCAGACTCACACTTGGTAAATGTTAGAATTAGGTCTCAGACCCAGGTCTTCTGAGTCCCGGTGTTTCTCCAAAGCATGTGCTGGCTTAGACGCTGTCCTGGGCCCTGACCACAAGGGGCAGGAGTGGGGCTCAGCCATGGTCAAGACCCTGGGCAGGAACAAAGCAAGTTCCTCCCCCTTTCCTTCCGGCTCTCTCACCCCAGGCACTCCATGCCCTCCTGGTCCTCCGCTTTCCTTTCTCTCCTCCGCGTACTCCAGCCTCCCTGCCCGTGCCTTTAGGCTAGAGCCACTCGGGACGACTTTTCAGAAAGAAAAATATTATGAAGCACATGCCAGTGTTGACTTTCATAATTTTTACTATATATTATTATAATTGGTAATTATATCACTCTTACACAATATGATTCGACTAGACTCGCACATTATAACAACATAGTCTTTATTATATGTGAACATAGTATGATTATATATTTATAATTCATAATGTAATTACATGTGCACAGTGAGAAAAGTGGTTTATAAAATTTTTACAGCTTTTCTAAACCATACAGCCGACACAAATGAACAGGTGAGAAAGAAACACATGAGAGAAGCCAATAAAGTTCAAAATTCAAACTTATTGTAATTTAATGTGTCGGATGATATTATTTTATTTAAACTGAATTTTCCTCTGTAAGTAAAGATGGTGCCCTTTACTTAGCTTTACTTATAGGCAGACGGTGACAGCTGCCTGAAGCTGATCCAACATTCCTACCGCTGATCTCTTTCAGACTCCTGCCAAATCTTTGATTCTTAAGCACATGTGAAGGCGTGTGGCTCGCACTTGGTATGAAAGCACCGTTTCCGTACGTTAGCCTTTGTTATCTTTTCATTACCTTGGGGCAGTCAAGATGGTAATTCTTCAAGCCACTGCCGACACACACACACACACACATACACACACACACACACACACACACATACACACACACACACACACATACACACACATACACAAGTGGTGAGGAGGCAAGGGATATGCTTATATTTATTCCTTTTAGATTTCATGGAAAAAAAAAATACCAAAATTTTCTTTTCATAGACCACCCCCAAGACTGTATCTTCAGCCCCCAGCCTGAGGAACGCTGTCCCAGGTCTCCCAGGACACCCACTCCTCCCAGCTGGAGGCATCTCTGAGCCCATTGGCAGCTCCCAGGACCAGGAAAGCTGCAGGGCCTTGCTCTTCAGAGAGAGAGTTGGGGGCGACGGGGGTGCAGGGAGCAGCGTGGTCCAATGCTCGGGAGCTGCCCCGCCTGCTGCGTGGAGGCTACCTGGTCAGGTTACTTAACCCTTGGTGCCTTCGTTTCCTCGTATACCAAGTGGGGATAGTAGTGTCCACCTCACAGAGAGGTTGTGAGAATTGGATGAGCTTTTGAAAAGAAAACCAAGAAAGCAACGAGCTCCGATCAGCTCCTGGCTCAGAGCAGGAGCTCCGTGCCTTGCAGCCGCGATGTCACTGAACGTGCATCCGTCTCCCCTCACGTGCATACACACATACACACACACATACACACACATACACATACACACACATATACACACACATACACATACATACACACATACACACACACACACATACACACACATACACACACACACACAGAGGCACTGAAATTCAGTAGAGTGGTGAGGAGGCAAGGGATATGCTTATATTTATTCCTTTTAGATTTCATGGAAAAAAAAAATACCAAAATTTTCTTTTCATAGACCACCCCCAAGACTGTATCTTCAGCCCCCAGCCTGAGGAACGCTGTCCCAGGTCTCCCAGGACACCCACTCCTCCCAGCTGGAGGCATCTCTGAGCCCATTGGCAGCTCCCAGGACCAGGAAAGCTGCAGGGCCTTGCTCTTCAGAGAGAGAGTTGGGGGCGACGGGGGTGCAGGGAGCAGCGTGGTCCAATGCTCGGGAGCTGCCCCGCCTGCTGCGTGGAGGCTACCTGGTCAGGTTACTTAACCCTTGGTGCCTTCGTTTCCTCGTATACCAAGTGGGGATAGTAGTGTCCACCTCACAGAGAGGTTGTGAGAATTGGATGAGCTTTTGAAAAGAAAACCAAGAAAGCAACGAGCTCCGATCAGCTCCTGGCTCAGAGCAGGAGCTCCGTGCCTTGCAGCCGCGATGTCACTGAACGTGCATCCGTCTCCCCTCACGTGGCCTCATCCCCAGAGTGCTTTGAGCTCCCCTCCTGCCCTCGCTCTTCCCAGAGTGGCCTGCTGCTCGCGTGGGGCATCACCCCCTGCAGCCTTAGCTGGATTTCCCGCCAGTGCCCCTGTCTGCATCACCCGCCAGCACCCACTTACGTGCAGGAGGGGGGGGAGCCCCCGGGTTTTGTTACTACCACTGCTGCTGCCAGAGCCTGCATCTCCTCCGCCTCCCCGCGGCCACCCACGTCCCTCGGAGGCTCATCCTGGTCTCGCTGCTCCTGTTCAGCACAGCATCCTTCCAAGAACTGTCGACCCTCAGTTTCTGGACCTCTCCCGTCTGTCATACGGTGGCCTCTGCTAGTCCACCCTCAGCACCTGTCTTGGTATTTTTATTTTTGTTTCATTTTTGAAAACTTTTTAAATCTTTCCATTTTTTTGGTTGCAGTAGAGTTGCGTTACAATGTTTCAGGTGTACAGCAAAGTGCTTCAGTTATGCGTATATATTTACGTATTCTTTTTCAGATTCTTTGCCATTATAGGTTATTATAAGATAGTGAGTATGGTTCCCTGTGCTCTGCAGTAGGTCCTTGTTATTTATCTGTTTTACCTATAGAGTAGTGTGTATCTGCTAATCCCAAATTCCTAATTTATCCCTCCCCCACTTTCCCCTTTGGTAACCATAAGTCTGTTTTCTATGTCTGTAAGTCTATTTCTGTTTTGTAAATAAGTTCATTCGTATCATTTTTTTTTATAGATTCCACATATAAGTGCTATCATGTGATATTTGTCTTTCTCTGTCTGACTTACTTCACTTAGTATGATCATTTCTAGGTCCATCCACGTAGCTGCAAATGGCATTATTTCATTCTTTTCTATGGCTGAGTAGTATTCCATTATATATACGCACCACATCCTCTTTATCCATTCCTCTGTTGATGGACACTTCGGTTGTTTCCATGTCTTGGCTATTGTAAACGGTGCTGCTATGAACACAGGGGTGCATGTATCTTTTTGAATTACAGTTTTCTCTGGATATATGCCCAGGAGTGGGAGTGCTGGGTCATGTGGTAGCTCTATTTTTAGTTTTTTGAGGAACCTCCATAGTGTTCTCCATAGTGGCTGCACCAGTTTACATTCCCATCAAGAGTGTAGGAGGGCTCCCTCTCAGCACCTCTCTTGAAGGTCATGGGGGGCGTCTTCAATGCTGCACCCACTAAGACCATGTCTATACCTTATGGTCCTCACCTGGCTTGGGCGGCATTTGGTGCTGTGGACCCTCTTCCTCAAGTCTGTGCTTCCTTAGCTTATAGGACGTCACCCTCCTTTTCTCCCATCACTGCTGCCCAGCCCTTTGCAGGAGCCTCTTCTTCTGCCCATTGTAACATCTGTGTTTCTCTCACTCTGTCCTGGGTCCTCCCTTTAGTCTCACTGGCAGATGGCACTCACTCACATGACTCAGGCTTCAGGGGTAACTGGTCCCAGGTGTCCTCAGCTCAGCACCAGAGCTCTCTGATCAGCCTTCTGGGAGCTGGTCCTAACCTCCAAATGTTCATCTACAAAGTGGAAATAGGAACTGTGCCCTTTTCTATCTGTGGTTGCAGACAACTAGATCCAACAGCCTGTGTGTTTGGATTCCTGCCGGGTAGACCCTGTCTCACGCGTCCACTGTTCGGCGAATCCTAAGCCCTCTCGCTTGGATGCTTTAAATGTAAAGCGTCCAAGACTCAATCTCCTCCCATCACGATGCTGAGACTCTCCCAAGGACAGGAAAGCTGTACCATTTCCGAAGAAGTGAACAGACACACAGAGGCTGCTTTTTGTCTCCTAACAATCGTTATTTCAGGTCAAGAAGACTGAGCTTACAGGGTCGATTTCATCCAGCTGGTGTTGGGAGAGTTCTTTGTCATCTCAGTCCTAGTGACGCATGAGTCACTGGCTTCGCATCTCCAGGCGGTGGGCGTGGGCTGTCACATTCAATTCCTGGGCCCTCAGATGTGGTCAGTAGTCGACAGTGTCAAACCCGCAGCACAGGGGAGGCCAGTGTGGCACCGATCGCACTGTAGCGGGGAGGCGTGCCTGCGCACCTGGGGCCTGGGCGCTGGCGTGGCCGGCCGCCTTACCGCAGGCTGTGAAAACCCTCGTTACTCAGCAGGAGTGTCAGATTATATTAAGTCCGCACCATCCTCCTCCTCCTCCTTCTCCTGTGAATTGTCATAGCTTGTGCACCCGCGCCTGTTGGCGAGTTTCATCTTGTCGTGTTGCAACTCAAAGCCCACCTCTCTGGGGGGCCTTCTGGGCTCAGGCATGCGACCAGTACGTAAGGTGTTCCATCTCTGGCTTGGCAGCCCTGCTTTGGTGGCACTGAGTAATCCAGAAGGGCTAGATTTAATTGGAGCGGTGACAGCTTCCCCGGGCGGGCAGCTCTGGTCCTGCGCGGTGTCAACGATGAAAGCTTCCAGGGTAAGTCTTGTTGCTTTTCAGCATTAATAGGGCTGGAAGCGTGAGCAGTAGGGCTTTTTCTGAATCTTCCCTAAGCAACGCAAGATGCATGTCTGAGGAGCGTCCGTGCTCCGTTTCTCCAAAGGGCGGGAGGACCAATGTCTGCTGTCGCCGCCACACTGAGGGCGAGACCACGTGTGTCCCCTGCCCCACGCTCACCTCTGGGCTTTTTCAGGGGGAATCGACAAGTCTGGCTCAATGAGATGCTATAATCTGGCAAAGAAGTCACACAGTCTGTGTGGCTTAAGTGGCACCTTCACCCGTCGCTGGGCTTTTACCTGGACGTGTTGATGGCTGAGTGGGTTCTTTCGGCCTCACCGGGTGAGGGGCTTTGCCTTCTGCTGAGGAGTTTTCTGAGGGGCGGAGGGTTGTTCGTCTGGGGATGCGTTTGCTTTTCAGCAGCTCTTTCTGTTCCTAGCTCCTCTCGGTCGGGGAGCCAGTACGGTAAGCTGTACCCCAGTTGCGGATTCATGCTTGGACTGATTTGGGGACGCGATGGCCACGTGTCCCCCCTTTTGCCTGGTGACACTGTGGGTCGGGGCTTCCTGGACTGGGTTTAGATCCTGGGCTTTTTTTCTTGTGAAGATTGACTTTAGCAGGTTAAGCAGCTGACCTTGAATCACTGAGATGGACTATAGGTAAAATAGAGGAATGTAACTTCTACAGCCACGGTAAAACTGGATGAAAGAGCTGGCACTGCTTCTCTTCCCGATGTTCCCTCTCGCAATCCGCTCTTCTAGGGGAGCTGCAGAGTGCGGTGACGGTAGGAGCTGCCTGGGTGGATATGGCAGAACGCGGACGGTGTGGACAGTGACAGTGGTGCCTCCGGTGGGGAAGGGGACCCCCGCTCGAGCTGCCGTCGTGTGCAGGGAAGCGCTTGGTGCTCTGCGAGAACCATCTCGTTTGAATCCCCCCAGAGGCTGCTTGGGTAGACACTTTTACATCCTTCCGTCTTAGGGAGTGTAGAGATATCGGACAACCTGCCAGGGGTCACAGGACTTGCACACAGAGGCGCTAGGGTTTGTATTTAGCCAGTGTGACCTCGGAACTGACATTCGAACCCTCTTTCAAAGTTTCTCCTCTAACTCCCTGAGACACGGCCGCCGTAGCTCACCTTGGGGCATCCAAGCCCTCCCAGGTCAGGAGCCAGGTGTCTGGATCAGTCCACCCGTCCCCGTGATCGCTGGTGATTCGCACACGTGGGACATCTCAGAACGTCTCCAGGCCCTTCAGGGAGCTGGCAGGGGACTCCCCTGTAACTGCTTGACTTAAGAAAGACAGCCATGAATTTATGCCGCTGGGGACATCTCCGAGGAGGGAAGCACTTTCCCATAGGTTGGGGATCATTGTTTCCAGAACCGGACCCCACGGGTGAGGCGTGTGGAGGTTGCTTCCCTGTGCTTCATCACCATGGAAACCTGGGAGATGCCACGGAGAGGGGAGGCGCTCGTAATGGCGGTGGCCGAGGGGAAGGGGGCTTGACTGAGATACGGGACCCGACAAAGCAGCCAAAAGGAGCCTTTCCTCTTGTGGGAGGTGTTCCAAACCGTGTGACTCCTGCCCCTTTCCTATCGTGAGTGTGAATGAACCCAGTTCAGGACTCTCAGAGAATTGCAGAGAGATTCCCAGGTCAGTTCGGACGTGGTGCTCCCCAGCTAGTAACTCACTTAGGAGGCGAACAGAGAAGACGCTTGTTTTCAAGCAAACAAGAAAACTGCAGACCTGACTGCTGGTGGCCGCTGCTGTCACTTTCCACAGCGGGCCACTCATTGTCCCCGTTGCTTCTTCCTTATGCTCTGCGAGTGGGTGTCATCCCGTCCTTCATCTTTGCGAGGACCCTCAGCTTGCTCACTGCTGTCATTGTCAGGTTGCTGTGTCATTTTTATTTCTTCTGGAGTCAGCTCACCCCGGTTACTGATTTTGTTAAATCTCTTTAGTAGTGTGAGTTTTCTTTCTGTGTTTTGGAATTTCTATTTCCAGACTCACCTTTCCTGGGAGATTTTTACCCCCAATCTGCCTCTTTCTGTGCTCATTCCCACCCACCCCGTCTCGCTTCTTTGCAGTCCTATCCCGCCCTGTGGATGCCCCCAGTTTTATTACTGGTAGCTCAGATTTCCTGCACAGGTGACATCACTGAGCCAGGGGGTCTGATTCCTCTGCCTCTCCAGGGAATTACCTTACGTGAGCTAGAGGTCTGGGCAGCCTTCTTTGGGGGTTAGGGACTTGACCTCAGTCTCAGGTCAGGTGGTGACCTTTGCTCAGGTCTCTGGCCTCAAGTGGGACGCTTCCAGTCCTGCGTAGCAAGAAAAATTGGGGTCCTAATTCTCTCTGCCCATTTCTGGACTCAGAGGCTGGCGGGTCCTGGGAGCTCCGCCACCACATGTGTTCCAGCCATCCACAGTCCTTGTAGATTTTTATCTTCTTTCGGAGCAAGGCAGTTATCTACCGTTTAGTACGGCAATGTGTTTGGAGCGGGGTCTGTGAGGAGAGGGGGCGGCTCCAAGCTTGACGTAAACTCCAGCTGGAGAGCAGTTCTGTTGCCTCTTTAGGACACAGACGTGCAATGTGGGTCAGCACACCACGTATCGGCTGTGAATGATCTTCTGGACACTTCACTACAGGCCTTACAGATATTATTTTTTATCGTCTGCTTGTAACATCACCGTAAAGTATCATTCCTCCCGTTTTATAGAGTAGGAAACTCATGGCTCGGAAAGAAGAGGAGAAACCGGTCCAATACCACAGGTCCTGTGAATCGCAGAGCCACACCCAGCCCAGGTCTAATTTCAAATCAGAACCCGTCCCCACTGTGTTCCACGTGTCTCTGGAAGTTGGGGCTTCATCTCACGGTGCCCTTTCCTTTTGTTCTAGGAAAATGCACTGAAGGATGCTGCCCAGGGAGACCATCGCCTGAGACCCCATCATGCAGGCCTTCCCACAAGGGCCCGGCATCTGGACAAGGTAACCGACAGCCGCCACTGACAGGCCCCCGGGAGGGGGGCCGTCGGGCAGGACCTGGGGAAGGCGAGGAGGGGTGACCCACAGAAGTCGCCCCGGAGGAGGGTGGCCGGGTGGCCGGGCCCCGCCTCTTATATGTCATCCTGTGGCCGCTGCACGGAGCACGTGGGAAGTGTCTCGTTTGCTGTCTGCTGGGTATCCCTACTTAGACGTCCCTTCGGTCACATAGGGGCCAGAACAGAACTTCCCACGTCCGATCCCCAAACCGTCGCCTCTCCTAGTTTTCTCATCCCGGCGACTGGCCGTCGCCCAGCTGCTCAGGCCAAGAGGCCGGGAGCGGCCCTGGGTCCTTCCTTTGCTCGCTCCTGCACCTCACTCTGAACAGCCCGTCCCACCGTGTCCCACCAATGCGGGCCGCCATTTTCTCCGTCCTTCCTGACATCCTACAGTCGTTTTCCGGCAGGATCAAGAGTGATCTGGTGATTCAAACCAGACGGTGTTTCTCCTCTGAGTAAACTTCCTCCTGAAATAAGAAAGCAGCTCCTCCCCAACGGCCGACATCTTGCTCAGCCTTGTCACCTGCCTCTCGACCTTTGCTTCCTGAAGTTCTGTCCACCCTGAATTTCGTTTTGCTCCTCTGACCGCCAAGCCTGCCTGGGTAGGCAATGACTTTCCCTGCTTAGAGCTCTCCTCCCTTCTTTTCCGATGGCCGTCAGCTTCTCGCTCTTCCTACGTCAGCCTCAGCGTCAGCTCCTCAGCTAGACCTTCCCTGCTTCCCACCTGTGTCCCGCCCCCTCCTCCTTTTAACCACGTGGCTTCACCTGGCTTTTGTCTTCTTGTGTCTCTTATTACTTGGTCGATCATGTGTCTTCACTAATGTGTGTGTCTGTCCCCCCACCCCTCCCAGGTGGCAGAGGTCTTTGCCTTCATATTCATCACTGGGTCCCCAGCACCTGATGTAACAGGACACACAGTGGGCGCTCAGAGTAAATATTAGTTAACGATTGGTTGGTGGTTTGGAGTCGCTAATTTCACAGATTTACCAAAGCGTATTTCAGCTTACTATAAAAATTAGAGCTTTCTTGATTTCACACTTATTTTCCTGCCTTCCTGTTTGGCCTTTTTTTTTTTTCTTTTTTTTTCCCCCCAAAAGTTGTGCTTTTCAGAAAATAGCAAGTGTTGGTGGGAATGTAAAATGGTGCAGGGACTACGGAGAACAGGATGGCAGACCCTTAACAGATTAAAAATGGAATCACACCGTGAACCAGCAATTCCACTGCTGGAGATACACCCAAAAGGATTACAAGCAGGATTGAGAAGCAGTATTTGTCCACCCCTGTTCATAGCAGCATTATTCACCATAGCCAAAATGTGGAAGCCACCCGTGTCCATCTACAAATGAATGGATAACAAAAGGTGGTGTATACATACAATGGACTATTACTCAGCCTTTAAAGGCAGGAAATTCTGACAGCGGTGCTGCAACATGGGCGAACCTTGAGGACATTATGCTCGGTGAAAAAAGCCGGTCACAGAAGGTCAAATACTGTAGGATTCCACTTATATAAAGTCCCCATAGAGCAAGTCAGATTCCTAGAGAAAGGAGGAAGGTGGGTGGCGGGGCTGGAGGAGGGGGATGGGGAGTTAGTGTCCCGTGGGGACAGAGTTTCAGTTTGGGAAGAATGAGAAAGTTCTGGCGGTGATGACTGCACAACTGTGCGACTGTACTCCATGTCACTGAGCTGTACACTTAAAAACGGTTAAGACGTTACATTTTATGTCGTGAGTATTTTACCACGACTCAAAAAGAGCTGTGTTTTTTCTGCACCCCCAGCTCTCCCTCTAGTTCCCCTTTGCCCCCTGTTCCTGCCGGGCCCTGTGTCCTCTGTCCTTTTTCCTTTGCAAACAGGGAAGCCTCTGATAAACTCACTCACGCTGAGGCTTAGTGACCTTCTCAGACCAAGAGTCTTTTTCTTGAAACGGGAGCAAAGATGAAAACAACTGGCGGTGCTTTCCGCATCAGAGGCGGCTGACGACAGGGCTGGGCAAGCTGGCCAGAGGAAGGGTTGATCCTGGGATGGCTTTCTCCCTTTCTTTCTCTTTCTCCTTTTTTTTTTTTCTGGCTTTCTCTCTTTCGCTCAGATCACTCCATGTGCGTGTCTGTGTGCTCCTAAGCTGGGTTCCTACACCCGGAGTGTGGTGCCTGCTTGGCGACAGGCAGACCCAGGTGGTGGGTACCACCACCGTCTCGTTCCCGGACCTGGCTCTCTAGCTATACCCTGATGGGCACCTCTGCTCCCATAGAACTCTCACCAAACCCGACATTATTTTTTCACTTTTAAGATTTGAAACTTGTTCCCCTGCGGCCTCCACACTGTGGCCTTTTATACATTTATTTATTTATTTATTTTATTTTTTCTGTCTGCGCTGGGTCTTCGTTGCTGCGCGCGGGCTCTCTCTAGTTGCGGCGAGCGGGGGCTACTCTTCGTTGCGGCGCGCGGGCTTCTCATCGCGGTGGCTTCTCTTGTTGCGGAGCTCGGGTTCTAGGCACGCGGGCTTCAGGAGTTGTGGCACGCGGGCTCAGTTGCTCCGCGGCGTGTGGGATCTTCCCGGCCCAGGGCTCGAACCCGTTTGAAACTTGTTCCCCTGCGGCCTCCACACTGTGGCCTTTTATACATTTATTTATTTATTTATTTATTTATTTTATTTTTTCTGTCTGCGTTGGGTCTTTGTTGCTGCGCGCGGGCTCTCTCTAGTTGCGGCGAGCGGGGGCTACTCTTCGTTGCGGCGCGCGGGCTTCTCATCGCGGTGGCTTCTCTTGTTGCGGAGCTCGGGTTCTAGGCACGCGGGCTTCAGGAGTTGTGGCACGCGGGCTCAGTTGCTCCGCGGCATGTGGGATCTTCCCGGCCCAGGGCTCGAACCCGTGTCCCCTGCATTGGCAGGCGGATTCCTAACCACTGTGCTGCCACCAGGGAAGCCCCACCGTGGCCTTTTAAACAAAGCTTCAAGGCCCAGAAAATGAGCTCCCTTCAGCATTGAAAGACTCCCAAGAGGGAGGAGATATGGCGATATATGTATATGTAGAGCTGATTCACTCTGTTATACAGCAGAAACGAACACACCACTGTAAAGCAGTTATACTCCAATAAAGATGTTAAAAAGAAAAAGACTGCCCTCAGGGACCAGCGTCTGCGTCCCAGGGTAACTTGGGGATGTGCAACAAGGGGCAGGTCCGTTTGCACTGCTGCTGAAAGCATTCAACCACAAAACCAGATCCACTGGGGGGCCGCCCCTGTGACCTGCAGAAACACCGGGAACCTCCCTGGTTGTCTGGAAGACGTCTGGGAATTCCCAGTTCCCCCAGCTGATTCGGGCTTGGATTTGCAGTCTGCTTTTTAGTCGCCTTGATTAAGTAAGCAAATTGAACGATCAGAGCTCTTAATTACTGAGGCAAAGGCATGCAGAGTCAGTGTCTTCCCTGAAGCCTGCCCAGAAGGGAGTGCCTCTAGGTGCAAAACTGGATATTGGACTATCTGGAATATTGCACTGAATTCCCCTGGGCAGGCAGCCCTGTTGTGGAAGGACACAGATGAGCTGGGAATGCAGGACACGGCGCAAAGGATGGGGTCCACGTCCTCGAAGCCTGCAAACCAAACTTTTCTTTTTCTTTTTAAGCTGATTTCAAATTTCTTACTTGCCTGGGTTCAAAGGAGCCCATTAAGCTCCCCCCGCAAACCGGGCAGCTGTTCTGGTAGCTAACTGGAGGCTCGGGCTACTTTCTCATTGAGTAACTGTTGCCAACTGTTTTAAGCTACTTTCCCACCTGGTGCTACTGTGGCTGCCTCCGAAATCTGTATTTTGATACAGAGACGCGTCGAGTGGCTGGATCCGGTGCCCGAGTCAGGAATGCGCCGCTGTGTCTGTGTGCGGTGGGAGGTCCCGGGCAGCAAGCAGGACACGGTGGTACCCATGTTCTGAAGCCAGGTACTGTGTGGGGTGTTAAGTTCATGACCTGTGAACCTATGACCCGTGAACTCTTTTTACCTGCTGGCCAGAAATCTGAGGTTGGCTGGAATTCCGGGTTCGGCTACAGATGACCGGCATGGACAGTGCTCATGCCCCTCCCTAGCTGGCGCTCCTTTTCTTCATCTTATTACTGAGAAAACTGGGCATCTGTCGGACGCCACACGTGGACGTTTGGGAGTCGTGGAGCCACATACCTTTGGCTGGAAAAGCCCAGCAGGCACACCTGAGTACCATTATCTATTTTTCCTTTATTAAAAAACAAAATCTTGGGCTTCCCTGGTGGCGCAGTGGTTGAGAGTCCGCCTGCCGATGCAGGGGACGCGGGTTCGTGCCCCGGTCCGGGAAGATCCCACGTGCCGCGGAGCGGCTGGGCCCGTGAGCCGTGGCCGCCGAGCCTGCGCGTCCGGAGCCTGTGCTCCGCAACGGGAGAGGCCACAACAGTGAGAGGCCCGCGTGCCGCAAAAAAAAAAAAAAAAAATCTTGTAAGGGTCCACTGTTCTTAGCTTTCCATCTTAGGAGGAATTGTCTGGGCTTTTAAGTTTGAACATCTAAGAACTCTTTTTTCTTTTTTGTGGAGGAGGGGAGTTTATAGGTCTTAGGGAAAATCTCTTTCCATCCTTTCTGCTAGTCCGAGACTTCTTTCTCCTTTAGTAGATAACCTGGCTGAGTTCCCAGGAGAATGTTCTAGTCCAGGTGCCAGGACATAGGTTTGCCTCTCTGGGGTTCTCTGGTCATGAAAGTGACCGGCTTTGGGCTCCGGACACTGGGCAGCCGGGGACCAGGGACTTGTAAGCCCATGGGCCTCTCTTCCAAGGCTCCTGGGACGGGCAGAGCTGGAAAGGCCGGCGGGGCAGTGGCCTGAGGTCCTGAGACCCCAGCGCTGCAAGCAGCCCGTTGAGCCGACATTTAGAGGGTTTTTTGTTTGGAGCCTCGGTCCTGTTTCCAGACAGGATCGGCTGTTACCACATCAGAGAGAGCCCCCTTCTCTGTGAGAATCAGCTGCGGTTCTTTCAGCTGCAGGTAGCAGGGTCCCAGGCTGGGTGACGTAAACCCCCGGGGGACATTCTTGTTCTCATGCGACCAGGGCGGAGGCACCTGCTGGAGACGGACGGGGACACAGGCTCCGGCTCCCCTGCAGCGCCGTCCCGCGGGGACCGTGGCTCTTGTGGTCACCGCAACATTGCTGAGGGTCCCATCCTCGCTGCAGCTGGAGCAGCCCAGCCTTCCTTATAAAGCATCGTGCTCATGTGGGGTCATGTCCCCCAGAGATTCCCGCTGGCCTGTCACGGAGAATGGGGTCACACGGCATCTCAGTCTGGCTCCCTGCCGGAAAGAGATGACACACCCCGAAAAGCAACGGGGAGCGTTACTAAGGGCCATTGAGGTGGGTGTGGGCGAGTTAAGGTTGCTGAGCTGGAGGGTGACGTGACCAGTGACAGTGGAGGGTTTTCATTTCTTGGGAAAGAGCAGAGATTTTCACAAACAGGCATTTTTTCATGCGAGAGATTAGTCTATGAGATTTCCGAGACCAATTTAACCTCCTGTTTCCAACACTTTCTTTTTCTTTTCCTTTCTTAACTGTGGAGTCACTGGAACCAGACTGGTCAGCGTCAGAAGTCCTAGAATCAAGGTGTCGGCAGGGCTCATTCCTTCTGGAGGCTCCAGGAGAGAACTGTGTTCTCACCTTTTCCAGCTCCTAGAGGCGCCTGCATTCCTTGGCTCTTGGCCCCTTCCTCCCTGTCCAAATCCGGCAGTACAGCATCTTTAAAATCTCTCTTTTCTGACCCGATTCTCTGCCTTCCTCTCATCAGGACCCTTGTCATTACTACACTGGACCCGCCAAGATAATCCAGGACAATCTCCCCATCTCAAGAGCCTTATCTTAATCACCCCTTCCAAGTCGTTTTTTGCCATATAAGGTAACGTTCACAGGCTCCAGGGTTAGGATGTGGACATCCTTGTGGGGTCTTTATTCAGCCTACGTCAGTCTCTCCCCATATCAATCCTTTTGTCTCCTTACCAGCAGACTTTCTTTCCATTGTTGCAAACCAGGGAAGTGACCTTCATCATTCCAATAAACATAAAGGGGACACAGTGGAAAATTTTAAGTCAAAGAAATGCAAAACCACAGTCTTGGCGTGAGATGAAGTGTATTAGATGTATTAACGCGCAAATGCCAACGACTTCCGGAGCCTTTGAGTTGCCCAGAAGTCCTCGGCAGATTCTTCCTCATCCACAGCTGCTATCCTTTAAAGCGTTGTCTTCGAGACAAATAGAGCTTGTTTCTTTCCCCCAACAGTATTGCTTTCTGTTAAGGTACCATATACAATGAACACAGTATTTCCCACAACAAAAGCACAGCGTTTTAGCTCCATGCGGGGTAAGCAGGGTTTAGGGGTGGGCCGGACCCTCTAACGTCTGCCCTAACCACCGTTGGCAGCATCTCTGTGGGAGAGCAGGTCTGGTGCCTGCCAGTCAGTTACCAGATTCACATCTGGGTTGTGGTCTGTCTGCAGGTTGGGGATTGGCTATTGTTGGCCAAAGGCCTGGTCAGTGCCCTTGGGAGGGTGATTCCTGACCGCCCGGTGCTCTTATAAGGGACTGGATAGAATCTAAATGTACGGAAATAAACGAGGTCAGCAAACGGAGCCTGAAACCCAAGTCGGCGGCTTCCCTACAACGTGTGAATCTGAGTTTCTTGGAAACACCTGACTTATGTGGCCTTTGGCTGTCCGTTCTGCTTCTCCTCTCTGACGACAGGGAATCGGATCACAAAAGAAAACTCCTTTCCCATCGGAGCTGACATTCTAATGAGGAGAAACCCCAAGAAAAACATAAACAGCTCATAGGATAATTTGACATAGTGATAAATGCCCGTGGAAAATAAAGCAGGGCAAAGCAGTGAGGGGAAAGGAGGCAGACAGGTGGGGAGGATTTTGGTACCCGAGGGCTTGTCTGAGGAGTGACGTAATTGATGAGAAGGAGCCAGACTGGCAGAGAGGGGGGGTGGAGTGGGAGCTGGGTAGGGATGTGCCACAACGGGAAGAGCATGTGCAAAGGCCCTGGGGTGGGAATAAGCTTGGCTTGTTCAAGGGACAAAAAGAGGCCAGGGTTGCTGAGCATGGTGAATGGTTGCAGGTCAGATCAGAGAGGTGGGTGGGCAAGATGCTACAGGACTTTGGGGCCACATCAGGAGTTTGGATTTTATGCTAATTTCCATGGCAGCCCCGGGAGGTTTCAATCAGGAAGCAGCAAGATCTGATTTTTATTCCGGAGAGCTTATGCTGGCTACTGTATGAGACTGGACTTGGGGTATTCGAACACTAGTTCCAAGTCTAGTTTCCTTGATTAGCCAGGTCATGAGAAGTGATGGCTTTTCAGCAAACCCGGTGTTGAGGTTCAAATGTGGGTACTGCTTAATTCCTATAGGTCATGACATTTTCACAAGGGAGCATTTGAATTTTTCCCCACGTTCATTGCCTGATGCATCATGCTGTAGCAAAATGGCATGAAAATACCTCTGTGAATCAGACCTCTCTACGACCTCTTAATAACAGCTTCCATGTAACCCTGTTCCATTTAGCAATGCCAAGTGGGTGCCTTCCTTTCTTTCTATGCCACAGAAATTGTAAGGTGAAACGAACACTCTGTACCTAAAGCGTTTGAAACAGGACTTTTGTAGCTAAAAAAAACATGACTTTGTGACAGTCTGTTATTGAAGACATAATTCACGTTGTAATGTTTGGGGAGGAGGGAAAGAAATTAAAATCCTGTGGCTGGGTTAAAATATGCTGCACAATGAAAAATAAAGGAAAATAAATCTCATAACTTCTCTCATCAATGGCTGCCCTTATCTGTTTCAAAGAAGCTAGAGGAGAGATTGAGAATTCGTGGAGCCTCCCAGATAAGTTCTAAACGTGGTCCTGGGGGTTGTGGGCTTAGGATGGACATGATTTCTGAGGTTATTGGAACATCCATCATTCTAATCCATGTGGAGCCTTGTTGCCATTTTTGTCCACTTTCAAGACAGGGGTGAAAATTTCAGACAACAGAAATGAGTATGGCTCGACAATTTGGATAACATTTTGGCTGTTAGGACTTTCAGTTCAAAGGGACAGAAGACAATTCAAATTGGTACAAGCAAACCAAGGGAATCTACTGGCCCAAGTAACAGGAAAGGAAAACATTAGCTTTGGGCACAGCTTGAACTAGGTGCTCAAATGATGTCATCAGGACACTGCTTCTCCCTCTCTGCCTCTCTTGGCTCTATTCTCAGATGCGTTCTTCCCTCATGATGGCACATGGCACTGTAGCTCCAGCCTTTGTCCTCAACTTTCCAAGTCCCGAGGGCAAAAGAGAGAGTCTCTTCCCAGATTCCCACACCAGGCCAATATCTCATTCTCCGCGGATGCGACTGGGTCCTGTGCCCTGCCCCAACCGATCACCATATCCAGGGCATGGGATTACACTGATTGGCCAGGCCTGGGTCACATTCCCAGTCCTGAGCCAATCACTGTGGCGGTGGCGAGGAGGGGCGGGATGAAGAGGGAGGCTGTGTGCTGATTGGCCAGCCTCTGGTCACACGTATTCACCCCAGCAGGAGTGGACCCACCGTGAAGTCCGTGACTGAGGGTGACGGAGGGGAAGAGTCTCCAAAAAGGGGAGGTGACAGATGACAGCTGGGGACAAATGCCCGCCGCAGCTCCTATGCATGTTGTAAACAGCCCCTTCTCTCCATCCTTGCTACTTGTAGGTGAAAGCAGAGTATGCTCGGCTTAAACACACGCTCACCATAGTGACCAGAGAACGCGATTTGGCCGTGAAGGAGAAACACCAGCTCCAAGCCAAGCTGGAGAACCTAGAACAGGTCCTAAAGGTAGGATGGGCTTCCGCTTCACCTGAGGGTGAGCCTGGGGAAGGAGGGGCTGCGGAATTCCAAAGCACAATGTGGTTGAAACTCCTTTTGAGTTTCAAAATCATCAAAATTCAGGGCTCTTGGCGCTGCTTTTACCCTTTCTGTGGTATACAAAGCAATAAATAACAAAATTTGAATGTTTCTGGAAGCGATCCTGTAAAACAGCGCTCCGGAATGGAAATTGGGCTTGTGTTGAAGACCAGAGGTGTCTACCTTTGGTTTTTCAAACTTCATGAATTTTAAGCTGTTCTTCAGATGGTTAACGACCTTTGTCATAAAGAGAATAGCTAAGTCAGAAAATTGCTGTATCAGGGTGCAGGTAATTGGATAGCTTCATGCATTCTTGGTGAGCTGGGATCTCCTTCAATATTTAATGGGTGGGTTGATTTGCTATTGATGTTACTGAGTTAAGCTGAATGAATTCTTCGGCTTTTCTCTTTTTTTTTTTTTTTTTTTTTTGAGTGTTAAAATTTTATTGGATCCTCATAGTGGGAAAAAAAATTTGAACATAAAAGAATAAAATAATCATCACCTGCGGTCCTACAATCTAGTACCTAGATTAAGCCTTTGTATTTCACACGCATGGGACAGAGCTGTGTTGCACCCACCCACCCTCCTGCATCAGGAAGTGATTTTAACTCCATCTATAGCTTCTTTGGGGGAAACTTCTAGAACTCTGAGGGGACGCAGATCAGTGGTTGGCGGGGACTAGTTGGTGAGGTGGGAAGTGGATACGGGGTTTCTTCTGGGGGTGATGAAAATGTTCTGGAATTAGTGTGATGATTACACAACCTTGTGAATGTACCAACACCTCTGAAATGTACACTTTAAAAGGGTGAATGTTCTGGTATGTGAATTACATCTCAGTTTAAGAGGGAAGATGCCCTATTCTCTCACCGCTGGCCCTGAAGGGGAACCACGCCCCTCGTGTGGCTCTCAGGAGGTGGCAGAGCTGTACCCAGTGCTGGTGGCATGTAAGATGCCCCCGTGTGTCCACCTGACACCCTCTGGAGGAAAGGCCAAGGCTAAGCCTGACCATGCTGCCTTTTACCATTTGCTCTGAGTTTAGAACACAGCCGTAAGGGAATGAGATACCACCATGTAATTATTCATTTCAGCAGCTGCCTCGACCACCGACTGCAAGTTCTCTGAGGCACAAACCGTGCTTCATTCAACTTCTCTACCTGTAAAGCTTGGGTTTGGTGAAAGTCAGGCTTTGGTGAATTCAGTGGCGGATGGGCTGGGAACCCAGGTGCACCCGGGGGCTCTGCTGAGGGTCTCTTGGAGTAAAGTCAGCGTGAAGGACAGTGTACGTGACTATGCCCCCAGGAGAAATTGGACAACCTGGAGACATTTTTGATGGCTGGGACCGGGGCGCGGGCTATTAGCATCACGCGGGCAGAGGCCCGGGATGTTGTTGATTCTTCTACAATGCACAGGACCGCCTCCACGGCGAAGAAAGAAGTGGCCCAAAACGTCATTGGCCCCGAGGGTGAGAAGCTTTGCGAATTAGTTTGTTATTGTTGCTGTAACAAATTCTCCCAACGTAAAATAAAACAAATGTATTCCCTTACGGTTCAGGAGGTCAGATCCGAAATGAGTCACACGGGGCTAAAATCAAGGTGTCAGCAGAGCCGCCTGCCTTTCGGAAGGGTTTGGGGAGACCCTTCCCTGCCGTCCCCACCTTCTGGCGGCTGCTCCCAGCCCCTTCCTGTTATTAGAAGATGCTAATTGCAGAGCCAGCACTTAGCAGCTTCTCTCCTCTCTGACCTCCCGCCTCCCTCTGATGGGGACCCTGTGATTACACTGCGTCCACTTGGACGAGTTCCACATCTCAACGTCCTTCACTTAATCACATCTGCAGGGTCCCTCTGTCGTGTAAGGTGACACAGTCACAGGGCCCAGGGACTGGGAGGTGGACATCTTTGGGGAGCGCTCTTCAGCCTGCCCCTCCCTGGAGTATTTGCAGGAGGTGGCCAATGGCACTGATGCCACCTGGGGGTGGAGGAGGCCCCGTTTATGACTTCAGGGCGTGAAATTCCCGTCCTGGCCTCCTGCCTGCCTGCCGGGCTTAGGCCAGTCTTTCCTGCTGCCTGGAGTGGGTGAAGGGCCGTGCATTCTCACTGGCCTCGCGGGGCCCGCCGTCCTTCCTTCTGACCTGGAGTTTGAGCCTCATCACCGGGGCCTTGCACACGTGCAGACACCCTGAGTTCACGTCCAGGTTCTGTCCATGGCGCCCTGCAAACAGCCCTCTCCTCAGCTGCCCACCCTGTCCAGGGGGTACACCCCAGGGGTGTCACCTGCCCTGCTGGGGGGCAGACTGGGGAGGAGGCCTGCGCAGGAGCTGGCGGGGGAGCTCGGGGACTTTGAGACGGGGATGCCAGGGGCTGGGGGGCTGGGCTGTGGTCCAGAGGGGGGAGTGTGGGCTCTGGATGGGCCTGTCCCTTTGGCCCCCTTTCTAAGGGTGGAATTGGGTAGCTGATGGGCAGGCTGTGAGCAGCCGTCAGGAGACACGGTCATCTTTGTCACCAGGAAAGCAGCAAGAGCGGGAGAGGTTGGAGGCTGTGAGGGGCCCGAAGGGACAGGTGACAGCGTCACAGGGCCGGGGTTCTGGCCCTCACCTCCTCTTGGTCACCACCTCCCACTGGGCTGTTTTAGCCTGTTCTTCACGGGGTGGCCCGAGCAGTACCGTCCAAATCGAAGTCAGGTCCCAGCACCATCCGCAAACCATCCACAGGACCCGCCAGCCCAGCTCACTTACCCAAAGGCCGGCGCCCTCCCTGCTCGCAGCCCTGCAGCGTGCAGCCGCCCTCGCCTCTCGGGACCCCTGTCCTCCCCTCCCGCCCTGACTCCATCCTCCCCCACTGCCCCTCCCCTTTCCTGGCTCTGTTCCTGGAGCAAAGCCAGGCCCTGAGCACCTTCTCCGTAGAGTTGTTCTCAGTACCATTTCAGTGGGTGACTGGATGATGGGGCCCCCGCAGGAGGGCTGGCCTGGGGCAGGGGCCTTGTTGGGAGCAAGCAGAGCTCTTCCTCAGAAGATTTCGGCTCTAGGTGCAAAAAGGGAGAGAAAGACGACCCGGAGATTAGGAGAGGCGGGTCCTTTGCAAGGGGTTGATTCCATGGCAGTTGAAGGAAAGCGCATGTCTTGAAAATGTGCAAAACCCTATGTGATCTGCCCTCTCCCACACCCAACGCTGAGAGCCTTTGGGGCTGAGAGCAAGGAGGGAGAAGGTCGGGGAGGTGATGATTCCACGACAGTTGCTGAGATCCCTGGGCTCCTGGACAGAACCTGCCAGACTTCGCTGCTTTCACAGAACCCCCCTCAAGCGGGGTAACTGCATGTTTTATAAGCATTGCCTCAATCTGGACCGATTGAAAGCACAGTGATTCCCATGTTCTTCTTCTGATATCTTGGTCATAATAATAAAAGGGCTATTCAAAATCAACCTTCTTTTTGTTTTGCAATTTGGTGGTTGTATTTTATTTTTTAATTTAATTTTAAATTTATTTTCTTGGGCTTCCTGGTGGCGCAGTAGTTGAGAGCCCGCCTGCCGATGCAGGGGACGCGGGTTCGCGCCCCGGTCCGGGAAGATCCCACGTGCCGCGGAGCGGCTGGGCCCGTGAGCCGTGGCCGCTGAGCCTGCGCGTCCGGAGCCTGTGCTCCGCAACGGGAGAGGCCACAACAGGGCGAGGCCCGCGTACCGCAAAAAAAAAAAAAAAAAAAAAAAAAAAAAAAAAATTATTTTATTGAGGTATAGTTGATTTACAATGCTGTGTTAATTTCTACTATACAGCAAAGTGATTAAGTGATACACATATATATTCTTTTTCATATTCTTTTCCATGATGGCGTTTCACAGGATATTGAATATAGTTCCCTGTGCTCTACGGTAGGACCTTGCTGTTTATCCGTTCTAAGTGTAATCGTTTGCATCCGCTAACCCCAAACTCCAAATCCATCCCTCCCCACCCCACCTTAGCCTTTCTTTTCTTCTTGAGCAGCAAAGCCCATCAGTGGGCGATGGGGAAGGGAGGAGGTGATTGCCATGCTGGGCGGAGATGCAGCTGACTTGGCTTAGAAAATCCTGTCGTTTCTGTAAACTTGGGTAAAATGATGACCTTGCATTTCCAGAAGCTGCCTGGACATCCCCAGAACTCCCGGAGTGTGATGTACGGTCTCTAGTTGTCATTGATTTGACCGGAATCTGACCCCCAAACCAGTGTCGATCAACCTGATTGGCTGAGAACCAAAGAGAACTTGCCCAGGCTCGGGGCCCATGTGAGGGGGAGGTTGGGTGGTGCAGGATTCCAATCTCAACGTGTCTGCCGCCGAGCCTGGACCGGCTGGCTGACCCCTGACCCTCATGCCGCCGAGCCTGGACCGGCTGGCTGACCCCTGACCCTCATCTGGGAGAAGCAAAAATGCTGAGCTGCTAGTGTGGGATAGGGACTGGTGAGTGGCCCGCAGGATCACACTGTCACTGGTTTTTACCAGATTGCGAATGGAATGTCTGTTTTCCTTCAAAATAGAAAAACTATTCGTAAAACAGAGAAGACAGGATTTGGGGCTGTTTTCTAAGACAATCCAATGAGAATTATACTGAAACTGTCTAGAACCCCCCGCACGAACCAAACCAATAATAGTTAACCTGATGTTAATTCGTCCTGAGTTTTATACTTTTAGAAATAATAATTGATGAATTCATTATCTATGTATATGTTTTTGTCATGCTTCTTTCCAAGAATATCATCAAGTCACCGAAACCATCACATGTAATAGAACATGCTCAAACGATATGAATGGAAGTGAAAAATTCAGATAAAGAGAAAGGAGAATTCAAATATGCCAGCCTGGAGGTTAGACACAGTTACTCTAAGATTCTAATTTGGCCTGTGTTTCCATGCAGCCTGGATATAAAAGGAAATACAGGCAATTACATAATTCTCACTCCCTAAGAGAAGGGAACCTACTCTTTCCCCAGGAAAGCGAAGCATGGAGGACTAAACGTGATTTTCTTACTTGGAATGATATCTTAGAGGAGGATGCAGAACAGTATAGTAGAAGATGGCTCCAGCAGCATCTTCATAGCAACCGAGGGGCAGTTTTCCCATGTGTCTTTCTTCGGGGGTTTCTTTGGGGAAGAAGACCTAAAGGCCATTTTCCTGAGCTATGAGCAAGGAAAATTGGGAGGAATCATTAAAGCCAGATTTCCCACACCTAGGAAGAACCCAAGAAGAGTTCTTCATGGTGGGAATTGAAGGATAGGAAAAGTAATGTTCCTGGACCCATTCCTGTTCTACGGAATTAAAAATACCAAGAGATGGAAAACATCAGAGTTTGAATAAGGATGGGATAAGAAGGCTCCCCTTCGCCTGTCCACCTTACCTGGCTGGGAATCACCCCACACCCAGCGTCCTCACCAAGAGAAAGGGCTGTACCCGTGCATCTCAAGGGGTCTGCGTAGTCAGGACAAACAGTGGTGTCCCTGGCCCGCAAGTGTTTATTACATGACCATTCATTCATTCATTCACTCATTCATTCATTCATACACGTTGATTGAGCACTGCCTGTGTACCAGGCCCGGTTCCCGGCAGCAGGAATGTTGTAATTAGCAAAACAGAGTCAATGAGAAGAATCCGTGCAGAAAAAGACATGCATTTGTAACATGATGTCAGGCAGTGATAAATGCTTTGAAGGACAAAAAATTAGGGCGAGGCAGTAGCAAGTGATGTAGTGACCCTTTTAAAAAGTAGCTGGAAACAACAAGGTCCTACTCTACAGCTACAGCACAGGAAACTATATTTCATATCTTATGATAAACCATAATGGGAAAGAATATGAAAAAGAAGGTCTCTGTATGTGTAACTGAATCACTGTGCTGCACAGCAGAAATGAACACAGCCTTGTAAATCAAGTACACGTCAATAAAATAAAGAACGGTTGGGAGGGGGCTTCTCTCAGACACATCAGCTGAGCAGAGTAGGTGCTTCTCAATGAAGGGGGTGGGGGGGCTTGTCCACATTCAGGGCAGGACCACCAGGCAGGCGGAAAGTGCAAGGAGCTGAGACGGGCAGATTTTTGACGTGTCCAAGGATCAGCCAGGGGGCTGGTGAACAGGCCGCGAGGGGCGGGGGGGTGGAAATGAAGCTGAGATTGGGGTGAGGTCTGGCAGTACCTTATGAGCCCAAGTAGAATTCCAAGGGTTTTGGAATTTGCTCTCAGTGTCGTCAGACACCTTTGTCACAAAACTGCTGCATAAGGAACCAGCCCAAAGCCCATGGCTCACGCCAAGAACGATTCGTACCGTTCCCGAGGCTGTGGCTCGGCTGCACGGTGCTGTCGTCTTGCTGGACTTGGCTGAACACGCGGTTGGCCGGCTATTGGTTGACGCCGGACGGTTTGGGTCAGGGTGACTGGCTTTGTTCCCTGCTGTTCCCGCCCCCCGCAGGCTAACGAAGGCTTCTAATAGCGGCCTAACGGGCCATGAAAGAGAGTGATGTGCGGGAGGACCCGTGAGGACCAGGCCGGAAGGGTGCAAGTCCCTCCCTCCCTCCCTCCCATTGGCCAAAGCAACATTCAGGCCGGCCTGGTTTCAAGAGATGCAGGAACAGATGTGACGTCCCCTTAGCAGGCCAGTGGGTACACGCGGGGAGGGGATCGATGCTCCGGGGGTGGGGTGCTGGAGAGCTGATGGACTGCATCTGCTTTCCACTTGTCGAGGGTCACTGCAGTGGCCGCACCGAGAGAAGAAGGTGAGGAACGGGGGTGGAAGCAAGGAGGTGGATTAGGAGGGCTTCTCTAGACACGGGATGTGCGTGCTTCCCCCAAGGTAGGAGGAGAGAGCAGAGAGAAGCGGTCAAGTTGGCGTATATTTTCAAGGTGAAATCAACAGGATTTGCTGACGGATGGGCCGTGGGGTAGGATGGGGAAGGGCCAAGGATGACGCCAAGGGTTCGGAAGTGCATTTGGGTGAGGGATGGAGCCGTTGGCTGTGATGGGATCATTAGGGGCTTGGACTGGGGGTCAGGGAACCACCTCGCGTTGGAGGCGGAGTGCACCGTGCACATGGGGTCCCCGGTGCAGGAGGACCTCCGTCCTCACGCTGGGGGCCACCGTGCTGCTCCTCAGGAGGCGGCTTCGTTCGGTTACCAGATGACCTGAAAGGCGGGAACAGTTCATGGGAGTTAAAGCGCGAAGCTCTGAAGGCGACCGCGGCGTCCTGTCCTTTGAACATGCGGTGGTCTCGGTCGTCAACTAAACTGTGTTACCTTGTACCTGACCCCATCTTCTTCCAAGTTCTCAGAGTGATGGGGGCAGAGAAGACGTGCCATTCGGTAAGCGAAGAGCGTGCATCTTATGGTGATGTGGTGTCACACAGCCCTGGAGTTGGGCCAACATGCGTGACGCATCTGTCTGAGCTGATAATTACTCCACTGATCACGTCCATGTGCTGGCTTTTTTGTTTCCAGATATCACTGATGGGCCACGTGTCTTCATACTGATAATTCAATTTAGCAAAAGACAACGTGTGCCTTAAGGTCTGTAATGGGTTACGTAAAGCAGGAGTGCACCAACACATCGATACGTTAGTATTTTTTTTCAGTGTCCTTTTTTGCTGTATCAGGGGGGCCGCCAGGTAACTTTGCACTTGAACGGCCAGAAGAGTAGGACCAGATATGGTGATATTCAGAGGAAATGGGTCCCAGATGCCTCAGACACTGGTTTCCTGCAGACCTTCCAGTGTAATAGCCCTGATGAAAACCCACGTCTTTATAGACGTACTCAGGACTTCCCTGATGGTCCAGTGGTTGAGACTCTGTGCTCCCAATGCAGGGGGCCCGGGTTTGATCCCTGGTCAGGGAACTGGATCCCACATGCATGCTGAAACTAAGAGTTTACATGCCACAACTAAGGAGCCCCCATGCCAAAACTAAGACCCAGCACAACCAAGACCCAGCACAACCACATAAATATTTTTTTTTTTTTTTTGTGGTATGCGGGCCTCCCCCTGCTGTGGCCTCTCCCGTCGCGGAGCACAGGCTCTGGACGCGCAGGCCCAGCGGCCATGGCCCACGGGCCCAGCCGCTCCGCGGCACGCGGGATCCTCCCAGACCGGGGCGCGAACCCGGTTCCCCTGCATCGGCAGGCGGACGCGCAACCACCGCGCCACCAGGGAAGCCCCCCACATAAATATTAAAAAAAAAAAAAAGACACATTCAGGCAACAGGTATTTATTGAGCACCTAATATGTGTCAAACACTTCCTAGGTGCTGTCCTTGCTTCTGGCAGAGAGTTGATAAACAGATGGATGTACGTATCAGGTGGTGACAAACACGAGGGGATAGAGGGTGATGAAGTTGAAAGTGCTACTTTATGGGAAGGTCTCACTGATTATGTGACATGTGGATGGAGACCTGGGTGAAGGGAAGAAGACGGTTGTGAGAAGTCTGGAGAAAGAATGTTCCTGCAGAGGCAACAGCAGATACAAAGGGTTGAGACAGAGGGCTGGTGCCTGCCATGTCTGAGGAACAGAGCAGAGGCCAGAGTTGCAGAAATAGAATGAAAAAGGGGATAGAAAGTTAAAAGAGGAGGCCAGGGAGACAAATAACTTAAGGTGTGGAAGGCCAAGCCTCCTCCTCACTCTCAGAGACACTACCTCCTTTCCGGTCTTTTCCTGGGATGCTCCAGCCACCACAGGGCCTTTGCACTTGCTGTGTCTGCTGTCTGGATTGCTTTTGTCCTGGTTACCCTCCAGGAGAAGCACAGTATGGGCAAGTTCCATATCTTTTTTGCTTATCATTGTATCCTCAGTGCCCAGCCCGGCGCAGAGAAACCGTACAATAAATGTTTGTGGGCTGAACGAATGAGAGAGGGAGGTAGGATAGTCTCAAGTCTGCCTTGCTTACAACAGCCAAGAGGTGAGCCCTCCGCTTTGCAAAGCCTTCAGGCATATATGCCCTTCCTAAGATGGACTGTCCCCGGGTGTCGAGCCATAGCCACCTTGATAAAACAGAAATTGCGTCATGTCCCCGCTGCTTACCGCCCCACCAATTGCTTCTTACTGCACAGAGATGAACATCTAGACTCTTTCCCTCAGGACCCTGTGCTCTCTGGCCCCCACGTAATCCTTCAATCCTCCTCCTACCATGACCCCTTACAGCCTGGAGCCGGCTACAGTGGCCATCCCTGTCCTTCTGGAACTTACTGCACTCATGTCTACCCCAGGGCCTTTGCACTTACTGCTTCTTCCACCTGGAAGGCTGTTTCCCTCAGCACTTTGTGTTTGACTCTGGGTCAGTTGATTAGGTCTTGGTTTCATGTCAGTTACTTGGCAATGACTTTCTTGGCCATCTTATCTGTGATAGGAAGTTGCTATCACATCCTCCAATTCATTTTCTTCCAAGAAAGCTTACCTTGCTTGTTTTAATTATTTGTATATTGTTTGTTTTCTCCTACCAAAATGTAGCCTCTTTGAGAGAGACTTTGTTTCAGTGCTAGGACAAAATCTGACATCTAGAAGGCACTTGGTAAATATTGATTGATTGATTAAATTAGTAAATGAATGAATGAGTGAACATGTGAGCGAGAGACCGCATGATACTGACATGGCTTGTTACTGCAGACACCTTCTGCCATCGTGGAGAATAATGGAGCAGGTGAAGGCTTGTGGTCGAGGAAGCTTGTCTAGAAGGATCACTTCTTTGGGGCTTACAAGTGCTTCTGTAAAAACGCAGCCACAAATCAAGTGCAGCCTCTTTCTGGCAGAGACTGAGATTCTCCAAGAGGACAAACCACAAGAGAGTTGGTGATTTCCAGCCTCTGCTCGACCCAGGCTGGGTGACTGTCTGGCAAGGGTGTCCCCCCACGGAGCTCCCCACCTTCAAGCCCAGCAACCCCTGGGTTAGGTCTTGGCACAAGTGTCTAACCTTGTGATAAACGGAGTAAACCAAGCGATTTTTCCCTCCAGCTTCTCGGACTCAAGGATTCTGCAAAACAAAACAAAACAAAACAAAAAAACCCCAAAAAAAGCCTAGTGTTTTTCATGTAAATTTCCTGTTGCCAGATATTTAGGATATTCTTAGCATCTTACCAGCTCCAGTGAAATGGAAAAGGAACTTGTGAAGCTCCGGCTTTTGTGTATGATGGGAGCACATCCTGCCTCTCTTCCCTGTGTCTTCTTGCTCAGGACCCGAAAGAAGGCTATATTTGTCAGATGCAACAGAGACGTGTGTCTCTATTTTAGGACAGCATTAGCATCCTGGCAGGGAACAGTGCCACACTCCAAGCGTTTAACTTGAGAGAGCTCAACACAGAGACCATTTCGAGAGGCGTGGGCCGGGGGAACCGACGGGTGGGAAGGCAGAGAGAGCCCAGCAGAGCGGGCAGCTGTCCCCCCTTCCCCGGGCCTGAGGGCAGTTCCTGGAGCTCAGTGAGAGCCGCAGTCATGGAGAAGCTCCCGGACAGCTCTGTGTGGGGACGAAGAGCGTCCCTCACATTCACTTCCACCTGGAAGCTGTGAGTGTCACCTTTTTTGGAAAGACCTTCCTGGAGAGAGAGAGAGAGTGTATTATTCTCTCCCATCCCTCCTGATCCACTGGGGAGCCCCAGATCATCTAAGTATTTGGGCATCTCCAGTAAGACTGTGGAGGGAGGTATTTCAACACCGACTTGGACTTAATTTTAAAAGACCATGTGTTACGGGCTTCCCTGGTGGCGCAGCGGTTGCGCGTCCGCCTGCCGATGCAGGGGAACCGGGTTTGCGCCCCGGTCCGGGAGGATCCCACGTGCCGCGGAGCGGCTGGGCCCGTGAGCCATGGCCGCTGGGCCTGCGCGTCCGGAGCCTGTGCTCCGCAACGGGAGAGGCCGCAGCAGAGGGAGGCCCGCGTACCACAAAAAAAAAAAAAAAAAAAAAAAAAAAGGTAAAAAAAAAAAAGACCATGTGTTAATCAGGACCATCCTTTTCCTTGACTTCAAGGATCCCTGGGCACTTTGTCGACTGGCCATGCTGGCAGCAGGTTTACAGGGGAACCTTTGCAGCCCCCTTTCTGGTTATCTGACCAGCACGCAGGGCAAATTCTAGAAATCTGACCCAGGTCTATAAAAATATTTTTGATTAATTAAACTTAACCCATTATAGTTTACGATTCAAAGACAAGGGGAAAAGTATTCTGGACCAGATTTTGTTCTCATAATCAACAGATTAGTCAATTTCAGTGAAGATAATCTGACGTTTATTTTGTGCTAATGAACAACTGATGATCTGGGTTGAATAAGTAACTCTCGAGGTGACAGTCTTCCCTTATCTCCAGCTCCTTCCCGTTTCCCCTCCCATTACTTTGCATCTGTGCAGAGATTCATCCTTATACCTACGAATACAAACCCGCCTGCGGTCATTGTCAGGTTTAATTAAGGTTTTGGAGTTCATTTTCTGTGTGCTGATACTCAAATGCCAATAAAACCCTCCAGGCTTCTCTGAACATGAGAATAATGTTTAGGGCTCCATCTCCAGCAAAACCCTTGATCCGAATAGATGATAGCTTTATCTAGATGTTCACAGACTGGCAAGAAACAGGAAATGTATTGCTTTTGGATCTTCATTCTCCACTCCTGTCTCCATGGGGAGAGATTTAGGTAAGAGGCACTGCCGGTTCATCGGCTGGTGCTATGGGACACACACGTGTCTTCTTTGCATCCAGCAAAAGGATGGGACCAGATCTCATTCTGAGGCTCGGACCCCCCCCTCTGACCCCACCATGGAGTTGACGGTTTTCTGCGTGCAGCAGGCAGCCCAGTTCTTTGTCCTCTGCTGGGATCCCCACCCAGCCCTTCAAAATTCTGAGCTACTAAGCATATAAAGTGTTCAACTTCGCTGATCGTCAGGAAAATGCAAATTAAGACGACAGCGAGATGCTGATCTCTTCACCAGATGAAGAAACTCTTAGGAGTGACAGTGCCCAGGGCCAGCGAGGAGTGGGGAGCAGGCATGCTTACATGATGCTGGCCGAAGGTGAATTGCTGCAGTCTTTCTGGGTTCTGGAACTGTCCATATTTAGCTTCTGCATACTCTTCTCCCACAGTCTCCCTTCTGGGAGTGTACAGAAGACATAAAGCTCCCACTGTGTGCCCCAGATCTTTATTGTAGCATTAGCCATACAACCGTGATGTTTACCAGAAGCAGATCATTCATGCAGTAATTTAAAAACGAGTCACGTCCGTATCTAGTGACCAAGACATGTAGTCAAGTGAGGGCTTCAACGCGTCCATTTGGACCCACAGCAGTTGGACCCCTGCTGTCCAGAACTGTCCAGAACTGAACCCACCGCAGGGCGATCACCTCATTTGTTCCCGGATCTGCCTCTCTCCCTCACCTCTCATCACCCCCAGCCCCTCGCAACCCTGCGGCCAGTGGACACACGCCAAGCTGGCTCTTGCCTCCAGAGCTTTCCTCAACACGTTGCTTGTCATCATGTAGGTCTCAGCCAAAATGTCACCTCCCTGACCGGCTTGAGTAGAATCGGTACAACTGCCTCTCTCCCCTGCCCATCACCCCGCTTCCTCATCCTCCTCTATCACTCTCCGAAATTCTTATTATTTGCCAGATTCCTTGTTTATTTTCTGCATACCCTTCCCCGGCAGAATGTAAACTTCATAAGAACAGAGATGACCTTTGACTTACTCGTTATTCTATTCCAAACATCAACTATCTGGCACAGAGTAAGTGTTCAGTTAGGGTTAGAGTTAGATTGTTATTTTTACTAATGTAATAATTATTAAAAGAATAATTTCACAATTATTAAATAATTAATAATTTAATAATTATTAATTATTTTTGCATAAACGAAAGCACGTGTCCAGGAGGTAAACTCCATTTCAGCACAAACCCACAGGCCCTGAAATGAGAAGCCCAGTCGGATTCTGTTTCCCTGTTTCACCATCTACCCAGCTGCTCCATCCGGAGGTGTGCAATTCCCTGTCCCTCGTCCTGGCCGTGCAATTCATGAAAAGTCCCATAGATTTAAAGCAAGCCATCCAAAAACCTCCTGAGCCAACCTAACTGTCCTCAATTTCTACTCCTGCTGCCTGAGACCACACAGCTCCTCTCTTGCTCAGGTTATATTAAAAGTTTCCTAACTTCCTGCCTCTTCCTTTCCTCTTCTCTGGCTCCCCTCTGATCTTTTCTCCATACCACAGTCTTTGCAAACACAAATCCCCTCATGTTATACCCTGATCCACATCCTTGCATCCTTGCATGGCTGCCCAGCACTCTGAGAATGACATTCCTTCAAGGCCCTGATGGTCTGGTCGCTGTCGGCCCCCTTGGCTTCCCCTCCAACATTCTGCATCTCTCCCCCCATGCCAGTCACACCAGCCTTCCTTCACCCTTGACCTCACTTTGATCCCTTCTGCCACAGGGCCTTTGCACATACTGCTCCCTCTGCATAAAACGCTTTGCTCTTCCCTCTTCTAACCAACTCCTATACATCCTGAAAAATCCACTCGTCTGTCACCTCCCCAGGGAAGCTGACGTCCCCAGGGCTCATCTTTTCGTGACGGAAGACTCTCCGCATTCAGCACTTCTCTTTCATGACACTTGTCACAAGTTTGCATTTTTATATCCTTATTTGATTAACACTTACCCTTACCACTAGAAGGTGAATTCCACACAAGCCAGGACCTCTTCTGTTTTTGTCTTTACGGTGTTGCTAGCACTTGTCACATGCTTGGTGCTCAATAAGTCCTGGGTGGAAGAGAGAAACAGAAATGGTAACTAGCTGAGGAGATATAATAGGCTATTTTTCTCCTCTTAGGTCCTTTAAAATATGTATGACAGTTCAAAGAAAAATGATAACACTGAGGGTTTTCAGTGTATGTGGATGTAATAATTCATGGGAAGACCGTGACATAGAGAGAAAGTAAAGATGCTGAGACAGTGGTAGTGTTTCTACATTCCACTTGGAGTGGCAAAATTTAATTCTGAATAGATTATTTTAATTTAAACACGTATATTGAGACCCCTGGAACAACCACTAAAAGGTATATAAAAAGATATAGTCAAACACCCAATAAATACATGAAATGGGATACTAAAAAACATTCAGATCATTGCAAAGAAGGCAGGAAAGGTGAAACAGAACGATGAAAGGAGAGGGAACAAACAGAAAAATAAAATGGCAAAAACAAAATCAACACTTACCCATAATTGCATTAAAGGTAATTACTGTGCAGGTCACTTTGAAGCTCATATTTCATCTGGTCCTTGCAATGACCTTGGGAAGGTTGGATTCTTCTCCTCCACTCGATAAGTGAAGAAACTGAGGCTCAAAGAGGTACACACCTCACCTCAGAGCACACAGCTTATAAGTGGTAGAAATGACATTTGACTGCAGGTCTGGCTGACCATATGCCCTGCACCTGGCTGGGCTTAATCCCCGGGCCTGGCAGGCAGGGACCACTGGGACGTGACGAAAACTGTGCTTCGGAAAGATGATCCTAATAACTCTGAGTGCCACCGTCCCCGTGTTTTCAGAATCCATCAGGGTCAGATGAGCAAGAGAGAGGCTTGTCTGGAGGCCGAAGGACAAATCGGGAGTCAGGAGAGCTCCAATGCTTTATAAAGGGGCTCCTGACTTCCTAATTTTTTCCAGTTTGAGAAACTAAGATACTTTGGCTAAAATATATTTCGGCTTCCGTGGCTCTTGTTCATGCTGATATCCTCATTATGAATGAACCTGACTTCCACAGACGGGACAGGAAGTCATAAGGCATAGAAAACAAACAGCTTTAAATGCCTTCTTTCTTGTTTTTGAAGACATGAACTCAGTAAGTGCTGTGTTCTTTTCACCGGGTGTCTCGTGAAAGGAAATTGTGGGCACGGAAATGCTTCATTATTTCCACCGGGAGAACCAGATCCCGTGTATGTGACATTAAGAGCATGGCTGTTGACTCCTGTTAAGGGAAATGACTCTTTCCTGAATTTCGTTGCCCAGGCAGGGCAGGAGCCAGAGCAGAAGAAAAATCCCCCTTTGCTCTAACGTGGAAGAGATGTGACTCCATTTGCTCCACGCTCGTTCCCACCGTGTCACATCTGAGCTTTCCCGGAGAAGCAGCATCTTGACATTTGCAGGCTACTTAAGCACTTGTGTTAATGCCGGCATCCGGCTATAAATATCACCGCTTTAAAAATACATCCTGCCACAGGCAAAGCATATCAAACAGGCACTTCTCGCTGGGGCGCACGAGCTTCAGGACTTTTCAGATGTGAAACGCTCCCGTGGGACGTGGCCTGTGCCCTTGGAATTGGGAAGAGATTTGTAAAAGGAAGCAGAAGCCAAACCTTAGGAATTTGGTGGGAGTTTGTCTTGGAATGAAAGCCGGGGATTTCCAGACTCTCTGCAAGGACCCGCGGGCCCCTTGTGCTCCCAGGGACAGCCTGGATCAAGACGACTTGTGGAATTTATACCAGTGAAGGTGATGTAAATTTCCTCCCTGGAGAAATGCGGAGTGCTCTGTGCGCTGGTCACGTGGCCAAGGGCAGCGTGTCTTCAGTGGCCTGAGAACTCCAGAGGGACCGGGAGTAACTCCAGGGCACTTGCAGGAAATGTTCTTGCCTTGACTTTCTTGCAAAGTCTGCTGGACTTTGCGCATCCCACAGATAAGGGTGGGGTCCTGCAGGAAATCTCCCGTAGAGCAGACAGACGAGTGGAGAGAATGTGAGCACAGATCTGTGTTCAAATATGGCCTCATCATTTACTAGCTGGGCAACCTTGGGCAAGTTACTTAACCTCTCTGGGCCTCGGTTTCCTTCTCTGTAAATGGGAATAAAATATTTCCTGCTTCAAGTGTTGTTGTGAAGATTCAATATGTTATACGTGTTAAATACTTAGCACGACAGTACTCGAGATCTTAGTAAACGTTATACGCTTAGATGACCAGGAGGAGAGGAGGATGGTGATGCCTGGGGCTAGGTACCTCGGGCAGGACCCTCTGGGAAAACCATGCCAGCGATCTGCTTAGAGGAACAAGAAGGACGTAGATGTCCGCCAGTTGTACCATCTGCAATAAACACCAAGGAGGGTTTAACTGCGAGGGCCACACACACGGGATCGGGAGCTCCCGTGAAGGCTCATCGCTGCCCACTTCTCTCCCTCCTTCCACCCGAACCCTTTCCCAGGGTGGCAAAGTTCCGGTGTGGGTTTAAATGTGGTCTCTGTTTCAATCCTCTGGACTGGCCATCCAGCCCAGAGTTTCACTGAAACCCCCTTGGTTGGTTCCGATGCTGGACTCATGGGTTTCAACCTGTACACACCACAGGTACCCTGTGGATAAGAGTAATTTCCTTGAATAACGAAACTTGCTGCCAGTGACTTTGATCTTAGGACTTTGTTTCCTGGCCCGAGGAGGGAGATGGCACCAAGCACCTGCCCCCGCCCCACTTCATTGCACCCCACTCCACCCCCATGCCCTTGCACCCCAGTTTATCCTCGTTCTGCTGCTGAGAAGTTGTCATTTTACTTCTGGTAAGCTCCTTTGGGTCTCTGGCTGTTTCTTCCCCAAAACAGGGAATTGAAAGGACTCCAAAACTGTCATGATCCACCAGCTGTCTCTTTATTTTGAGAAACAAGACTAAAAAGTTATGAAGGTTCGGTGCATAATATGAGACGTTACAGAATTAAGTTTTGTGGCAGTCATAAATGCTGTTGAAAAATATTTTAGTGAGGACCATTTGGGAGAAAGTTCATGCAAACCTGTGTCAAATGGTTTTAAGAGACAGAAATAATTGGTTTATAAAGTGGGAAATCTGAGCGAGGTTGGGCTTCAGGCAAGGTTGAATCGAGGTGCTCAGGTGATGTCACCAAGAATAGTCTCTCTTCATCTTTTATCTCTGCTTTTTTCTGTCAGTCCAGTTCACAGGCAGGCTCTCACCAAGTCACGTCAAAGATGGTACCCAACATCTCCTGGCTTGCATCCTACCAATTTAGCCACCACGGAAGAGAATGTCTCTTTCTTTCCTAACATTTCCAGTAAATGTCTCATGATACCCAAATTTGTCCCTTTGGTCGAGCTTTGGGCTCGTGTACCTAGGAGAGCGTAGATCACATGCAAATCCTGGAGCCAAGGGTTGGGGTTACTCCCTGCAAAACGTGAGGCTGAGCATAGGGAAAGGCTGATGTCCTCGGGATAATTCAGGGTACAGCTATCATTTGAACAGGAAATACATGCCGGGCAGAGAAGGTTCGCAACCGTCCATTGCAGAACAGGAAGTCAATAGGATGAGAGTAATTGGGAGAAATCAGAGAAAGTGAAGTTTGAGTTAGGCTTGGGGCACAGGGGGATTCGTGAATATTTATTTAGGAGGAAATCAGACCATTAATGGAAGAGGGAACCTGCTAATTGAAGTCAGGGAGGCAGAAACGACCTTGAAACGTTACTGGGGCATGGAAGCTAGCCCAACACTGGGGTACTTGGTGGCCTGCCGAGGGGCTGATTGGCAAGCCTGGACAATGAGGGAAATGGGGACAGCTGCAGCTGTCAAAGTCACCCAGCCAACCCTCCATCCTTCCACCGAGCCATCCATCCGTCCACCCGTCCACCGGACGTCTTCACAGTGACTGTGAAGGGAAGGTGAAAAATGAGATAGAAGGATGTGTTTGTTTCCATTTTTCATCATTTCTGAAGCTTCCAGTATTCAGCTGATGGGTGTATGTCAGAAATAAAATGGAAAGGGGTTTGTGTCTTGTCCCATTTCTAGTAAGTTCTCCGCCCGCTGGACTTTCAGCCTTTGGTGTTTTGGCAAGAAGACCTCCTAGACAGAAGGCTGGGGGGCCTGGACCCAGGGGTGTCATCCTTGAACTTTTCCCACCACTGTGCATAAGCCACAGGCTTCAGGGCTCACTGAGATTGCATGCCTGTGCCCTGCCTTCCAGGGGAGGAGATAATGCAGACTCATTAAAGCAGCTCTCAGTCCAAGATCAACTACACTGAGAATGAAAGGAACAACTGTTCCTAGTTGGGAAGAAGCATCAAAACCATCTTTTTTTTTTTTTTTTTTTGGTAGAAAAAGTTTCAAGCAAAGTAACGAAAGGATATTAAAACAAACCAGTGAAATTGTGGGTTAGGTAAATGAAGCCATTCTCAGGCTGTAAATGTTCCTGGACTGATTAATCTTTATTTTGCAGGGTGTCAGCAGAGTTCAGATTTCAATGGGTTTTCATTTTTTTCTTCCAGTTGTCACAGTAAATCTATAAAGCAGATTTGAATCTAATTGTAAAAACTCAAGTGAAAGAAATATAACATTTTCCCCCAAAGTTACTTAATTCCCTTAAGACGCTCATTTTGAAAGACCGCTAGAGACGTAATGTCAGTTTGGAGCTGGCTTCATCCTTTTCCTTCAGTCTCTCAGCCAGATTTCAGTTGAAAGGCAGACAGCAATCTCGGTGTCTTCGGGTGGAGGGCCTTTAATGCAGGGGATTCGTCACACAGGCAGTAGAAGAGCCGAGAAGTCGAATATGCACTTGGAGATATATCACCTCTAAGGCTGCAGAGATGGGGGCGGGGTGATGGTCTTCCCCAGGGCCAGAGGCTGAAGCCATGGGTGAGGGCTGCGCAGCAGGAGCTAGAGCCCCAGGGGAGGAAGAGCCACCTCTGGAGACAATACAGGAAGCAGAGAGAGGGAGAAATACCTGGCTTCTCTCTTCTTCCCACCTTCTGGTGCCTCCAGTTGGCCAGTCCCCGAGAAGCAGGGGCAAGGCCGTCTGGGAAATGTAGTTCTCTGTGAGCAAAGCAGGGAAGGGGGAGAAGTGGATCTGAGAGCATTAGGACAGTTTACCGGCACACACCGGGGTTATACCTAAGGTGGGGTTGGGGCCACATGACACCAGAAGTTGGAGGATTTCATCTCGCACCCACCCATGCATATGCACATGCTGAGATTTCCACCATTCTGTCCAATCCTTATTATTTACATCTAGGCTTTGAAAATCCACAAGCCGCAGTCTAACAGTTTTTTCCCATCATTTTGGAGACAAGGCTTAAAGTTACATGATATCATTGTAAAATACAAGACCAAAGGATTATATCAGTTTCAGGTGTAACATTATGACTTGATATTTGTCTGTGTTGCAAAACGATCACCACCATAAGTCTAGTTAACATCCATCACTGTACCTAGTTACAGAATTTTTTTTCTTTTTTTTTGCGGTACGCGGGCCTCTCACCGCCGTGGCCTCTCCCGTTGCGGAGCACAGGCTCCGGACGCGCAGGCCCAGCGGCCACGGCTCACGGGCCCAGCCGCCCCGTGGCATGCAG
>NC_041232.1:23894411-24031590 GCF_002837175.3 Physeter macrocephalus | reverse complement strand
CGTGGCCTCTCCCGTTGCGGAGCACAGGCTCCGGACGCGCAGGCCCAGCGGCCACGGCTCACGGGCCCAGCCGCTCCGCGGCACGTGGGATCCTCCCGGACCGGGGCGCGAACCCGCGTCCCCCGCATCGGCAGGCGGACTCCCAACCACTGCGCCACCAGGGAAGCCCTGTGATGAGAACTTTTAAGATCTACTCTCTCAGCAACTTGCAAAGTATAATTAACAAAAGGACTAAAGATTATTTGTTCAGTGGTATGAGTTCATATTGACTCTTGGTTATGCCAGTGTAGTGCAGAAACCTCTGCCAGGTGGTTCAAAGCTTTGTTTTCTGGACTCACCTGTTAGCCAGAAGTTCTCTAGGGTCTCACCTCTCTGGAACTTTCCAGAAAGCAGAGCCAAAGCCCTTCTCTCCAGAATTCACCAGTGTCTATGCATGTGTGAGCCTATCTGTCAACCTCTGATGAAGCAATATTTTTCTGCGGATGAGGAGGGAAGTTCTAGTCTCAGGTAGTTCTCACAAGTAGTCCATCGGTGTAGGGTTTGTGCACCAAAGCCCGGGAGAGTCCTTTTTTCTGCCCTTCACCCTGTGCACCCTCCCTGAGGCAAGGAGTGCAGAATGGACCTGCCATCTGGATGGGACGTGGGGGAGGAGTGGGGGAGAGATAGAAGGAGAGACAGAAAGAAATATTGATTAATATCTCAAAAATATTAACCTTGTAACACTGGGGTTTTCTATGTGTGTTTCCACATAGACATCTGCTGGCTCTATTTGGAAAATCAGTGCTGTACTGGGTGAATCAATAGCATATCCTTATGCCAGGACATATCAGTATGTTGAGTACGTGCGTGTGTTTTTGAGTCATGTCGGTTTCTCTGCTTTGGCTGGTTCACAGATCTTACTAATGTTCAACTCTCAGGTCCAACCCCATCCGTCGCCTGAGTTAAGTTTCTCTCCCCACCATCCACTTAACTCCACAGATTTCAGCCTTGAAAACCAACCTCTTTCTTATTTTTAGTTTATACGTTTTCTCACCATCCGATTTAACTCTACTCCTCCTCAGTCTTCAAAGCCCATCTCCTAGAGGACATTGGACACATGGACGACACTCACCCTACCAGCAGGGTTTCCCTCCGGGAGAGTTAGTTGATGTGTCTGGTTCACAGTTTGGTTAAAACGTGGTGAGAATTGTATCTCCTCTAGTCTCTCCAAAGGCAGAAATCTAGTTTCCTGACAGCCACAGGGTGGATCTTCCATCCATAAGCATTGGTTGAATTCCCTTTGGCAAATGTGAATTAGGCTTCTACTGCCTGTGGAGTATGTGCGTGGAAGAGACGTTTAGAGTCCAGCTGAGAAAGGGAGAGTTACACAAAATAAATCAGAACAGAACAAAGCCTATTAGAGTCGATATGCAGAATAATAATAATAATGCATGTATAATAATAATGCATATATTATATGCAGAATAATAATAAAGCATATAATAATGGTGACAATACATCTGTTATATGCAGAATAACGATAGATGCCATCAGTGATGGAGACACTAGAGGTGAGGGTGGGTTGGAGCCACATGGGGAAGAAGTTCTGGATAAGGGGCTTCATTGTCCTATCATTTATGCCATCCCACCGTGTGCCAGAGACTGTGTTAGACCCTGGGGTGTATCAGCGGACGGAGATGAGTTCTCTAACCTCGTGGATCTCACAGATCTTAGCAGGGGGGAGGGAAGACATAGAATAAATAAACATATAAGTAAACAAGATAATCTCTGGAGGGGATACATGCTGTGAAGGGCCAGCCATGTGAAGATGCAGGGACCAGCATTTTAGGCAGTGGAATGGCATGTGCTAAGACATGGGGGTGGCGATGATCTTGACATAACAGTGGAACTGATCAGAGGCCAGCGTGGCTAAGGCGTAGTGAAGGGGGGAAGTAAGAGATGAGGCAGAGAAGCGGGCCCCATCACGGAGGAACCCATCAGCTGCAGCAAAGATTTTGAATTTTGTTCTAAGTGCAGTGGCAGCCATTGAGTGCTGTGAGCAGAAGAGAGTGTATTAGGCAGGGTTCTCCAGAGAGACAGAACCAGTCGGATATACAGAGAGGGAGATGTAGATACAAGAGGAGGTTTATTCTAGGCATCGGCTCATGCAACTATGGAGGCCGAGAAACCCCACCATCTGCAAGCCGGAGAACCGGGAAAGCTGGTGGTGTAATTCAGTCCAAGTTCAAAGGCCGGAGAATTCGGGGGCTGATGGCGTAAGTCCCAATCTGACCCCCAAAGCACGGGATTCAGGAGGCTGATGTCCTCGGGCAGCAAAAATAGATGTCCCGGCTCAAGCAGGGAGCGTGAATTCCTCCTTTCCTGCGCCTTTCGTTCCGTTCGGGTCCTAGGCAGATGGGATGGTGTCCTCTCACACTGGAGAGGACCATCTGCTGTACTCAGTTCCCCAATTCAAATGCTAGTCTCTTCCGGAAACACCCTCCCAGACACACCCAGAAGTCATGCTCGCCCAGCTCTCGGGCATCCCTTAGCCCAGGTGGGTTGACACAAATTAGCCATCACAGGTGGCCGTGTTTGGGGGAGAGCACCCTGGCCTCTCTTGGGGACCTGTCGGGTAGCAGGACCGAAGGCAGGAAGACCGACTCCAAGTCTGGTTACGGTCCGGCCGAGGGGTGATAGCGGCCGGTCGGGCGGTGACGGCAGTGGACGCGGAGAAAGGAGCCAATCCAGGAAAGGTTCTGGTGCAAATGCAAGACCTTCCAAAGACTTGGATGCTGAGCAAGGAGGGAAGGGGAGCAGGAATGACTCCTGGCTTTTTGGCTGTAGGAACTGAGTGGCTGGCGGGTGCCTTGCTGGAATGGGGCAGCCTGGGGACAGGAGTGGCTGCAGAAAGAAAGTCAAGGTCAGTTTTGGACAGGCTGAATCTGGGCTTCCTCCTGTGCGTCCGCATGGTGGTGAGGAGTAGACAGCTGGGTATGAGCATAGAGATAAACATTTCATTTGGTAGCGTGAGTTTGCAAATGGCAGTTAAACTGCGATGCGGGATGAGATCCCGTAAAGAAAGAGTGTCAGCAGAGCAGCGGCCACTCCAGCGTTCAGAGATCAGACAGGAGTGGAGAGGAAGAGGGGACACCGGGCCAGTGCGGAGACCCCTGGGCCAGGAGCGCAGGGTGTTGGATGCCCCTCCGCCATGTTCCATGTTCCATGCTGCTGAGACATGGGGTCCCTGGGCAGAGAAGTGTCCGCTGGCTTGGACAGCAGGGAGCCCCTTGGTCATCTTGGCAGGAGGCTGCCGGCTGAGTGGTAGGAGGGGAGCCAAGGTGAAGAAGCTTTGAAGGGTGAGTGGGGTGTGAGGTCGTGGAGACAGTGAGTCGAGACGCCCCGTAAGCAGTGTGTTGAGAAAAGAAGCAGATACATGGGCAGCTGCTGGAGGGGAACATGGCTCTGAAGGGACAGGTAGGACGTGGGAAGATGCAAAAGAAGCTAAAAAAGTTCCCAGCTAATCTTGTCCCCCAGGCTGCGATGCCCGTCATAATTAACCTCAAACACCACGTCCCTCTGAGACAGGCTGAGACCCGGACCCTTTGCTGCAGTGCTTGCACCTGGACAAATGTCTCCTCAAGCAGTAAAATACAAAGAAACTATAAGGGACTAAAAATAACTGTGTGCATCTGCAATTGGGGCAAATTATGGATAAAAAGATACAAAAAGACCAAAAAATAAAATAAAACCCAACTGCCGCTTCTGAAGAGCCTGGAGGAAAAAGAGGGGGTCGGGGGCAAAGGCAGGGCACTGCGCGTGCCCCCTGCACTCAACACCAGCTAAGCGGTGGGCAGACCACCTGAGCCACGCCTCCATCCCGACCCCTGGACCCACGCCTAGCCTCGCCCCAGATAAGGAGCCAGCAAGGGAACCGGTTGTTTGTTTTTCGCTCCCGGCTGCTGCAGCAGGGGCCCCGCTAGAGCCTTGCCGGAATTTCTTGTCTGGCCTCCTATCAATTTCTGTTGATTAAGGAGGGCCAGGAACCCTGATCTAAGTAACACCCCCGAGGGGCATATATATTTTTACACATTTTCCTTTCCGGAAAACTACTTTATGTTGACTTGGTCCGTCAGCCTGAGGACAGCTATTTCCATTCCAGTTGTTTCCATCCATCTGATCTACACACCCCCGTCCCCCTTTTGCCTCTAAGCAAGAAGCCCACTAAGCGTCTGTGGCCCCTCTATCCTTCAGTGACCCTGATGCCTGCGACAGCCCACCTGGAGCAATTTCGTATCCAGTTAGTCTTTCTAATGAGTCCTTGTAAGGAGGATGGTTTCCTTCTTCCTCTAATAACTTCCCTCACAGAGCTAAATAAAGATTACACGGGCTGCATTTGGCAGTGACCACTTCCAAAATAAACGGAAGCGCAAAGATTAGCTGGAACAACAGTATCATTAAACAGCTGCATAATTGTTCATTCCCAAATCAGCTTGGCTGTTTGGGAGCCTGAAAATGTGGATCTGCCCCTGGCAGAGTTTCACCGTGAAGACGGCCGTGGAGAAGTGAGCTCAGGCCAGCAAAGGGTCAGTGGTCGGGCGGACCCTGGCTCTGTGGTTTGCCATTCTTGGGATGGCTTCCAGGCTCTGCTGCGGCACCCCGTGTGGCCTTAAGCAAGTCACTCAGCTTTATTGTAAAGTGCCCACAGCACACAGCTCTCAGCACTGGGTGAGATAGGGCCTGGCGCTTAGTAAGTGCTTACTAAACGGTAGCACATTTTGTTTAACTGCATCATCTTACCAATGCCATCATCCTAGTCACTCATTGCCTTGCTGGTAGAGTCCCTGGTCACCGAATACATTCTACCCCGGGGCCCCTGCCCCGTGCGCCTTGAGTTTTATACTAAGGTGGCATCACGTGATACTTCGTAACATGATGCCGTATTACCTGATATTGAATTGTGTGATGCTTTCTAACATGATGCTCTATTACACAATGCCAGATTGCGTGATGCTCTACCACATGATACTGTATCACATGACACTTTATTACATGAAGCTGCATTACAGGGTCCTGCCTTACATGATACTGCACTAGGGCCATGGGAAGGGGTTTTCTTTTTTTTTCTTTTTTTTTTTTTTTTTTTACGGTACGCGGGCCTCTCGCTGTTGTGGCCTCTCCCGTCGTGGAGCACAGGCTCCGGACGCGCAGGCTCAGCGGCCATGGCTCACGGGCCCAGCCGCTCCACGGCATGTGGGATCCTCCCGGATCGGGGCACGAACCCGCGTCCCCCGCATTGGCAGGCGGACTCTCAACCACTGAGCCACCAGGGAAGCCTGGAAGGGGTTTTCTTACATTCAGAGTAAAAGGTAATAGGCTTCATAGATGCCAGGTACTACCCTAACTCATGTAATATTCAAAACCCCTTTTCGAAGCAGGTGTTCATTCATAATTAACTAATCAACATTGTTAATTAATTACCCATCGAAAAGTTGATCCATATGCTAATAAACAGTTAATCCCGAAGAAGGAAATGAAGCCCAGAGAGGTTAAGTCACTAGCTAGAGGCAGCAGAGCTGGGGTTTGAACCCAGGCAGTCTAGTTCTGATCACCTCACCCTGCCCTTTTATTGACCTGAAATACCGGAAACACACCTCCACCATCACTGTCCCTGCAAGCACATGCTGGGGAACGTTCAGAAAATTCCCGGAGCTGGGCCGAGGCCAATGTGGCTGGAACAGACTGGGTGGTCAGAGCTGAGTCCAAGGAGTCATGAGGGAAGACCGCACAGGATGGCTTATTTACTGAGTGACCCGTCCAGGGGCAGGGGGACCACAGCCTGAGACAAGGAGCCCGTTTACACCCTGGGGAGGGGAGGCAGACAGTGGGCTAGTCAAGTGTGAAATATATTAGATGGTGATAAGTGCTCTGGAGTGAAATAAAGCAGGGTGGAGAAAGGAGGCTGCAGGGGGGTTGCTTATAGTTTTAAATATGGCTTCACTGAGAAGGTGGTATTTGGGCAAAGCCTGGACTTTGAGAGAACAAAAGCTCTTCCAATATTGGGGATGGGGGAAGAGTGTGACTGGCAAAGGGGAACGTGCAAAGGCCCTGAGGTGGAAGTTTGCCGGGTCTCTGGAAAGAGAAAGAAAGCCGGGGTGTGTGGAGCAGAGCGGGAGAGGCGGACAGAGTGCAGCCTCACCGCCACGGCAGCACCGCGGTTTTACTCTGGGTGATGAGGTCCACTGAGGGGTTCTGAGCAGAGGAGGGGCACGACCCACCTTCTGGGTGCAAAGACCCCTCAGCCTGCGGCCGGCCGGGGGTTGGGCTCAGGGCGGGCATCGGGCCAGTTCGGGCCAACAAGACCAAAGGGGAGCTTGTCAGGCACACTCTGGAAAGACGTTCCTCCTTGAAGTGATGGAGGATAAAGGCTCCCTTTCCTTCCCGTGGGACACTGTCCGCACCAGAGAGCGGTGTCCGGAGGAGCAGGGAACCTTCTGGAAGCTTCCTAGGAGCTCAGTGCAGCCCCCATGCCCCGCAGTCCTGTTAGCAGCTTGGCTCAGAGCCTCGGCTTGGTGGGAATGGGAGGCATCCAGGCGCCATGCTGTTCCCACGCCTGGCCTCCACCCACAGCCCTTCCTCGGGGGGAGCTCCATCACCTGCCTCTGGGCTCCACTTCTTCTTGGGGAGGCTCCGGCCACTTCAGTGATTACCGCCAGCCTCTGCTACACCGGCAGCTCCATAGCCCCCCGTCCCACGCCGTGTTTTTCTCCTCAACACTTAGGACCACCTGACACACTCCATATCGTTTAATATACGTGGGTGGGGTCTGTCTCTCCCTCTCGAGTGTAAACTCCAAGAGGCTTGGTTTGGTATGTGTTTGTTTTCACTGCTGTCACCTTCAGAACCCAGGGTGGTGACTGGCACATGACAAGTACTTGGTAATTGTTTGTTGAATGAATGAATGAATGAGTGAGCGAGTGAATGAGTGAGTCTTCATTATAGTGTTGGATTGACATTTCATCACAGGATGAGGCTATGTGAAATAGCCAGTCTTATCAGGCAAAATGATTGAATATCAATTTTAGTGGTTCAGCCTAAGGCTTCTTGTTGCAATCGACATTTCCTTGTTTATTTGCTTGCCTGTGTCCTTTCTTACCCGCTCGCCCAATTAGAATGTCCGTCTGTGGAGGCAGGACCCTGTTGTTCCGGATGCCCGGTGTCGTGGCACGTGCCAGGTACCCAATAAACGTTGGTTGAATGAATAAATATACAGAAGTAAATGAATGAAGGAATGGAACAGAAACACTCCTCTCTAGAACGAAAAGCCTCACACACACGGTCCCATCCACCCTCTGACGACCCCGTGAAAGTTGGTGGAGGAGAAGCATTAGTGATCTCTAGTGCCCTTAAGAAGAAACCCAATACGAGACAAGAGTAATATCCCTCTGAGTCAGGGAGAAGTGTTTGTGGAAGAATTTCCAAAGCTTCTTGGAAGCTCAGAGAATTCCTGACGTCTTTAGAGGCTCTGGGGGTTCGTCTTAGTGTTCCTGAAAATGCCCGGTGCCTTGGGCCACTGGTCGGGGAATGAGGGTGGGTTGGTGGTGGACCGGGGGGGGGAGTCGAATCTGTCACTAGAGATCATTAGAAACTGCTAGGCCCAAATTGGTAACCAGAGCTCCGCGGGGCCAGGAGAGCCGTGTTCAAGACTGGCTCTTGGGAAGCTACATGGCAGTAACCCCTCTCCTGTCCAGGAAGGAGAGGTGCAGTCAGACCAGGAAGGCTGGAGACTGGAGCGGATGCAAGAAGACGCGTGTGTGCTGTTTCTCCTCCCGCCCACGAATAGACACACGACCCTTCCCAGTCCCAGCTCGGGGCAGGTTATAGTCATTGGCAAACACACCCATTTCCACCTTTTCAGGGCATCTGGTTCATGGCTGAGGGGTTCTAACCTCCCGGGATCCTGGGTTCTGGTGAGAGTTTCCATAGCAACAGTGAAACCAGCACTCGTCCACCGAGGGGCCAAGAAACTGCAACTTCCCAGGGACGTGAGACAGCAGAGGGGCTGCCGCAAGGCCGTGTAGCCCCAAACTGGAGACAAAGCCAGAGCGTGATGTCACCACGCACGTAACACGTGCCACACGGGCGGCAGGAAGACTTCCCTTTTTAATGCAAAAAAAAACCCCAACAAAACACATAGAACTTCGGGATGTGAACCCGCAAAGCTTCCCCATCTGCAGTTAAAATTGTTGAGTGTCAAGATCTTTCCCGGAAGGAAAGAGCTTTTGGTGGCAGTGGCTAGGATGGACTTGGGAAAAACGGTGAAGAGAATAAATTTGTCTCTCTGCCCTTATCTCCCCGAGACCCCTTCCCCAGCCTGGGGGATAAAAATAAGTAAAAGAACTAAAACAAAATTTAAAAGTAATAGTAATAAGTCACCAACAAATTCAAGCTAAGGAGGAAGGTATGTTAGGGTCCCTTCCCCATTGTATCAGGGTGTCTCCTGTCTGTATATCATGGGTCATGCCCTCGGATGTCGGGTCACAGGAAGGTGAGACTGGGTCTGCAGGGACAGCGGCAAAAGGGAGGCGGCGTGTGCTCGGGAAGGGAACGGCTCCGGCTCAGCCTCTGCCGGCCCCTCCAGGTGGGACACAGAGCTGAAACTTTTGTGAAAAGATCCAGATTTTTACAGTGTTACTGCTAAGCCACCTCTGGCATAGATCTCGTTATAAAGAAGAAATAGGAAAGAAAGAAGAAGGAAGGGAGGGAAGGAGGGGAGGGGAGGAGGCTGAATTCAAATGTTGTGCATCTGGTTTGCCGTGAAACACTCCCTGTGATTCTGCCTGTGTGAAATCTCTCCCACCCACGCCTTTTTTCTCCATGGTGTCATTTCTCCTGTCTCCTGCCCGCCAGGGTTCACAGGTGGTCACCGGTAGGGCCGGGGAGGTCCCGGGGTCCTGGGGTGCTTGCCGGTGGGTTCCCCTGGGGGGTGACGTTGGGTGACGAGAACTCCTCAGAGGTGGGGAGCAGATGCTCCGGTCAGAGGAAGGGTCCAGCCCTGGGACTCCCTGCCTCGGTGGGACCTTTGCAGAGGGACAAATGAGGGGGCATTGGGACTTGTCGGGGCTGAGCACCCCGCTTCACCAGGGCGAGCGGACGGGCCCAAACCCTGAGATTCAGAGGCTCCTCCACGGAGGCGTCCGACTTGAATCCCAGACGGCCACCCGCCGTGTGTGACAGACAAGGAAAACGCGGCGTGTCAGTTTTCCCATCTGTAGAATGGGGCTAGTTACAGCACCTCCCTCCTACGATCTTGGTGGATGACAGGAGTTAAAGGGTAGTAGTAAACAGCTTGGAACTGTACCCCTACGTAGGGAAAGGTCCATAGGTCTTGGCCGGTATTTGCAGAAGGCCCGGGGGGAAAAACACGGAGAGAAGGGAGGATTTTTTCCAAACAGGAAGAAGAGGGCTTCACCTCCACAGCACGGGAACCTGCAGCTCTGCTCACGTGCTCCTGGCATGTAAACTAGAAAATCTGCAAACGGGGGAGGGAGGCTTGTGGGTGTGAGGGTCCCCCCGGCTGGTCCTGCTGCTCTCGGGAGACGCCGGGGATGCAGGCGGTGAGTCAGGGCGGGGAGCCGGTGGGGACCCAGGACGCAGCTCCCTGCCGGGCGCTGGGCTGACCTGCCCTGCCCTCCCCCCAACGCAGCACATGCGAGAGGCCGCGGAACGGCGGCAGCAGCTGGAGTTGGAGCATGAACAAGCCCTGGCCGTCCTCAACGCCAAGCAGCAGGAGATCGACCTCCTGCAGAAGGTGAGCCGGGCCGGGGCCGGGGCGGGGCCGGGGGCCGGGGGGCGGGGGCGGCGGACCGGGCACCCGGGTGGCGTGCGGTGGGCTGGCTGCCGTCCCGAGCCCTTCCTCACAGGCTAGCGAGCGCCTCCCTCTCCCTCCGGGCGCGGAAAGGGGCCCTGCGCTCTCTGCTTTCTCCTACGTTGACTTGTGATTGTGTGCTAAACTGCAAAAGGATCAAAGGAAAAGCTCTAACAGTCGATGCTGGCGACATTGTAGGGAAAATGTCACGCCCGTGGAGGATTGAAAAGGGTGTGAATTGCTTCAGCCCCGGGGGCAAAAGCCACCTGACAGCATCGACGAAAGCGCAGAGCGCAGGTCTGTTGTGACCCTGCAACCTTGCATTCCGGGAATATGCCGAATATGCCCTGCAAGCAACGCAGGAACCCGTTCAAAAGGACGCTTTGGTTTGGTGTGCAGGCCCGTCGTGCGGCTCGGGGAGCGGGGTTAAAGCGAACGCGCGTCCCCGGGTGTGGCTGTGTGCATCGCGGGGCGTCCGTGCCACAGAGCAGCGCGGCGGCGTTGGACGAACCCTTTGGGTTTACAGCTGCTCCCCTGGGGAGGCTTACAGGACGGTTTGCTAGGTGAGCAGACCAAGTTTCCGAGCAGATATGTGCAGCGAGAGAGAGAGAGAGACAGGGAACACAAAAAGAAGACAGAAAAGGAGAGGAATGAGGAGAGAAGAGAGGGGAGGAAAACCAAAGAGCAGAAACCGGAGGGAGGGAGGAGGGGAGGGGAGCGGGGCGCAGCGCGGTTCAGAGCGGGTGTCCCCACGTCACTGCTGATGGCTTGGGGACCGAGGAAGTTAACTGCCGCCCCATCCTCAGTCGTAGGCTTGGTCCTCTTGGCTCTCTCCAGATGCACCTGAGGACCCCTCCCTCAGAGCCATGGGTCTTGGGTCCCTGGGTCTACATCTCATGGCCCTTCTCTCCCAAAGCCCGGTGCCCCCCCACCCATGGGAGGGCAGCCGGCCTTTCCAGCCAGGGCACAGTGTGACCGCCGGCACAGGTGCTGCCCCCGGACGCCACCCGGCGCCAGCCTGGATGAGCAGCAGACACCTCTGCCTCCAGTCGGTGGGTCCTTCCGTCCCCCGACAGTCCCTCCAGGCCTCTGATCTCAAATAAAGGACACGATGGCTTACCCTGCCTGGGTGGTGACCCCTGCCTGTCGGTGTTTATTAGCGGAGCGTGTGGCATCGGGCAGATAACTTCCGATGCTGTTTCTCTTATCATTTACGGAGACCTCGTGCGAAGGAGAGATTTCATCGGGCCGGTGCGATGGACACAGTCTCAGTCCTTGTTACCTGTCATAGTAAGTTGGCTGGCCCGCTGAGCAGCACTGATTCATTAGATGCTATCCAGAAAGGATATTGCTGGGATACAGACAGTGATAGTACTCTTATCTTCTCCTGCCGCTCGTGAGGGACCTTTCGGTGCCTGGAGATACCCGCCGGCTATGCGCGCTCCTTCACTGCCTCCCCAGAAGCCATGTCCCCAGGCTGGGAATTTCCAGGACAGATAACACGCCGACAGAAATACAAGTATTGTCCAGCAAGGGTGACAGGTTGGTTTTTCTCAGTAGAGCATCATTTTCCATGAGCCTGGAGTTTTATTTACGAAGCACTTGATGCCGCGGAAAGTGCACTAGAGCCAAGTCCGTTATTCGGCTCCCAAAGTCTCCCCTGAGCGCCCTCCAACTTCTTTCCCTTCTTTCTTCCCCTGTACTCACCCTTGTCTCCCCTGTACTCACCCTTGTCTCCCCTGTATTCATCCTTGTCTCTATTTTGGACACACTGATGCTTCATCAGTGGGGGAGCACGGGAAGAAAAACTAATGAAGGATGAATGTGTCAACTTCGTAATTTCTTAGAGCTCTGATGTTTTTTTTTTTTAAGTGTTAGAAGAGAAAGGTTGAGACTTGAATGGAACAGACTGATGAGTTCTTTCCAGAGTTTGCGTGTCCGTTTGATTTCCAGCATGGATGGCCCTCGTGCTACACTTGCTGCCCGGATCACTCCTTCCTTCCTTCCTTTCTTCCTTCCTCCCTCCTTCCCTCCCTCCCTCCCTCCCTCCCTCCCTTCCGCAAATGTTTGCTGGCTGCCACCTATGTGTTGGCTGCTCAGCCATTGTTCTGAAAACTGGGAATGCAGTGCAGGGTAGGACAAGACCTCTGCCTTATAGAGTGAGAGTAAGTAAACAAGTACATGAAGAATTCAGTAAGTTCAGATCAAGAAAATGCCATGAAAGAAAACACACAGAATGAAGTGAAAGACTGATGAGGGCAACGGCTTTAGATGGGGTGAAGTTGAAACGAGTGGCAGACACCCATTATGCAAGTGCTCATGTCCTATGGAAGGACAAAGTCTAGCCCTTGTCCCCCTACCTCAATAAAAGTCACCAGAGCTCTCTGAGTTCCAATTTGATTCTCATGAGACCACAGTGTGAGATATCTCCAAGGGGCCGCCTATTCTCTCTGACTACAACTCCCATTCTTTCTTTTTTTTTTTTTTTAAATTGAAGTATAGTTGATATACAATGTTGTGTTAATTTCTGTTGCACAGCAAAGTGATTCAGTTATACATATATATACATTCTTTTTTTAAATATTCTTTTTCATTACGGTTTATCATAGGATACTGGATATAGCTCTCTGGGCTCTACAGTAGGAACTTGTTTACCCGTGCCATATATGAGCCTCTGCCTCTACCAGTCCCAGCCTCCCCCTCCATCCCTCCCCCAACGCCCTCCCCCTTGGCAACCACCAGTCTGTTCTATAGGTCTGTGAGTCCGTTTCTGTTTTGCAGATACGTTCATTTGTGTCGTATGTTAGATTCCGCGTGTAAGTGATAGCCTATGGTGTTTGTCTTTCTCTGTCTGACTTGCTTCACTTACTATGATCATCTCTAGTTGCATCCACACCGCTGCAAATCCCAATATTTCTTGAACCCACTCCCACTCCACTTCATCTCCCCAGTGCCGTGGCTCTTGTTCAGTCACCCGGGACGTCCTTCTCAGTGGTTAGTGCCCTGCCCTCATCCTCTTTGACCCAGAGGCACAGTTTGAGGGGGTCCATCTCCCCACCCCCCAGGCTTCCAGGACCCCACCCTCTTCCAGTTTTCCTCCTTCCCCGCAGACGCCCTCTAAACATCCCCAAGAATCAGTCCGCAAGCCACGTCTCTTCTTGACCTACACTCGCTGGGTCCCCGTGGGTGTGAATGCCACCTGTGTGCCAACTGCCAGATTTGGTTCTCCAAGTCACATTCTGCCTCTGAACCCCACTTCTTTTGTCCAACTAGACATCCAGCTTGGACGATCTCAAACGTCATGTCCCCGGTTGAATTCTGTTCCATCCTCCGCAGCGCGTGCTCTGCACACGACCCGCCAGGCTCTGCAAAGGGCAGCATTTCCTTTTTTGTACAGCTTTTCCTTTTCCCTGGAGTGAATTGCCTCTTTCTGTGTGTTTGCTCAGCCCTCTGTGTACCCATCACTCCCCTATTCCCACACTTTCTGCCAGAGCTGTAGAACGCCTCTCAGGATGGTCCTGCCCCTCAGGGGATGTCTTAATTCCATTTTCCCCTGAGACGTCCTGCCTGGAGCGCGGCCTCTTCTTCCGGCCCAGGCTGGTTGCTCCGGAGGCCAGATCAGAGCTGGGCCTGCAAATGCCTTTCACCGCCATCCTGGGAATTCCCTTTACACCTTTCTGTGCTTTGTTGGATCCGCTGCTTCCTGGATCCCAGGACATTTTTTTTTCTTGAGGTACAGGATGTGTCTAAGGAAGCTAGGGGTGTATTTTCCCATGAAATGTAGGTGGATTTTTTTGACATTTTACACTCCTTGGAGATCCCTTTGTGGGTTCAGCCTCACCTCTGGACCAGGCCGCCCTAAGGAAGGTCTGGGCATTCAGCCAGCTCGAAGGTCAGGAACCCGGAACCTTCTCCAGGGCTCCTCTCCCTCCCTGGAGGCTCAGCTCACCCCCGCTGCTCAATACGGTGGTTGTGGGAGAAGCAGGTGAAACAATGTGCAGGTGAAAACACTTGTTCAATTAAAGAATGAACGAATGATCAAACTGCCCAAGGCTCTTCTAATGGGAATCAAGGTAAGACAGGACCATCAGGCAGCCCTTATCTCTGGTAGCTGGTGGAGGCATAGCTTAAAAAAATAAAAGTCCAAGCAGAGAGAGCCGCATCTACGGGGACTCTTCCACGGGACACCCGCTCGTGGAGCTCGGGGTGCCAAGGGCCGAGCCAAGAATCCTCTCTTCCATTCATTCAAAAAGCAGCTCTTGAGCATCACGTGTCAGCCATGTGTAGGGCTAATGGCACAGCAGTGAGCGAGGCTGTGCACGGTGACAGTAATAATAAGCGCTACTCCGTGAACATTTGCTCTAAGTGCAGCACGTTCTGGGCCCAGTACCTGGAATGCACGTGTCGCCTTCTTGAAGTCCCCGCCTGCCTCTGTCTCCTCCTGTCCTGTGTCACTGTCCGCCCAGAATGCCTGGTCCCCAGATAACGGCAGAGCTGGCTTATTGCTGTCACTGAAGTCTCCCCCTGGCCCCCCTGCCCGGATGGCCTCAACCTGCCAGCCTCGGTGCTCTCTGCCGCCTCAGCCCATTTAGTGATGCCACTTGCACTGCGATGTACCTGTTTGCCTATTGTCTGCACCCCCAGAGCATCGCCTGCCGCAGAGCGGCTACTCAACAAGCGATGCTTGGCAACTTTGAATGAATGGATGGATGGATGGATGGATGAATTAGTGGGGGAATGAATGAATGGATAAATGGAGATGCTTGGCAACTTTGAATGAATGAATGAATGAATGAATGGATGGATGAATTAGTGGGGGAATGAATGAATGGATAAATGGAGATGCTTGGCAACTTTGAATGAATGAATGGATGGATGGATGGATGAATTAGTGGGGGAATGAATGAATGGATAAATGGAGATGCTTGGCAACTTTGAATGAATGACTGGATGAACGAGTGGGAGACCTAGTAAGATTCCATCCGTTGGTGTAGTTCATGGTCATATGGAATTACCAGGATGACTGACGGTAAGTTCTAGGCAACCCTCTACAAATGTCTGTTGAACGCGTGAGTGGCGGCAGCCGTCAGCCGTCACCCGGAACCTGTGGGAGGCGGGTCCCCTTACAGAGGCAGGAGCTGGAGGCCCGACTCCGACCCCGACGTCTCTAGGGAAACGGTGACCGGAGTCCAGCTGCTTTAGCTGCTTCAGATTGCCAGTTTCTGGTGCGGGTTACATCCGTGTCTTATTACAATTAGCAGCTATAATAATCCAGATGTATGAGCAAAAGAGTTTTTCCACATTTAAAATTCGTCTGCAGATCTGATCAATGTGACTGTCCTTTCACATTCCTCCCGTGTGGGAAATGAAGGTTCCAGGCTTAAGGCCATTACTGACGCGCGGGTTGCTAAAAGAAGCCAGACTCACCCCACATCTCATAAAAGTGCTTTGCCTCCATGTCAAGTGCTTCCCTTGGAGGTTTTGGATTTAGTTGTTGTACGTGGATGGTGGGAGGGGGGATCGCAGGCTGACCCTCCGAGTTCATTCAGTGTCTTGTTTTCTCCTACGACACATGCCTGGGGTATCGGTTCCCGGCTTCCTCAGCTCTGTGGAACTCAGGGGCCTGACTTGAGGATCTGTATAGCCCTCAGTCTTGAGTCCATGAATCTTGTTCATTTTCTGTGGAGCTGAGATTAGCGGCACCCATAAATGACCCTCACCCTGTGCATACCAAGGTGCTTGGGTACTTACTGTTCTGAGTATCACGTGTCCAGTCTGTCTGAGCCAAACGTCCGGAGCTTTGGCGGCGGGAAAGCTACATCCCCTCTACACAGCTGTGCCTCCCCTGAAACAAATGTGTCTGCTGCGGTGTCAACCCACCCCCTGGACATTTGATCCCCTGGATGGCAGGCCCCGTCTTCTGACCGCAGGACTGTGGGCCCCCCTAGGAGTCATGGCCCCTCTCAGGTTCACCGTGTTCTGTGGGAAACCTTGTCTGCGTGAAGATCTCAGCTCCCCCCATGCGCTGGCCGTGGCCCCCGAAATGAGCCTTGCTTAAGCTGTTGCTTAGATTGTGCAAGAACTCAGCGCTGCCAGTTTTAACTGTTAATTGTAACCATCTATTCTGATTGCCCAAATGGCCCAGCTTGCAAGTAGCCTACAAAAACGAACTCCTGATTCTCACTTGAAGCCAGAAATGAAGTTGTTACTGCCAGCTTGGCTGTGTTTTAACAGCCTGCCGTGGAGTTTTTAGTTGTTTTTCATTCTGCCATTTGAAAACTATCTTTGACTCAAGGGGCTCAACGATGGTGTTATTTATATAATCCCTGTGTGTTCTCTGGTGGTTTGTCTTTCTTTCCCTATTTTGTGATTTATTGTCCCTCTTGTTGTTTTTGCTTTGAAAGGAATCATTTTGAGCCTTTGAAGATGGAGCTGAATTCAAGAATGGTCTAGTTAATTTGCTGGGTCCTATTCACTTCCCCAGCCTTTAAAAGCCTCATTGGAAATATGTGAGAAGGAAATGCATATGAATGAACTCTATGGAAATCTCAGGCTACTTTTCGCTTTTAGTCTGTGCTGGGGAGGCCGAGCCCTCCCCTCTTTCCGACTCATGGAAGTTTTCAAGGGAGAAACAGAAGCTGTTAAGACAGCTCTCACTGGCTTATGTATGAGGTTAAGTCTCCTCCTCATTATTCTCCAGGCACCTGGAGAAAATATTCCTCCAGAAATGAGAATTCTAAATGTAAATCCCAATTTAATACATGGATTCTTCCTTAGTGCTCAATTTTCAGAGGCAGCTACCCTATAGCATCAGGAGAACATCTTCTCTAAGTGTTTGTGAGACCTGGGAGACCAGTTTGATGGGAGGCATCCAGGTGGTGATGTGGGGACAGGCCTTCCTCCTCCGCCTTATGACACCCGCACCCTCTCACTAAATTTTGGTGTCTCCAACTTTAAAATGGGAGGTGTCATGCCTTCAACAATTGACAGTTGCGCTCATTGGGACTCTTGGTTTCAAGTGACAAAAAACACCAAAAGAGAGTTTCAGTTGCACACGCAACTGAAAACCTAGCTTCAGATGCGGCTGGATCCAGGGCCCAGGTCAGCTGGCTTCAGGCGTGGTTGAACCCAGCACCTCCCAAATCCCATCAGACCTCCATGGCTCTCCCGCCTCTGCCCTCCCTTGCCTTGGCTTCATTTCTGCTTTCCACGTCGAGGCCCCTGGCTGCTCCAGGTTTGCCCCTCATGGTGGCAAGGTGGCTGCAGCTGCTCCAAACTCTCCTCCACTCAGCCTCAAGTTCCAAAGGCAAGGGGCCTCCCTTCCTCCCAGCATTCCCAGGCAAAGTCTCTTTGTTCTAACTGGATCGTGCGCTCACCCACTGACCAGTCGCTGCGAGTCTAGAACTTTCTCATGTGTTCAGTGGATCCCCAGCAAAGTCAGGACCTCTTCCCAGGACATAGTTCCAGGCAGGCAAACACAACAGATGTTTACTGTCATCACAATATTTCGAACTTCAGGGTCCGTGAGGACAGGAAAGAATAATGCTGCATCTCAGTTTTGTGTGAACTTACCATGTGGCCTGGGCAGCAGCCATCCTGAGAAGTTTCTTCGCTGAAACTTGTACAGTTTCTTATTCTGCGGAGCTGATGGCTTTGTGTCAGATAATTTGAGGAAGGCAGCCCCCCTGCTACAGCTGAGAGCCTGGGCGCTCAGGACCACCCGGGCAGCTCCTCCTCAGGACCTGGTGGGATTTCAGCAGACCTTCGGTTACCCAGGGGTCAAGTTCGCATGATTGTGTTTTATTTCTCAAGCACTTTAAGGACATTCGAGGAAACGATGGTACTCCCTGAGGCTTTGGGAAGAATTATCCTGCTGTCTGGGTGCAGCCACCTACCGTGTGTGGCCCCTCCTCAAGAACAGAATCCGGCTCCTACCCTCATGCGCCAGCTGAATCCCACCAGCCTCCCTGTTCTCTGCCAGATCAGGGGGTGCTTTCCAGTGTTTTACAAAGAGCATCAAACCCGAAGCCACTCCGCCTTGCCCAAAGGGAGAGAAAAATGAGAACTGATTTAGACCCTTCGAATTGAGGGGTTTATTAGAGGAATAAAAATCAATGACCCACACTCCCTGATAATTTAGACATTAATCTTTAATTCTTTTTCTCCCTTTAAACGTTCACTCTTCTGTTTTTTTTATCATCAAAAAAGGCTCAGGTTGAAGCTAAGAAAGAACATGAAGGCGCAGTGCAGCTGCTAGAGGTAAGCGAACCAGCCATGATGGCTTTCTTCCTGGCGGTGGGTGAGGTCAGGGGATATTGCGTTAATGCCTCATAGAAGCAATAGCTAACCTTTACTGAGTGCCCACTGGCTACCGGTTACTAGTGCTGTTCACACCTCTTCCTGTGTCGTCAGCTCAAGCAGCCTATATGAGAGGCTCCATTATGGTTCCCATTTTACACGTGAGGAAGTGAGGCACAGAGAAGTTAAGCAATTTTCCTGTGGCCACACAGCCAGCATGAGAACTGTGGGTCTCAGAGGTGGTCTCCTCTCCTCTGCTGGCTCCTCCTGGATGGAAAGCAAGGAGGGTGAGCCGGCTCACTCGGGGGGCATGATTTCCTTGAGGAGAAAGGTCGGGGGATGGGCCATAGCTATGGGTGACAGATGAATGGGGGAGTTTTAAGTGACAGCACTAAGCCCAAGGGAGCACTTGGCATCTGAGGGGGGGGCGTTGGCAGGAATCACAGCAGGGAACACGATCAAGGTGCTGCCACGGGCACCGTCCCCATGAGCACAGCGGGAGTGACCCTCCCCAGCTGCCCAGAGGCCTTTCTCGCTGGCCCTGATGGGTGGGGGCTTGGCAGGAAGTGGGTGGCATGTCTGGACCACTCTTCTGTCCCTGGCTGATGGCCTGATGCCAGCATCCTCGGGAGGAGGGGGGACTCCTGGGATCACCCGGGGGCCTTTGCCGTCTGCGTACCTCACGCACGATAAATGGACGGAAGGAGTCTCCCTGCCGCAGACAGAGGTCACCCAGTTACTGACCCCTCACCTCAGACGCAGCAGCGGGCTGTGGCTCTGCACAGCTTGGGGTGGCCCCACGAGGCCTCCTCCCCTACTTCCGTTCCATCAAGAAAGGCCAAGAGGGCCTTTCCGCTGGGCCTGCCACCTCCGTACACGGGAAGCACCTGTCCTCTTTAAGATGACCTTGCCTCTTGTCCCCGGGGGACCAGCGGCCACTTAAAACAGAATATATTCATCTCTTACGTTGCCTTTTAAAACCTATTCCTCCCCCAGGAAAAGCTTTCATCATTATGGTCATATATATTAAAATTGATTTTTTGAAAGCGTCCATTAGCTAATGAATATCTGGAGGGCTGAGAGTAATAAATAGCAAGTGGGAAAATATATAACCCAGGAGACTGGAAACAGACCTCCAAACGGCCATTCATCTCCCTGAAAAATCATGTCATTCCCCCCGCCGGAATCACTCGCCGCACTTTGATTTACATGGTCTCCCGGCTGGAAGCGCAGTTTCTTTTCTCCCATCACCCCAAGCCCGTCGATCTGATCGTCGTGTTGTTTTTATCCGCCTTCTGAGCGGCCGCTCTGTGACAGCCCCGCCGAGGCCGTGTCAGCCGGCGCTGGTGGCCGCGCGTGCCCCGGCGCGTGGCGATGGGCGTAACGTGCTTGGGTGGGAAGAACGGCAAAGGCGGTGCGGATGCGCTGAGAATCTGTGTCTTCTTTTATTCACAACCCTCCTGTCATTGTGTCTTGCTTTGCTTCTCACCCAGAGCACGCTGGACAGCATGCAGGTATTTCAGGGAATGATGTCTTGCCCCTCCCCGTGTGCTTTTGGTGGTGCTTTCCCCATTCATGGACCAGCCGCGCACCCCTGGGCCCGCTCCGTCCTCCTCTTCTTCCGAAAAAGGGCAGCTTTACTGATGCAGTCGTGGGTGCCTGGAGCTCCACCCCGGGGAGATGCTTTATTCTGGGCGTTGAGGCCCGGGGCTGTGTCCTCTGAAGGGATGAGCGGGGCGGGGCCAGCAGAGCCGGCTTCCATTCTCAGGCTGGAAGAACGTCTGTGAATTCCGATGACCTCGGGGAGGAGGGTTGTCGGCATGATCCGACCCCTGGCTCAGCCACGTGCTTTCGAGCCCGGCCAAGAGCCCAGAATTTGGCGGGTCCGTCATCGGAATTCCAACCTTGCACCCGAGCGGCGGCCCCACGTTCCCATTCTGTGTCGCCCGAGGGCAGCGGCCCTTCCAGCAGCCGGGGGCCCTGCTTTCTCTTCTCACAGGCATCCGCCTGGGGAAGAAGAGCAACGAGCCGTCCTTCCAAACGGGGTTTTGAGCCTTTTGCAAAACTCTGAGTTTGGCCGTGAATTTGTAGAAGCAACGACTTTTCTCACCCTCGGGTGGGTCTCAAAGCGGGGTTCTGGGACCCTCGGTATTGGCGTCCCTGGGGAGCTTGTCAGACGCACTGAGTCAGAAACCCGGGCGGGGGACCGAAATCTGAGTTTCAAGCGGCCCTCCGGGTGCTTTGAGAAGCGTTGTCTGGGGAGCGCCAGGCCGGTGACAGGAAGAACGGCCTGAAGGAGCGAGAGCCCCCGCGCATCTTGGCCCATATCCTGGTCCAGCCCCTTAGTGACCAGAACTGTTGACCAGGGATAACCCGAGTGAGACCCGCCCGCCGATCCCCCGACGAGCGTCCCGAGCGGGCAGCGTGGTCTTCGTTTGGAAGTTCACGTTCTCTGTGCCTCCTGCTTGGCAGGCTGGCTGGTGGCTTCCTTTAGTCAGATGTTCTACCCAGCAGACCGGCCCCGCTCCTTGCGCAGCTAGAGGGAACGCAGTGACGGAGAAGGGCCGCCCCGGAGGACGTGTCAGGTGAACGCCTCAGAACACCTACACGCACACATCCGGTTCTGTGGACGTTTCTCAGTGCCGTTTGCTGACGAATGATTGGCCAGGATGTTTGGAGATGGCGGCGGTGGGGTGTCCTTATTCCCGGTCAGGACACCCAAGGACCGATCCGGGCTGGCTTGGGGGCTGAGCAAAGACAGGGGGCCAGGAGTCAACTGAAAATAGAACTGAGCTTTTCGGAATCCAGAATCAGAATCCAGGTTTGCTGTCTGCACACCTAACAGCCGAAGAGCAGGTACTAGCTACGTAGCCTCCTTGGCACTTTACGGGGGAGGGAGTTTAAGACAAAGCAGCGAGAGAAAATAGTTACAACAACAGCAACAGTGCCAACAGCAATGTTTACTGAGCCCTTCTCCGAGCCGGGCACTGTTCCAAGGGTGCATCCGCGGGTTACCTAGGAGATAACGGGCATATTGGCCCTCTCGGTCTCCATGACAACCAGGGGAACCAAGGCACGCTCGGGAGAAATGACTTCCCCAAAGCCTCGGAGCCAGTCAGAAGCCGAATCTGGACGCAAAAGCCCCAGGAGTTTGGCGCCAGGGTCCAAACCCTCCACCGCTGCACGGCAGCACCTTCTGTCCTCGGAATCCCGACCTCCCTGCGAGGTGGGGTCGGGCCTCCTGCCAGCAAAGCTGTACCAAAAGGTGGATCAGCTCCCGCGACAGCCAGACTTGGAAACGCTGGCCGAGCAGCCCTCCTGCCCTTCCCCAGCAGCAGCAGAGACAGGAACGCACGCCACGCGGTCGCAAGTGACAAGAGTGGTGGAATTTAATCCTCTTAATACCACCCAGGGAGGTTGAGATCAGCCTCCTCATTTCGCTGATCAAAAACCAAGGCACAGAGACGCTGAGCCACCTGCCAGGGACACACAGCTTCTAAGAGGAGAGCCTAGGCCCTGAGGGTCCTCAGGTAACACCATCTCAAGTCACTGAGAAAAGAGTGTGCAGAGAAGAGATGGCCCGTGGCTGTGGGGCCCATAAACCCTAAGTCCTGCTGGGTTAGGAGGCAGCGAGTCCTGGGGTCCGTTGCCAGGGGACTTGCGCCCATGATGGGCTGCTTCCCGCCGGTGTGTCAGTGCTGGGTGCTTCGCATGTGCGTCTCGCGTGCTTTGTGGCTAATTCTCCGGGGCTCCTTCCTAGGTATTTCTGGCCTCACTCCCAGCACTTGTTGCCCTCCTCCTGGACCAAGGCATCCACCTGCGGGCGATGCCAGGACGAGCCTGAACAGGCTCCATTCTTCCCCGGGTCTCATTCGAAAGGAGACAGGGCTCATCTGGAGGCAAAAGGGTCCAGCATCTGAGTCGCACAGTGACTCTCCTGGTCCCTGGGCTCCTTTTGCTTTCATGGGTCCCTTCTTCCATAAAAACATTAAGATTATATTTTACCTCTGCTTAGGTACAAGGGCGAATATAATCCAGGTTGGATTCATTATCATTATATTCAGTTTTCCTCTGATTTTAAAGGAAATTAAAATGAAACCATTTCTGTGGGTCCCTAAACGAGGCCCCAGGTCCCATGCTGCTCGCCTGGCTTGTGTTAAGATGCTCAGTGACCGTCTGGCAAGGGAGCGTGCTCGTGAGTAAATGAATGTGTTTGGTCCCATCAGAGAGACGAACTTGGTCCCTGGTGCGGGTGTTAGGTTAGGCCAGGGTGTGCTGCAGTAACAAACACCAAAGTCTCACACTCAACACACAAAGGTTCATTTCTTGCCACTGCAGATACGGGAACACTCCACGAAGCTCCACTCCACGTGGTGACTCAGGGATCCAGTCTCCTTTCATCTTGAGGCTGTGCCATCCAGAGCATACGGCTTCCTGGTCACCACGGCAGGGAGACCTCTTCTGTTTCTCAGCTACAGAAGGCACAAGTGTCACCTCTGCTTCCAGGCCACGGGCCAGAGTTAGTGACCCAGCCCCGCTTCACTGCAGGGGAGGCTGGGAAGTGCAGTCTCCCTGGGTGGGGGCCTGGTGGCATGGCTCTGCCACGTCTGAATTCTGGAATCTTTACAGGGCAATGCAATTTTGATGCTAAAGTGGACAGACAGAATATTAGCTAAGGTGGGAATCTGAGAAGTGCACAGACAAAGGAAGTTTATACTTAATGCTTTGCCTTTAAATCTCTTAGGAATTCTCTGTCCTCCAGGAATTGTGGGGATGGGGTCTTTGCCTCCCTAGGGTAGACTTGGCTACCCTGTACCCATGAGTCTTAGCTGGAGGACGAGGTTGTTAGGGACAGAGAAACTGGGGAAGCTCAGGTATTTGGGGGTTCAGCCACCCAGGACTACCTCTGGCTCCAGCTTTATCTCCCTAACGCTCCCTTTCCCAACTGCAGTTGGGAGGACAAAAGCTACAGTCAACGGGAAGCCCCAGGTTTTGAAGTCTCATCAGTGAAAGGTGTTTATCTAAGCACAGGGTGCCCCTGTGACTAATGCTTGTCTATACAGAAGCAAAAGACTCAAGCGATCCAGACCCACCGGCAGCAGAATTCACCGTGCTTTAGTTGGACAATTGGATAAAGGCATTGATCGCGTGAACCAAAGCAAACGTTTAAGACACTTGTGTTTTCATAGTGCTGACTCCGTACACATGAAAGGATGCGAAACATTAATTAAAGAGTCGTCTTCACCCAAGTCTCCCCTTGCTTATTACTTTGTTACATTTTAGTATCAAGATGGCATTGTCCTGTAAAGATTCTGGAATTCAGAGCAATTACTTGTCAAGATGCTGGGATTCGGAGCCGGCTCAGATGAACTGATGGCGTTTTTCTGTGTATATTATAGTCGCAGGCAAGAGCCGGGTGCGGGTGTGGGTATTAACCTGGCAGTGGAGGGTATTTCTTAACTGGGAATCACCGCGAAGGAGTATGGAGAGACCCTCAATGTCTCCCGCTGATGATAAAAAGCGGGGAAATTCTAATATACCTGCATGGGCTGAAATGCACCGTCCCCTTTGCTGAAAGCAGAAGTCCGGCCGTCTGAGAGGCAAGGGTGATTGAGTCACTAGTTAGCCGTCCCTCTGGCGCTGTCGTTTGCCCGCAGAGGACAAAAGATCTTAGTTTCTGCTTATGGAGCCCCTACCATGCCCGCCAGAGTCTGGACTTACAATTTGCCATAGTTCTGGAAGGCAAGCTTCTCTCCCATTTTATAGATGAAGAAACTGAGGCCCAGTGAGCTTACGTGACTTTCCTCCACGCCCTCTGAGTGGATGAGGGAGTTGGGGGTGTCTGGGATCTAGACACGGCCCAGAGCCTGGAGTCAGAGAGGATTGGCTGCGTCCTGCCACTTACTGGGCGTGTGACCTTGGTCTGTAGTCCATCTGGCCTTGTCCCCCTCACCCATGCAACGGGCTCACACCAACTTACCCCAGGGAGTCTCTCCGGCCATCAGCACTCATGCATAGAGAGCCCCCGGCGGGGCCTGGCACCCACTAGGTGCTCACTACGCAATAAAGAGAACCAAATCACTCCTGCACTGCCTGGGACGCCCCCGGCTTGGCTGTGCTAGCGTGAGTGTTCACAGCATCCCTGCACCCTCAGGACGGTCCTGGTTTGGACGCTGATTACAGGGCACAGTGCCCTACCCATCGGCTCCCCTTTATGAAGCCTGGAAGTCAGATGAAAAACACAGAGTGGAGGACCTCGGGAACGCTGGCAGGTGCCTCTTTGGGTGTGTCCTCCTTGGTCTTTATAAACACCCACAGCCACGTTTGCAAGTCTCTGCTGTTTCCTCCAGTTCGAGCTGACTTGCCCGGGGACGGTGCCGTCTGTCCCCGCTGCGGTCGGAGTGCAGCCGTCCTCCGCTGCTGACACTCGGGGGGTGGGTTCGGGCGAGGAGAAGCGGGCGGGACGGACCGGGATGGGCGCCCTCAGGCGGCCGGGTTAATTCAAGCGGGCGTGGTTCCGCCCCACCGCTGCCGCCACCCAGCCAGGAGCTGACGAGGCTCCGAATCCTGCAGTCAATCCTGACGTCCCAGTAAGCCAGCCGGGCCCGGCCGTGGGCCTGCTGTTCGCTTCCTGCCTCCCTCGGAAGCAGTTCCTTCTGGCAGCGGCCTGGGGACCGTGGGAGGCACTTAGCCCCAGCCGCCAGCCTCAGCCCCAGAGACCCAGCCGCCGCCAGCTGCAGCCACGCCCGGAGAGGGTGTCCGTGGAGGCTCTGGAAGGGAAACCCGCTTCCTTCCTGCACGAGGGAAACAGCAGGGAAGCTTGGTGAGCTTTCCAGAGGGGGCGCGCGCCCGTGGGATGTTCTCCCGGCTTAAAGGGTCCCTACGCCTCGTCTCCTAGTTGTTGAGACCGTCTCCCCCCTGAAATTAGTGAGAAAAGGCATCTGGGAGCTGCCTGACACCTGGGAATCGTCATCCTGCTGTCTTGAAGCCGTGTCCTCGGATACCCAGGGGAGAAACAAAGCAAGGAGTGGATAAGAGAGGGGCAAAGAATTAGGCGTGATCCCGCAGGACTCTTAGAATCTTTGGGGTCGAAATGCGAGGTGGGAGAGGCGTAGCCCTACAGCTCGGCTCCCGGGTCACGATGGAAGCAAGCCTCAAACCGAATTGTCGCACGTGTGCGGACGTGCGTCGCTGCAAAAAGCGCTTTGCTGACAAGAAGGCACGAAGTGGCCCGCCCCCCTCTCTGCCCTCCGAGGAGCTCCCTCCACCGGCCCCCAGGGAAGCCGAGGCCCCAGCCCTGGTTCTGGCGGCCTCGGGCAAAAGCAGAAATCCTCCGAATCGGATCTGGACACAAGACCACGTCGAGGCCCAGCCTTGGGCGCCATCCCCCCAAACACACTAGCCTTACGCACTATGCACTCAAGGGTCGGGTAGCGCTAAGATATCCCATATTTTGAATACCTTTAATGTCACCAACGAACGCCCGTGTCTCCCATTCATCACGTCTGGGGCTAGGGTTAGCGTTAGGATTACCAATTTTTTTCTGATATCGCGACCATACTAGGTGGGCGTGCCTGGCCATGGATGGAGATGCAGGTGGCGGGTGGCTTCGGGGCAGCGGCCTCTGGAGTGTAGCCTTCCCAGCACCTGCACGGACCTCCCCTGGGGTGGGAGTCTCAGTCACGACACTGACTGCCCCAGAATGGAGTTCAAGTCCCTGGGACACGTTCTCCCCATCCAGGAGGATTGTAGTAATAAACTACAGATCCCAGAGCCCCCTGGCTCCAGACCCTGCGGGGATCATCCTGTGTGTCTGGGACTTAAGTGGGTGCAGCTGGAGCCCGTGCACAGGGCCACCAGGCCATCCAACCCCACCCGACCGGATGCTGGCACTGCCGTCCACGTTGTCGTGTAAAGTGGAGTCACAGAGCGGCTGCCCCCAGGCCACGTCCATCTCTACACGAGCCTCGTCAGGACAGACTGTTTGTAAGCCCTCGAAATACCCTCCAGCGTTTAACGATTGCGGGACTTTACACCAAAACGAAGATTCCCTGAAAACTGGAAGTTTTGCCCAGGGTGGGTCTGGACCGATGCTGAGGAGTAGGCGCCCCTCTAGACAGAATGAACACAACAGCCTGGTTCACTGTGGCCCCCGAGGTCCTGGGGCTCTGCCTCGCTCCTCCTCTCCTGAACCTCCGTGGACGTTCAGTTTGCAAAGATGGTTTGACGTCCGCTCCAATCCACCTGCTTCCAGGACCCTCCCCTCGTCACTCGCATCAGAGCCAGCCCCCTTTCTACAGGCGACCCCGTGCCAGCTGCCGGGGAAAACCACCTGCCACAGCCCCCGTCGGTGAAGGGGGCCCTGAACAAAGAAACGCTCCCTGGAAGGAGGCCCTCCAAGCGCTGGGGTCCTGGCCGGCCCGCAGTGGTACCCAGGAGATGGGAGTTCACTGTAGCACCTAGAACGTGCCGCGGTTCAGCACCCCCGCGTGAGCTCCGACCTCCCTCTCTGGTTTTGTCTGAGTCCCACGGGGCCTGCTGGAAGTACACAGCCTGCCCCGCTTCCTCTCTGTGCCGCCCGCCCCCGGCCCCAGCAAATCAAGAGCTCCTGCCAGGGGCCTCTGTCTCCAGCTGCCTCGGATGCTTGACCTCCACGTGGGCTCCTGAGACCTCGGCTGCTCTAACGCTCGAGGCTCCTGATCTGATGTTCCCACAACGGCAGCTTTTCATGTACCGCCTTTGAGATTCTCTCCATGATGAGTTCGTTTTTTCTTTAAATCCGTTCACTTTCTAAAACTCTCTATTTTGAAATAATTTGGAGATTCCCGAGAAGTTACAAAAATAGCACAGATGGTCGCTGTGTGCCTTCACCCAGCTCCGCAAGGACAGCGTCGTAGGTGACCAGAGCGCATCGTTGAAACCAGGAAGCGGACGCAGGCACAGTGTCAGTGACCAAACTACAGAGAGTCACTCTTTGCCCTCCCTTTGGTGTTGAATTCTGTGGAATTTGATGGTACCTGTAGATTCATGAACCGCAACCGGGAATACAGATGGCGCCACCCCCCAAAGACACGCCCTCATCTTAATTCTTAGTACTTGGACCTTCCCCCCAGCCCCAGACCCTGACAACCGTTGATCAGCGCTCCATTGCTTCAGTCTTGTCATTTCACGAATGTTACATCAGTGAAAACTCGGTCTGCTTTTGGGGTTAGTTCACTTTTCACACACACGCGACATGAAGGATCTGATTACCAGTTGTATTTTTCTCGTGCACATTACGATGAGGACGTGGCCCTCTAAATGGCATTTGTGTTCTTCCCCATTCACCTGACACCCTCCCACACACACCACCACGGCACCGGACGGCACACCTGGATGAACAGGTGAGCTCAGGGCTCTTCTAATGCCCTTCTTGCCTGAGGCTGGGTTGTTGGCCACCGTTGCCTGCCTGAGGACCTGTCGCTCAGCCCTGGAGCAAACATTTAGTCTTCAGGGCTGAGCAGGGAGAGCCAGAACCCTCGGCCTGGAGGCATCTGATGTCGCCATCCTGGGGTCACCGCTTTTCCTGGGCGGGTGCTGCGTCTCCCCGATGGGGGGGTGCCCGGGCGGGAGGAGGATCTCTCCACGTCCCCACCTGTGCCCAGGGAAGCCCGGCATCACTTCTGTGCCTTCCTCGGTGGTGACAGCAATCGTAGCCAAGCTCATTCAGCCTTTTAAGAGAAGAATCCTGCTGATTTTGTTAAATGCGTCGAAGAAATTAATTATTGGTTTGGGATTTGTTAGGTCTATCTTTAGAATTCCATGATCTCAGACATAAACAGCACTTCATTCTGGCCTAAGGAGCTGAAAAGCTTAACACCAGTGGAGGAGGGACAGGGAGCTGCGGGGGGAACGGGAAGAGGAGGAAGAGGAAGAGAGCATCAGTCTACCACTGTCCTGCATCCCTGCGTGCACACCTCCTTGAAACCAAGTATCTCTCAGGCCCCGACTTGGTACCAAGCTCTAGTCCGAGTGCTGGGGACACAGCGGTAAAGAAGCAGACAAAAATTCCTGCCCTCGTGGAGCTGACATTTTAGTGGAGGAAGCCAGACGGTGCCCACCGTTAATAATACAGCAGATGGGATTTTCCACCTATCACAGACTGAGGAAGGGAGACAGGGCAGGACCTCCGTGCAGATGAAACAAGCTGCTGCCTCTAGGAACGTGTTGCCTGCAAATCCGGGGGTCCCCTCTTCTCTGCTTCAGCAAACATTTACAGAGCACCTGCGACGTGCCAGTGCTATGCAGCGCGTTGCGGGTGTCTCAGGGAACCAGAAAGCACAAGCTTGGCGCATAGATGGTCTAGTCACGGAGGCAGACGAGAAATAATCAGGGAGCGGCTAGAATGTGCCAGGAAGGGAACGTGCCGCGGAGGGGGCAGAGCGGACCCACCCTGTGCCCCTCGTCCGGTGGCCCAGGGCAGGGCGTTCTGACAGCAGGAGAGAGGGCACCGGGGGGGAGGTGCAGGGAGTGTGCCCCACGGTGCCCCAGGGAGAGGAGAGTGGCTGGATCGCGCCCGTCCAGCTGAGAACCAAGAGCAGGCAAAGTTGGGGTTAGCGGGGGGAGCTGCCCGTGGTACCCTTCCCTGCCGTGTGTGCCCAGGGGACACCCCCAGCTCCCTAGTGCTCCCGAGATGTCTCGCTGTCTGCAAGCGGCAGCAATGTTGTAAAGCCAATCCAGCAAACAGCAATTCCCTTTAATGCCAAGGCGGGGCGCTTTGGGGTTCTGCAGCTTACAAGGAAACTGCATCCAGGGGCTAGCAACGGAGCTGTCCGCAAAGCTGGGCTGTGTCACCGCCTCACGCTCCAAATTTCAAGCAGCTACAGTGAGGCGTGCCAACTGCAAAGTGCCTGGGCTGTACACGGAGCCCAGAACAATCCGCAGTTGGCTGGGATCTGAGCGTTTGCAAGGTTTCTTGGCTCCTGTGTTTTCCCACGTTCGCCCTGAGAGGAAACCTGGCCAACAGCCAGGGTGCACAGGAAGCTTAGTTTGTTGAGACACCGTTCTCGCGTGGAGAAAAGAGGCAGCCCTCCCGCTACACACACACACACACACACACACACACACACACACACACACACACACACACACACACACACACCGTCATTCACACCTGCACACACGGCACCCAGCCCTGCGCACACCCATGCAACACACGACACACACGCACTGTCGTCCACACATGCACACACGGCACCCAGCCCTGCGCACACCCACGCAGCACACATGCACACAGCACACACGCACTGTCATCCACACATGCACACACGGCACCCAGCCCTGCGCACACCCACGCAGCACACACGCGCACACGGCACCCAGCCCTGCGCACACCCACGCAACACACACGCGCACAGCGCACACGCACTGTCGTCCACACATGCACACCCGGCACCCAGCCCTACCCAGTCCTGCGCACACGCATGCAACACACAGCACACACGCACTGTCATCCACACCTGCACACACGGCACCCAGCCCTGCGCGCACCCACGCAACACACACGCGCACAGCACACACGCACACGCACTGTCGTCCACACCTGCACACCCGGCACCCAGCCCTCCGCACACCCATGCAACACACATGCACACACGGCACCCAGCCCTGCGCACACCCACGCAGCACACACGCGCACGGCACACACGCACACGCACTGTCGTCCACCCATGCACACGCGGCATGCAGTCTTGTGCACCCAGACGCGCACTCGTGCACAGACACGCGGGGCCCCAGCAGCCCAGGCCGCCTGCTGACCGCGCGTCCGGGTCTCCGCCGCGCAGTGCCGGGTGCGGGAGCTGGAGGAGAAATGCCGCGCGCAGAGTGAGCAGTTCAGCCTGCTGTCCCGGGACCTGGATCAGCTCCGGCAGCACGCGGGCGAGATCGACCTGCTGGGAGGCGGTTCCCTGGACGTCCCCTCGTCCCCCGGCAAGCCCTTCCGGAGGTTCATGAACGGACTGGCTCCCTCCATTGGCAAAGGTAAGCGCCTGGACCTCCCTCCCTCTCTCCCTGGCACGGCAGCCGGCATGGAGAAGGGGCGCCGGCAAGCGTTGGGTGTGGAGGTGTGTGACAGAGCATCTCACCAGACCCGGGGCGGTGACCAGCCTAGCAGGCCTTGGGGCGGTACAGGCCAGCCGGCGTCTCCCACGTACACCCCGCGCACCCGACCTCGTTCTAAGCCCTTGACGGGTGCCGACCAGCGTGGCTTCGCACGCGTTCTGAGCCCCGTTCTGCAGACAACACGGGTGGAGGGCTTAGCAGGTCACCCAGCCAGGCGGTGAGCCGGGACTCGGCCCCAGGGGTCTGGCTCTGGGGTCGACGCTGGGATCTGCCCGGTGGGCTCCGCAGCTTCCCTTGTTTCCCCTCTTTTCATCCAGTGACCTCTTGTTGACACTGTGATGTACTTGGAACTTCCCTTCTGACAAAGGCCGCGGTGAATTTCAATGCCTTCTCATCACATTTGTGTTTAGGATGCAGAGGTGGGGAGCGGGGAGGCTTGAATTTGCGTGGTTGAGGGGATTTTGTCTTCATCACAGAGGCATTTAATTTAACATCCTGGAAGGTTCCCAGCGTAGGCTACAAAGTACCTACTCAGTCAGGGAACTTTCTCTCCACTGAAGGTTAAACGGGTCGCAGGCCCAGTTTTATCCTCCTGTCAAACAGTCGATTTTTTAAAGTTTACTGGAGATGAGTGTCAGATCTTCACTTTGGAATTCCATAAAAGAGAGAGAATTTCCAGATTTCCCCGAGTTCTTATCAGAACATGGGATAAGTTCTTTGGATGCTTTTTATTTTGAAAACAAGGTGATGCTGCCTGTGTCTTGATAAATCACGTTTCCTGGCTTATTCTGCCTTCCCGCTCCCTTCCCGTCCTGCTCATGCGTTAGGAGAATGCTAAGCGGCCATGAAACACAAGACAGAGGGAGAGGGAGGTCTGGACACCCCGTGCCCAACAGACAAGTTCTGAGCACAGGGTACCCCCCACCGCAGGCCGCGGTACTGCGTAGATGGCCCGACCCTGGGTGGGGGGAACACAGACAAGAAACAAGGGGACAGATGAGTGACTAGGCAGCTTCCCACTCAGACAGACGCGGGAGGTCAGGTGACGAGAGCAAGTGACCCAGGGCCACTTAGGCGGGGTGGTCAGAGAAGGTTGCCTCCCAGAAATGAAGACCGTTTCTCCAGCTCCCACTGGGTGAGAAGGTTTGGGGCTGGAGGTTCACGTGATCTCGGCCATGCGAGTTTTTCAGGGTCTCCAGGCCCCGAGCACAGTCGGTAAGTCCCAGGACTCAGCGTAACGTTGTCCTCCTGGCTCAGAACTGTTACGGCGACACAGGACAGACGCACGGTGGGCCCACAGAGATGGGCGTCCAGAGGGGTCCACGTGCAGACGGCCTGTGCCTTTTTCCTCTGGAAGGACCACCCAGAGCGCCCACCGTGCAGCCAGACGAGCAGCCACCCGCGTGCGGTGGTGAGGCCCAGGGACGCCCAGTAGAGGTGCAGCATCCAGGCTCCACTGGGGGCTGCTCACGTGGGCACCTCTGCCTGGCACCCACCAGAACCCCAGACCCCCCAGAGCAAGGCAGGTGCTCGGCACAGGCCGTGCATGCAGTCTAGTTACAGGGAGACACCCCTGTCCCTTAGGGAGCCTTTCCTATTGGTGTAGGAACAGTTTAGAAGCTGTGTTCCCGGATACAGCCCAGCCCAACTTGCAAGCAGGCCCTTCTAAAAGTAGCAGCCCGGGGCCCCCTGCGTGAATTCCTGGCTGCACAGCGTGAGAATGTGTTAGTCCAGGGCAAGCTCGCGGGTCAGTGGGGGTGGGGAGGGGAGCAGTGATTGACCTGATTCAATTGGTGTTGAGATTATCTGGGAAAAAAGGATCTAATTCGCGACGGAGGAAAATGGATGCCGACTAAGAACAAAACAAACAAAACCAAAACGCGACTCTGTCTCAGATCCCGGTAGAAGAATAGGTTCGCACCGAGGCTTCTGTTCAGCCTTTTGGAAGAGCCATCGTGATAACGGACCAGCTCATTTAATAAACTGCTACCTCGCCCACGAGGGCCCCCTGCTGGCAAAGCCAGACACGCTTGGCACCATCCTTGCCGCATCTTTGGTGTGCCAGCGTCACCTGGTCTTGGGAGGAATGCCTGCTAGCGGGCTTCCTTGTGCAACCCTGAGCTCCCCCTGAAAGCCGTTCTTTGACGGCAGACGGCAGGGGCCCCTTTAAGGGTGAGAGTGACACAGGGAACTCGCTGCTGGGCTGGCCTCCCTCCTTGCGCAGGAGGGGAGTATATAGCAGAAGGAGCGGGCAGGGCCCGGCAGGTGTGCTGGGCCTCCCCTGGGGGCCTCCTGCCTGAGGCTGCGTCCGCCCAAGGTGGAGGAAGACAAGGACCGCTTGACCGTGAGCCCCTAAGGGCCTCGCCTTCTGTGCAGTGGAGTCACATCTGCAACCAGCAAGGCAGAAATCACACAGGGACAGAATCATCCCTAGAAATCTCCTAGGAAGGGGGCATGTCCTCTCCCAGGGCTGCCCCTACACAGCCAGTTTCCTTCCAGCATTGGAGCTGGGTTTTGGTGAAACACTGGATAAAGTCATTGATTTGACCTTAGTGGCCATCTTTTCCAGAAAAGGCATATCTCGAAACACGCGGAGCATGAAGGGGTGTGCGGCTGAGGGCACTGCATGATTTTGTCTCTAATCTCACATTCACTCAGAGAGCAGAAGGGCAGGTAAAATGCCACAGGCAACAAAATATTTTTCTCTAGACAACTGGATTTGTTTAAGTAAAATGTGAATACGAGGTGACTCTACTATACTCGTTTCACCTTTGCTGGTGGTGTCACCCCCTGCTATTCCCGGCAGCAGTGTATCAGTCAGGATGGGCTAGGTTCAGCTGCAGTAACAAACATCCCCAAATCTCAGGGGCTTGGAACAGCACAAGTCTCGTTCTCGATCGCACTGCACACCCATCTCAGGTTGGCTCAGGGAATGGGTTCCACGCTGTCTTCACTCGGGAATGCTGAGCCTCTCCCATCTGGAATGTTCCATTGCAAGGGAAAGGAAGCATAACAAATTAGACACTGGCTCAAAAAGGCTTCTGCCCCAAAGCAGGACACGTCCCTTCCACTCACCGTTCGTTGGCCTGGGCGAGTCCTGTGTCGGGGTGAAACACCTCCCCTGCAGCACTGAAGCACCCTGCAGCCAGGCCACACCCTCCGCCGGCTTTCTGAGGGAGTCAGTTAATTCAGTAAATATTGACTTTGCACCTGCTGTTTGCCAAGCACTGGCTGCTGTGGTCATTAGGGGCCCTGGGCAGTGGCCAGAGCCAGGCCACTGCGCGCTGGGATATGTGGCCTCCTAGCAGGGACCCCGGGTCCACTTCAGCATCAATTCTCTGTTGCAGTGGTGCTCCCCCGAGGTTCTCAGTTCTCTTAATCAGCTAGGGGAGTGGGGGTTCCCTGGGGGTGACTGCTGCACAGCCTTTGTGGGAGCCCTTCTCACCCTGTATGTTTTTCCTGATTTGGGCTCAGCGAGTCGTCTTCCTCAGTGGAGCAGGCCCTGTGGCGGGAGAGCCACAGCCAGCCAGAGACCAGACAGAGCCAGCAAGGAGCATCCGCGGGCCACCAGGCAGTGAGAACGTGGGGAAGGGAAATGGTTGCTTCTGTAATTCACACCTGATCCTAAAGAAACACGCCTGACTTAATCCGACAGTCCGGGCCGGCACTGGTCAAGGGGCTCAGTTCTCCCCGCCCTGCCACCTGTCACTGGGATGGGGCTCAGCGTCCCCATGAGGACAGGATGGGCAAATCTGCTTTGGTCCTAGTGAGTCTCAAGAATATTTTTTAGCCATAAACCTGGCCATCTGGCCACTTTGCGGATAAGTCAGGTCTCTTTCAGTCATAAGTGACAGCAAAGCCGGCCTAAACTGGTGTGAGCAAAAAGGAATTTATTGATCACATAGAGTAGGTGAAGAGCCTAGGTTTAGTCTCAGGTACAGCTGGATTCAGGGGCTCCAGCCATGCCACCCGGACCCAGTTCCTCCCTCTCCGTCTTCCAGCTCCTCCTTCTACGAGCAGTCTCCATTCTCAGACGGACTTTCCCCCTCCTGGTGGCAATGTGGCTGCAGTATCACTGAGTCTCATCTCCTCTCCATTTTAAGCCAGAGAAAAGGAGAGCCTCTTTACCCATGACTCCCACGAAGTTCTCTCTGATTGGACCTTCCCATCTCATGTGCAACGCCACCATCTCCACCAAACAATGGGTGGAGCCAGGCGTGGACTCTGCCGGGTGGACAGCCCAGAGCCGGGGGTGCAGATTAAGAGTGGGCTATGGGTGGGTCCCAAAATAAAAGTCCAAGACTGATGCCAAAGACAGGGAAAGACCCACAGGGAAGGCAAATGACCAGTGCATTTTGATTATTTCCTTGGTGTCTTCTTTCAAATTGCTCCAATGTTGGTGTCCAGGTCAGGAAAGCTCCATTGGAAGCCGCACTGTGATCGGTGAATATATCCGGCCCCTCCCGCTCCCGGGTGACAAGCCGGAACCTCTGTCCGTCAAGCCCACCTTTCTGTCAAGATCCGGTGGCCCAAGATGCAGATTTGAATCCGACGTGAGTCCTGTCCTGGCTGAGGCAGCTGGCGCACTGCGCCGTGATGCGGGCTGTGGGTGTTGGCAGCTCTCCCCCTCTCTCCCCAGCCCCCCTTTCTCTTGCCTTCACCCCCGTTCATTGAGCACCTACTATGTGCCAGGACGTGAGGCCCCAGTTTACAGACGGGGGGGGCGGGTCACTGCTCTCATGGGCTGAATGACCATAAGTAAGACAACACCTAAAAGTTGGGTAACAGCGAGTGTCGTGAACCTAACGAGCCGGTGACCCGGAGGGACGAGGTGGAGGACAGGGCGGCCCTTCTTGGCCACTGTGGTCTGTTTATCCGTGAGGAGGAGCCCAGGGAAGCCCGCTGGGGCTGGAGAGGAGCTGGGGAGGCGGTTGAGGCCTCGGGGAGGCTCTCGACTTTTGGTCCAAGTCCAGGGGGAAACCACTGAAGGCCCTGAGACGGGGAGTGACGTGGTGTGACCCCCAGGGGAGCCCTCTCCCCGGGTGCGGGAGTGTCCGGAGGGACCGGGCGGGAGTCCCAGGCCTTCTTCTCCCGGGGTGGGCGGGGTTCATGGTCGCCCCCACCCTCCCCTGGTGCCCTCTCCTCCCTCCCCCGACCCCAAGACAGCTAGCTGTAGCCGGTGTAAGGAAACCCCTACAGGCAGCGTCCTGGTGCCCTGCAGACTCGGGCAGCGGAGAGGAGTGGGGGGGGGATGGGGAGGAAGCAGCCCCGTGTCACTTTTTCTGATCAGGATTCCCGGGGGCACCGGACAGCGGCCACGTGTGAGGGCTCCGCTCCCTGCACTGAGCCCTTGAGGGCTGAGGGCACAAAGCATTACCTAAATGTGTCCTCCAAGGAGCCTGGCAGGGTCTGGGGCAGTGACGTCTCAGGCCTTAAATTATGTCGGGGGATGGTCCTTACCTTGAGTCCAATCTGGGTGTGGGAAGATGAGGTCTTTTGAAAAGTAGCTTTTAATTAATTAATCAATTTTTATTGAAGTATAGTTGATTTACAATATTGTGTTAGTGTCAGGCGTACAGCATAGTGATTCAGTAGTTTTGCAGATTATACTGCATTATAAGATATTACAAGGCAACGGCTGTAGTTCCCTGTGCCATGCAGTAAATCCTGTCGCTTTATCTATTTTATATACCGTAGTTTGTATCTGCTAATCCCATACTCCTAACTCTTCCCCCTTTTGGTAACCACAGAATTGTCATCTATGTCTGTGAGTCTATTTCTGTAGTGCATCTACCTTCATTTGTGTTATTTTTTAGATTCCACATAGAAGTGATATCATACAGTACTGGGGGAGACGAGTTCTTTGTAAATGTCCTCTGTGTGACCAAGAAGCCCGAAGTGAGGGACCCTATCCCCATCTCTGGGTCACACCCAAGACCGAGAACCCGGGTGTGGCAGCATCTCACGGGGGTCCCACCACCTGAGGCTGAAAAGCCCAGGGGGACCGTCGAAGGCATCTCCTGCGTGTTCCCGGCCTGAAACGTGAAGCCTGCAGCTTCAATGACCTGCACATCCATTGTGTCTTTAATAGATGGATAATGAACGGAATCCCAATACCACGAAGCAGAGATACTCGGGGAAGGTCCACTTGTGTGTCGCCCGCTATAGGTAAGAGCGGTGGTCCTCTCCACATCCTCTGAGCATCCGTCAGCGCGGGCAGCCTCTGGGCAGGTGGGGTGATGGGGGTGGGAACGCCCCGTGAGCAGAGGGGACCCTTCCCAGGTGCCGAGAGAAAGCGGGCCGTTCAGCCGGGCTTCGGAGGATGGCAAGAGTTTGTCTGTTCTGATAGAAAGCGTTTGGAGAGCGTGTTAGTTTCCCAGGGCTGCCATTCAAAACTGTCACCAACCGGGTGGCTTAAAAACAGCAAAAATCCGTTCTCTCGCAGTTCTGGAAGCAGAAGTGGGAAACCGGGGGGGGGACCAGCCTCTGCTGGCTGTCAGCATCCTCGCCATCCCTCAGCTGTAGACTCCCCGCTTCAATCTCTGCTTCCGTCTTCACGTGCTCTTCTTCCCTGTGGGTCTCTGTGTGTTCCCTCCTCTGTTCATAAGGACCCCTGTCCTTGGATTAGGGCCCACCCTACTCCAGTATGACCCCATCTTAACTTGATCACACCTGCAAAGACCCTATTTCCAAATAAGCTCACCTCCACAGGGGCCAGGACCTGAACGTCTCTTTTGGGGGACACGGTTCACTCCGTGACAGGCAGCAAGCTGAAACTCAAAGAGGGGCCCCCTTGCCCAGAGCCCCCTGCTCGGTGCCTTTCCGGCATCTTCCCTGTCCGCCCGGTGCCTGGGCCACATCAGGTAGCTGTTACAGCGGCAGAGCTGAGCTCTCGTCGGAGGACCTGGGTGTCTGTGTCCGCCCACGTGAGCCGGTCTGGTCATGCGCGGCCCTCAGATTCCTGCGGTCGCCACTGAAAACTCTGAGGTGGATGAGGGTTAGCCGCCTCCCTGCAACTTCCCTGCCTGGTTACAATGCAACAGGCATTATAATGCCCAGAGTTTGCCGGGTGTGCAGACACGGATGCATCAGTCACCAAGAGCAGACATCAGTCAGACCTCCTGTACTTTATGCTCAGTGAGGACCTGGGCTCTTGTGTTTCCAGATGCTCCAGTGACCCTTTGCCTCCTGGGTTGGCCGGGCAGGCAGGGCAGTGTTCTGGGGGCAGACGCCACTGCCCTCTTAGTGGGCGACGGGCAACCAGAGTCCCCCGTAAGGGGACTGAACTGTGCACACAGCTGTTTCGGAATCAAACCTCAGGAGCCGTCACCAAGGGTGGATGCCTCCCTCACTAGATCCTTAAAATGTGTTCACGTGGAGGAGGTGGGGTGAGCTTCCTTTTAGCCCGTCTGCATACCTTCAATGCCTTCTGCCTTCTCCAGTGAGAACCATTTCTAATAACTATGCTGCCTGTCAGTGGATTATTTTCCGCTGATCCACTAATTTCACCAGTGCAAACCCACCTCTGACGTCCAGATAATGGAAGCCCGTGGAGTAGCCGCCCTGGGCTGGGGCGTCCTGGATGAGGATGCCAGCCGGCCCCTGAGGAGGGCCCCCCCCCGATCTGAATGCTGGGTGCCCCCGCCTGCATCCTTCATAGGGTCCATGGGGACATCGCCATATCACTGGAGAGAGCTTTGAGGACGCCAGTCCTGGGGCCCAAGAAGGAGGGCTCAGCCCCGCCCCATGTCTGGTAGGAGGACGGCTCTTCCTTTGTGTGTGTGGAGCTCGGCTGGCACAGCGGTTCAGGCAGAGCCCTCCGGGCCGGCCAGCTGGGGCCTCGGCCGGGATGCCGATCTGGCTTCCAGGTTTGTTTCCCTCGCCAGCTGGGCCCTTCCCAGCGATGAGCCTGGTCCCTCGAGGCTGCGGCGCCACCTGCTCCCTGGGCGCGCCCTCCCTCCGCTCTCCGGGGGAGACGAGACCTTATTCTGGGGAAGGTGCCCGAGCGCTGAGGCATCCAGAGGCTGGATCCACAGCCAGCGTGAAAGCAGGCGGAGAGAAAGCCTGGGTGGTCAACCGGTGCACAGCCGACACCGCGGTCACCAGCCACGGCCAGGGCGCTCGGTGGGCTCCATCTCCAGCCTCTGCTGGCACTCGGGGTGTTTTCCTGGCGGGGTGCTTACCACCTCACGCCCAGCCAAATCAAACCACATCGTGAGCAGCGCAGAGAACAGCCCCGGACAGAATCGCGCGGCTCTGAGTTCCCCCAACACCCTGCGGATCCCCGGAGGAGTGGCTCGAAGGTAAGGGCAGTTTGGGGGTGTTTCCCCCCCGGAGCTAAACACCGTCCTTACTCAGCACCCGGCTTCGAAGTTTCCCCAAACTCGAAACAGGAGAAGCCCTGCTCCCCGTGGCCCGTCCCCCCTCCCACGTCTGCTCTAGGAGCTGCCCGAGGAGCGGCCTTCTCGCTTTCCCAGCTCTCGCTTCCTCTTCAGCCCGGTGTCCCCTCCCCCAACTGCAGGACGAGCCTCGCTGAGGCTCCAGGGGGCCCCTTTCCAGAAGCCCGGCAGGCACCCGGCGCAGGCCTCCCGCCCCTTCCTTTTAAACAGCTTTACTGAGGGGCCAGTCACACACCTTACAGTCCCCCCACTTTTTAAAATTGGAGTACAGTTGATTTGCAGTGCTGTGTTAGTTTCTGCGGCCCAGCAAAGTGCATCTGTTGTACATATACAGGTACCCACTCCTTTTTAGAATCCTTTCCCATGTAGACCATTACAGAGTACTGAGCAGAGTTCCCTGTGCTCTACAGTAGCTCCTTATTAGTTCTCTATGTTATATACTGTGTCTATGTCCGTCTCAATCTCCCAGTTCGTCCCACCCCCCGACCCCCCTTGGTCAACGTAAGTTTGTTCTCTACGTCTGTGACTCTCTTTCTGCTTTGCCAATAAGTTCATCTGGACCGTTTTTCTAGATTCCGCTTGTAAGCGATATTACACCGTATTTGTTTTCCTCTTTCTGGCTTACTTCACTCTGTATGACAGTCTCTAGATGCAACGCACAGTACGTGCCGTCCTCGCCACTGTCAAGCTGAGGACATTCCTGTCCGCTCACCAAGACCCCCACCCTTTCAGGTGTCAGCCCATCCCCTCCATCCCCACCCCAAATAACCACTAATCTTTCAGTTGCTGCGGGTTCCCCGTTCTGGACATTTCCTTCCCGTCTTAGCATTGTGTCATCAAGCCTCACCCGCTGCAGCTCTGTGCCCTTCCATGCCCGGATCACAGCGGACTCCGGGGAGACCGCATTTTATCCGTCCACCCCCGATGGATGTGGACTCCGTCCTCGGTGCCCACGGTCCCCTCCCCACGCTGGCCTCTTCCACCCTCTTTCTCACCAGCTGAGACTTCTCTTCCTGAGAGGGAAATGCGGACCTCCTGAAGTCTGGGCCCCTCTCCCCTGTCTTCCTGCTCCATCCCTGCCCCCGCCTTGGGCGACCTCTTCTGCACGTGGACCACTCCAGGCTCCACTGCAGCCACAGCCTCTCTGAGCCTAGTCAGCGTAAGCCGCCTGGAACTGGACCCTGGGCCTCCCGTCTCCCCGCATCCAGCCCCGCTCCCGCCACCCCCTGCTCAGTAATTGCACCCACATCTGCACCTCCTGAGGCCAGAAAGCTTCGAGTCCTCCGGGACCCTGCTCCCCTGCCCTCATACCCAGGCAGCCCCCCTTCCATCTCCTCTAAGGGCACTCCCTGCCCAGCTAGACCCCATCCACACAGCTAGACCCCATCCACACAGGTAGACCCCATCCACATAGCTAGACCCCATCCACACAGCATCAAAGGGACCCCTCTGTAAAACGCAAATGCGATCACATCACTCCGTAGGTGACAACTCCTTCCCGATAGCTATTAGCTCTGGAGGTTAAACCCACACTGGTCTGGCCCCTCTCAGCCACGCCCCCCAGCGCTCTGACCCTCACCCGACCTCCTCCAGCAGCTGGCCGCCTGGTTCCCTGAGGGGACCCTGCTCCCCTCCTCCTGGCCTTTGCACGTGCCATTCCCTCTGCTGGAAACCACGTTTGGCTTCACTCCACCTGCTGGGCTTTCACATCATACATCCGTCTGCTTTCCATCCTGAGGCAGATGCCCCGGCAGTCCCTGACTCAGTAAAACCCTCAGGGCGTTGGATGACATCCCGGGACCTCTGGACTCTGAGGGACAGGGCGACGTGGTGTGGTTAAACCCACGCAGGGTGACGGTCAGGAGGCCTCCGTTCTGCTCCCGTGCACACCTCCTCATGAGCTTGTGGCTTTGGACAAGTCATTGCACTTCAGCTGGCCATGAGAATTGGGAATGAGAATAATATCATCTCTGCTCTCCTCACTGAGCGTCAATGGGGATCAAATAAAACACACAGAGGAAAGTGCTGGTACCTCACGGGGCTGCTGGCCCCCAGGGGAGCTGCTGCGGTTTCACCCTTTGGGTGACAGGACGCTGAGTGACACCCTTTGTTCTTTTTGTTTACGTGATCATCTCCCACGATCACTGATGTCACTTTTATTTTCTTGTTGAGTCCTTTCCTGTTATTTTAAATTAATTGACCCTTTAATTAGAAAATCAAAAATTCGTCTCACATGTTTTTTCTGCAAGTTGGACATGACTTTAAAAAAGGTTAATTCCAATATTTTGAGGATTTGAGAAGTGGGCATTTTGCAGTCCTAGTGGGGAGGGGAAGATAAAATGTGCATCCATTGTTAGAACATTTTGGCTGTACATACCCAAGACCTCCAAAATGTGCAGGACTTTGGCCAAACAAATATACTACCTAGGGGCTTATCTTTAGGAAGAAAGTGGGCAGGTGTGGAACATATGTTGATAAGGATATTGGATGCAGCACTGATTATATCAGCCAAAAGTCTGAAGAAATATCGATGCCCAACATAGGAAATTGGTTAAATAAAGTATGTTAATCTCTTCAGTGGAGTATTATACAGCCGTTAAAAAGGATATGATAGACTATTTCATGACGGGAAAGATAATCATGTCATGTTGCAAAGTGTAAAAAGTAAGCAGGTGACTAAAGAGTATATGTCATATGATTCTACCTGTGATCAATAATATATATTGAACGATTATAGGATTAATTACTTTTTTATTTGCTTGCTGATTTGGAAATTTATTTAAAAATATAATTTGGAGTCATTTAAATGTCATCTGATACAAAGGACTCAGTGTACAGCTTGCTTCCAGAACTACCATTTAGCATGACATCTGTGTGAGTTGAGCTATCGATGGCCTGGGTTTTCAGCGCATGGACAATCCACGAGCACCGAACCGTCGCGCGGGTCTAAAATGTCCTGGCGACGGCAGGGAGGAGGCCCGGAGCTCTGCAAGGGACGGGCTGGGGTCGGTCTCCGTCCAGAGCATTACTGAATGGGTTTTGTTTCTCTCCCTAGTTACAACCCCTTCGACGGGCCAAATGAGAACCCGGAGGCTGAGCTGCCCCTCACGGCGGGGAAGTACCTCTACGTCTACGGAGACATGGACGAGGACGGCTTCTATGAAGGTCAGTGAGAGCGTGGCGGGCAGGTGGGGCACACAGGCCAGGCCAGGGCCGGGCCGCCCATCACTCCCGGCCGTCCCAGACTCTGCTCTGACCCTCCCGCCCTCCAGAGTTACGAGATGTTTGTTCCCCTTTTGTCTGATTGAGCGGGGTTCCCTATTTTTAACCCCAAGCAGCCCTCTGACACGGGGTGGATGCCTTCTCATGTTCACGTCCACAGAGCTTCCCAGGAGCTCCGGCAGACACATGGGGCTGACAGATGAGGGTCTCTCCTCCCCTCCTCTCTTGCAGCCCAGCCCCTCCCCCGAGGCAGGACCGGGAACCCTTTCAGGGGCCTCATCTGGTTCGCAGCAATGCCACTGACCTTCAGCCTCTGTCGTTAACCTAGGGTGGCCCAGCCCCGTGTCCTGCCTGCCCACTTCCTGTACCTTGCGCAGCGCGAGATCAGGAAATGGGAATTCCTGTGCCCCAAACTCATAACCTTGGTCACTTCCGTAGCGAGAGGATGAACACGGGGCACCCCCAGGAGCTTCATAAATCCAGATTCCTCGGTTCCCTGAACTCTTCCACTGCCCTGCTAGAAGGGTCTCGGTTTCCTCCTGTTCCCTCTGAGCAGAAATAATTGTTTCTTGCTAAACTAGCAGCTTTCTCTTGTGTGACCTCCTGGAGTTTCCTTGGAGCTGATGGCCACACTCTTGGCTCTTGTCCTGGGGTTGGTGGGCCCCGAGATCAGGTGGCCTCCGCTGAGGTCGGTGAGTGGCAGCCCAGCCTGGGCTGTTTTTCTGAAGGTGCCGGAACCTGGGGTCATTGAAATACTCGGTCTCCATTAGTTACCGGAGAAACAGTGGCACAGCCGTGGGTAGGCCTCCCGAGAAATTTCACCACAACTGGCGGCAAAAGCGCTTGAACGCTTAACATAAATTCACGTTGCCGTCACCGATGTGCGCACCAGGGGAGAACTATGTGCCCAAGGTGGCTGCCAGGTAACCCTCGCTGGAATTCTCTAGAGTATTTGCGCCAGGCACTGTGCCCACATAGACTTTCCAGAGGCCGGATGAAAGGCAGGCGGCAGAGCTCAGCGCTCCGTTGTCCACGCGACAGCGGCAAGCTCACCTCCCCTCGCTATGCATATGGTCACGGTTCCCACCGTAAGGGGTGGCTGTGGCGATAAATGAGGAAGCAGACGTGGGGTCTGAGGATGGGGCCCGGTACACGGGACTTGCTGTCACTCCCATCCTCCTCCTCCTCCTCATCGTTCCTTGTGTCAAATGAGGCTGTGTTTTCCGAGCATCCTCAAGGCAAAGACTGACATCTCGAGACCCGCCCTCTAGCTGGGGACAGGAGCAGAATCAGGGATCCTCATTGATTCTGGGAGAATCAGGACTGACCCAGTGGTCAGCACCCCTCTCGCCCAGGCCCGTCGCACTTCCCTTGAGGCGCGGGTCTGTCTACCGGGAGCAGAGCCCACCCTTCGTTCCACGCTTCCCAGCCTCCCGGGTCCCCGGACCCCCAGTCAAGCCCTTTCTGCGACGTGTCAGGGGAAACAGCCCTTTCCCGCTGGTGTCGCGAGATTACCCAGACCGTGTCATCTCTGAAGCTCCTGCGAACGCTTCCCAGTTTTCCACGGCTCTGCTCTCAGCAGGCTTTCGAGCCCCATGAATAAAGAGAACGCAAAGAAATTAGACCATTTCATGAAATTTAAAAAATGGTCCCCGCTGTGACTGCCCGTGGCCGCCAGAGCTAGTTTGGTGGCATTTTGGGGGCCACTCGGCCTCCAGGTGGTTCTGGGACCAAATTGGTCGATCGTCTCTCACCAAACGGACACACGTTGGGAATTTCGCCAAGACAGACACATTGCTCTGCAAGGGCGGGAAATTCACCTTTTAGTTCCTGTTTGTGTGGTCACCTAATCAGAACTCAGAGGAAGGTGTGGAATTTTTTTAGCCTCCAAACCCACGCAGTTGGCACGTTGTCTGTCCTTCTGACAGACTCTTACCGAGCACCTACCCTGTGCCAGGTGTCCCTGTGGGACTAGCAGGGAGCAAAGTCCCCTGTCCTCCCAGAGCTTCCATCCCCGCTGGAAGGGGGGCGTTGACACACATACGCGGGGGGCTGGCCGCGGTGTGCTGGGTGCTACGGGGGAAGCCAGCCTCACTGGTGGGGCGGCAGATGGCAGGTTGCGGGGTGCTGACGCAGGGGCGGGGGTCCCGAAGAGGTGATGCTGGAGTGATTCCCGTAAAGGGCTGAGGAATCCACTGTGACCCTGCTGCTTTCCGTACAGCAGTCCCCTTGCGGGGAGGCGCAGACTCCACTGCAGGACCTCGGGCCCCCGTGGGACAGTTGGGCGGTAACCCTGTCCTCGTACCCCACAGGCGAGCTCCTGGACGGGCAGAGGGGCCTGGTGCCCTCCAACTTCGTGGATTTTGTCCAGGACGAGTCTCGACTGGCAAGCACTCTGGGGAAAGACCAGGGTCAGAACTTCGTCAACCATGCCGGCGTCGGCTCGGAGGGGGAGCGCGTCCTGGACCTCCACTCCCCGACGCACACGGACTCCGGCCTCTCCGACCACGGGGCGGGGACGCTGGACCTGAGCATCGATGACATCGGAGAAGACATCGTGCCTTACCCTCGGAAAATCACCCTCATCAAACAACTTGCCAAAAGTGTCATTGTGGGCTGGGAGCCCCCGGCGGTGCCCCCGGGCTGGGGCACTGTGGGCAGCTACAGTGTGCTGGTGGACGCAGAGACGCGCCTGAGCCTGGCGCTGGGTGGCAGGACCAAGGCCCTGGTGGAGAAGCTGAACATGGCGGCCTGCACCTACCGCATCTCCGTGCAGTGCGTCACCAGCCGGGGCAGCTCGGACGAGCTGCGCTGCACGCTGCTGGTGGGCAAGGACGTGGTGGTGGCACCGTCCCACCTGCGTGTGGACAACATCACGCAGGTCTCCGCCCAGCTCTCCTGGGTGCCCACCAACAGCAACTACAGCCATGTCATCTTCCTCAACGAGCAGGAGCTGGACGTCGTCCGGGCCGCCAGCTACAAGTACCAGTTCTGCAACCTCAGGCCCAACGCGGCTTACAAGGTGAAGGTCCTGGCCAAGCCCCACCAGATGCCCTGGCAGCTGCCCCTGGAGCAGAGAGAGAGGAACGAGGCCTTCGTGGAGTTCTCCACGCTGCCGGCAGGTGAGCTGTCCTCCCGGGGCGGGGGGGCTGGGGGGGAGTCCCCAAGGGAGGGGACACCGGGATGTCACCCTGTGCCAGGGGAGGGGCGGGCGAAGCAGAAGGGGAGCTGCTGCCGGCAGCCGGCGCCGTCCTGGAGCATCCTTCCGTCAGCCAGGAACCACGGAATACAGCCACGCATGCCTGCGTGTGTGAGAGAGGGAAAGAGAGAACTTGGATTCTGTTCAGGGGCCGTGTTATTGGAAACATTTAACGCTTGCATCTGTAAGAGGCTCGTCCTACAGAAGACAGGAGGAAACGACAGCACCCCAGGCAATTGGAGGGCTCCGTCTTCCCGGTGTCACCCACTCCTGGACGTGCGCTCACAGAGACGAACCATGGAGAGGGTGCCCACAGCGCTCTCAAAATCGTTCTCTCTTCTCATGTTTCCTTTTGATATATACACATGTACGTATATCTATCTCACACATATGGGTGAATCTGCGAAGACATGAAGTTCCATCGTGGATGCTATCTTGGGTTCCGGGCACCCGTCTGCTTCCTTCCCTGCACTTCCAGCTGTAACAGGAGGAGGAATGCACCCCCTCTCCCATCCCCCCACACTGTCTCCCAGGAAACTGTAAAGAGATGGGTTGAGATGGACGTCCTCCCGGGTCGGCTCATCCTCCGATTTATCTAAGGGGCAGCTGCCACCGCTGTCTCCGTGAGGTTCCGTCACGCTGATCTTGGCTGGGGCTCACGTACAAGGCAGCCCTGCCGAGCAAGGCAGCTGTGCCCAGGATGGGAGCCCGAACTCCTGGGGAAGAGCAGCCTTCCTGGAGCAAAGAAGGTCGTGTCTGCAGAGATATGTGAGGGCATATTTTGATACCTCGAGGGCTTTCTTTAGTCCTGTGATGTTCACAGAATTCCCTCAAAATGCCCGTCTCGACACTCTCCTCGGATTTGTCTTCTGTGATTAATCCAGCTCTGCCCAACCTCATTTGTCAGCAGGCTGACAAACAATTCAGTGGTTCTCCAGGATCATTTCTACTAACTGCAGAAAGCCTTCCATCTAACCCGAGACTGGCTCTCCAATTTATGATGGATTTGCTTTTTATTGCATGGTGCTCTCCAGTCTTTTTGAAATCCATCATCAACTAGAGTCTGACCAGCAAGGTCAGGGGCAGGCGGGACAGACATTACTTCAAGGAGGAAGCAGGTCTGAGTAGGAACTAATTTATGAAGGGTCAGTTCATTCACCTTGTAAGGCGATGCTGCATTTCCGGCCTGCCTGTCGGGATGTGTCAACCGTGGACACTGGGAGAGTGAGGACTTGAGCTTTTCACTGGCTCCTGCCGTGAAGTCTTGTGGTCAGCGCTGGGGGGTGAAGAAACCAGAGACCCCAAACCCAGAGACCCCAGGGCCGCCGAGGAGAGACAAGAGCACGTACATTGGGACAGCCGGGAGAGTCTTCGTGGAGAAGCTCGTGTTGAGACTGAGAGGGACCAGGAGGAGATGCTGAGCTCAGGGCCTGTTCCCCTAGGTTCACGCCCAATTCCTGGCGGTCTTAAGTCAGCTCGGGCTGATGTTAACAAAATGCCATAAAATGAGTGGCTTATGAACGACAGACATTTATTTCTCACAGTCCTGGAGGCTGGAAGTCCGAGATAAGGCGTGGGCAGACTCAGTGTCTGGTGAGGCCCACTTCCTGGCTCGTAGACGGTGAGGACACTGTGTCCTCACCTGGAGGAAGGGGTGAGGGAGCTCTCTGGGGCCTTGTTGATAAGGGCACGAATCCCGCTCATGGGGGCTCCCCCCTCATGACCTGATCACCTCCCACAGGCCCCTCCTCCAAGTGCCATCACCTCGGGGGTTAGGACTGCAACCTACGAATTTGGGGGGGGACGCAAACATGCAGTCCGTAGCAGACTAGTGCCTTTGCCTGCCCAGGAGGAGGAGGATTTTGACTGTGGAAATGTCACGAGCGAGAGACATGGGGAGGGCAGCCCCTGAACCTCGTTCAGCCTGAGCTCGACGTCGGGCATATGGCTGGACCAGGTGTCCCCACGTGATGGACGTCAGTGCGACCCCCTCACCTCTGGGCCACTGGAGGGATGGGCTGGAGCTGGCAGATCACAGCTACACAAGTCTTCCCCACCCACAAAACCCTGGCCCTCCGCTGTCACTGCTCTTGTGGTAGAAGTGGGCACCCAGCAAACTCCCAAGCCAGTTTCAGTTCTTGACCTTCGCCCTTAAGAATAATGACCCATCTGTCATGTTTGAATGGACCGTCCAGGTAGAATTTAACCTCTGAAGCTGGTTGTAGGGAAGTTCAGAAGCCCCACATTGCAGCGCGTTGAGGGTGGGTTGCATCAGCCTTACGGCCGGCGCTTCCAACACACAATAGCCGAGCAGCTTCCCTGGAAGCTTAACCTCCTCATCTGCAAAACAAGGATGCGCTGAATTCACAGGACTGTTGTGCGGATCAAGTGATGTAAAGAGTCCAAGGTCAGTAGCATAAAGAGCAGCACATAGAAAATCCTCAGCCAACAGCCACTGCTCCCCACACACAAATCCACAGGGCCGGAGCGAGGTTTTGGAGGATGAAGCTCCCACCTTCCTCCTGAAAGTTACACGTTCCTTTCCAAATGGAATGCCAGTCATGGGAGTTTTGCACCAGACAGACCCAGGGGGAAAAGGAGCTGCCTGTGGGTTACAGGGCAGACAGGTGGTCCTGCTGTCCCCAAGAGCCACCTGGAAGGACCAGCGACATGACCCTTGCCTCCCTGTTGGTTGAAGTAGCTGCTCAAGACTTCCATGGTGAGCGCGATTCCAACGGGTTCGGGGCCACAGGAAGCGGCCCAGCTGGTCAGCCGGGCAGTGTGTGTGCGGAGCCGGTGGCCAGGGCCGGGTGGCTTCGTCAGAACCGTCCCTCTCCAGCTTCCGCTTCTGTCCTGTCCCGCAAGGCGGTGAGGTGGGGGATGTGCGGTCCAGCTCACTGCCCCCAAGTCTGCTGGAGAGAGAGACGGAGGGAGAGAGGAAAGGCGGAGGGAGGGGGGCGCAGAAGAGGACGGAGAGGTGGCAGGGATTCCTTTCCTCTGCCAAACGCTGGGTCCTCGTGGCCGGCTGGCCTGGCCCGGGTCACGGGCTCCCCTGGGGACGGGGTTCCAGGAGGGCACCGCGTGTGTCCGGGAGCTGCCGCTTCCTCACCCTCCTGCCCCGCTTTCACGCTTCATATTCTGCCCGCGACCCCTGGAGGCTTTAACAGAAGATCTCGTTTCCGGGCGCCACCAGCCGGGCGTGGTAGCAGCCCTGCTGCCAGAGGGCCGTGTCCTGAAAGCTCCTCTCCTCTGTCCCCCAGGTCCTCCCGCCCCCCCACAGGACATTGCCGTCCAGGCCGCGGCCACCCCAGCCACTGTCCAGGTCTCCTGGAAGCCGCCCGCCCTGACGGCCACGGGGCTGTCCAATGGAGCCAGCGTCACCGGCTACGGCGTGTATGCCAAAGGGCAGAGGGTGAGTCCTTGCGGGGGCCGTGCTCGCCCCAGAGGCCCCAGCACTCTCCGCTCAGTGGCGGGCGACTCTCCCTCTCTCCTCAGCCCCCAAGACCCACCAGCAGCTAATTAAGCACCCCCTGCGCCGCCATCCCGGGCTCGGCTGCAGGACACGGAGAATTCCATCCTTTTTGCTCCGTCCTCCTTCGCAGAGTGCTCTCTGCTCTCCTCCTGCAGTGACGACCTGCCCTGCCCCGGACCTTTCTTGTTCTCCCCTGGGTACCCAAAATTCCCATCTTTCGAGCCCCACGGTATCAGGGCCCACTCAGTAGATCCCACCAAACCGATTCCTGGCGAGATGGTAGTCCAAATGCCCCGGAAACGCTGCAGGGAAGTGTTAATGCCCGCTGTAGGGGAGCCCGTAATCTCAAGCCCCAGCCGGTCCGGGCACAGGAAACAGACACGGCTGCCCTTGGGGGGCGGAGCTGGCGCAAGCTTCTGTCGGCTCTCCACTCCCCACCCTGTTCCCCGCAGCCCCAGGGCCAGGGCTGCTGCATGGGACGCGGGGCGGTGTCCCGGCTCGCCCCGTGAGAGCGGCCGCTGCAGGGCCCTGTCTCCGCCCAGCTGCCCGCAGAAGCCCAGCAGGCAGGGCCCGCAGGGGCCGCGGTCACGCGCCCGCCACAGCCGGAAGCCCGCCCTGGGGCCACGCTTTGGCAGTAACACGCCCGGCGTTCTGATTCGTCTGCGGCCCCCGCGTCTGCTCCTGGATTGGCTGTGGACGCGGAAGAGGAGGGTGTGCTCAGCGGTCCCCCCAGGCCTCCACCGGCGGGCGGGAGGCGGGGCTGCAGCCCGGTGTGGTTTCCGGCGGGCGGTGTGGTTTGAGCTGGATGTAGGCGGCGCCCAGAGGCCTGGCTGCTGGAGAGGCGCCCGGGGGGCCTGGGGCGCGGGCGGCCGCTGACCCCGCTCTCTCTGCGCGCAGGTAGCTGAGATCATCTCTCCCACGGCGGACGGCACGGCCGTGGAGCTGGTGCGGCTGCGGAGCCTCGAAGCCAAGGGCGTGACCGTGCGGACCCTCTCCGCCCAGGGCGAGTCCGTGGACTCCGCCGTCGCTGCCATCCCCCCCGACCTCCTGGTGCCTCCTGCCCCCCACCTGAGAACTGCTCCCACACCGAAGCCATTAGCAAGTGCCGGAGCCCCCGATACCAAAGATGAACACCTGGGTCCGCACGCCGCGGCGGATGAGGCCTGGGAGCGCGGCCGGGCGCCTGCTCCGGCCCACGGGCACCTGCTGGAGCCGCCCGGCCTGCAGGGCTCGGGCCCGGGGCGGCGGTCGCCCTCGCCCAGCCGCATCCTTCCGCAGCCGCAGGGCGCCCCGGTCTCCACCTCCGTCGCCAAGGCCATGGCCCGGGAAGCCGCGCAGAGGGTGGCCGAGAGCAGCAGGGTAAGGCTGGGCGTTTCCTCGCCGGTACCGCTGCCCGTGCCGTGCGGTCCGTCGCTGCAGCCCAGCGGGGATGGGGCCTTCCATCGGCACCCCGAGTCTGCGGGGAGACGCGCCCCGAGCACTCAGCACCCAGAGTGGCCGCCTTGACTGGGGAGAAGGATGCCGTGTTCATCCTCCAGTTTTCCCCTAGGGCTGCATTCCAGGGCGTTCCAGGCCTGAGCCTGTCGGAATCAACGTGTGTTTTCATTGCGTAGATATGACCCAGATAACCAGAGAAAATGGTTATCCACCAGCCTGGCTTAGCAAACGAGCTAACAGCCCGCTAACCAGGCACTGGTCTGTGTCCAGGGATCTGAGAGGTGCCTCCTGGGACTGGGCTTGGGGGCACATCTTCCTAAACGAGGGTCACCTCCTGGCTGGCTCACTTCAGACTTCTAGCTGTGTGTGTGTGTGTGTGTTTGCGCGTGTGGGTATGTGCCTGTGTGTGTGTGTGTGTGTGTGTATACGCATGGATAGACATGTACGTACGTGTGTGTACATACATGCACACACACTTACATACATGTATGTATACGTAGACGCCTACATGTAGAGATGCATGCACATAAATATATTTGCATGCCTATCGCTAGAAATCGCCTGGACCGTGGGGAGGAGTACTCGGAAGACAGTGTGGCCACGTCCCAGAGGAAATGTGCAATGAGACGAGAAATTGTAAGAAGCACCGGTGAAGGGATGCAGGAGAGCAGGACGTGGACCTGAGCTAGGCCACGTGCCCCTGCCTGCCTGGGACAAACCCCCATCTCTCTCCCTTGGGCGCATTTGTCTACCAGGGCGCCCAGCTTGTCTGCTGCAAGCCCGAGGTTAGGGCCCTGGCAGAGGGGACAGTGGTGGTCAGTGCTCTTCTCCGCTCTGCCCAGCCAGCCCACGGGGGTCTCTCCAGGACGGCAAGCCCCGGCAGTGCCTTCTCTGAGATGCAGGTGGAGACATCCATGCCGGTGCCGGGAGACCCTCACTTCCGGGGCATCCCTGGGCCCGGGCCCGGCCCCCTCCTGGCTGGAGGCTGGGTCAGGAACTTCAGGGGAGGCCAGACCCCTAGAGGTCAGAGCTGAGGTAGGCGGGCCACGGCCAGGCAACCAGAAGGGGGAAGAGGTACCGTGACAGCACTTCAGCGCCTGTTGAGAAACTGGAAATCCAGGCTTTTTGTGAAATCTCCTGATTTGTTAATAGTTACACCGCAGTTTGTACCCTTGACTAAAGGAAATGCCTCAGAACGGGCACATTTATCACGGGCACCCTGGCACTCCGCCCTGATTTCCCGCAAAGCAGAAGCCCAGGTGCTTTGGTGTAGGAAGGGGCTGGCGGGTGAGCTCTGCCCCCCTGCCCTCTCAGGTAGCAGCCACGCATCCCACCACCCTGAGCTCCCAGACAGGACCCCCGAGAGCGGGCTGGAGCCAGAGGCTGGGCCCAGGAACGCCTGGGACAGCCACCACCTCCCCACCACCCCCCGGCCTACCTTCCCCGTTCAGAAGGTGTGCAGAGAAAGCAAACCTCTGAGCTTCCATATTCAAGAAAAGGTTAATTGATCACATTAACAGCCAGGCCAGGGTGGCAAACAGAGGGAGAGGAGGCTTTCTTCAGCACGCACGCGTTACCTCCTGCAAAGGCAGGAGCTAGTTCTGGTGGGCATGGGAGGGGCGGCGGGCACCCAGGGCAGCATCAGAAAACGCCCGCCAGCCTGTGCAGGTCACTCACCCCAAGTCCCTTCACACAGTGTCTCCGAGGAGGCAGAGGAAAGGTTGGAGCCCAGAAGACATGGGGCCTGGAAGCCGCCTGCCCCTGCACCCACCCCCGGGGTCAGGCGGCCTCTGCCCTGACACCTCCCCTCTTCTCTTCCAAGCTAGAGAAAAGGAGCATCTTCCTGGAGAGAAGCAGTGGGCAGTACGTGAACTCGGACGAGGAAGACAGCCACGAGTCCCCCGGCGTCAAGAGGAGGGGCGCGTCGGTGGACGAGTTTCTGAAAGGCTCGGAGCTGGGCAAGCCGGTGAGTGCGGCTCCTGGGTGCCCGGCCCCAAGTCCCGGGCGACGACAATCACAGTCCCTTTGGAAAGTTTAGATTGCACGGTGCCTGCGCCCTTGTGACCTCACTGGGGCACAGTTTCAAAAGTCGGAATGTGAGGGTTTTGCCCTCCCTGACTGCCCTGTGTGAGTATCCATTCATGGGCTGACTTTGTGCTTCAGGTGAGCCTCCAAGTAACCACCTGGTCTCAGTTTAGGCAAAACCTACCATGTGTTTCTTTACTTTCGTTCATCAGGCAGATGTGTGATGAGCATCTGCTAAGTGCTAAGCATCATGGGAGATTCAGAAACTAAACGGTCAGCATCCCACCCTTGGAGGGACAAAAATGTCAGGGCTTCCTGCCCCAGACTAGGCTTACAAGTGACAAATCCGTCCAATGTGGGTTTGGTCTCCAGTTTCTGATTATGCATATTCTAATGGGACTGTCCCTTAATGGTGTCAAGACCTAAGTCTGGGCAACAGGAAGAGTGGGGCCTCGAGAGTCCTGAGATCTTGAGATGTCAGAGCTTGAAGACCCCGCAGATGTCAGATCCTCCAGCCCCCTCAACACACAGCTCTGCAGCAAGGCAGTGTCAGCCTCGCCAAGAAGAGGGCCTTGGAATCTCGCAGACTTGGACTCATTTCCGGGCTCTGTCACTGCTAGTAGTAGGCAAGTTACTCAACTTCTCCAACCATCAGGTTCTTTATCTAAAATTTTAAAATAATTCTATTTGCATTCATTTAAACACAAGAAACGGAATGCCCAACTAATAATGACTAAGATAACAAAGACATTTCATTCTCCCGCATCGCAGGAAGTCTCAGGTAGGAGGTTGCAAGGTTGATTCAGCTGCTCAATTGTGTCCTAGCTCTAGGTTCTGAATCTTCCATTCTTTCGGCCTTTCTCTCATGCTTACAAAGTGGCTGCCATTGCTCCAGTCGTCACACTTTCATATGACAGCACCCCAAGAAGGAAGGAAGGAAGGAAGGAAGGAAAGATGGAAGGAAGGGAGGGAGGGAGGGAAGGGAAAAAGGAGGGGGGCTTTCTTCTCAGGCACATCTCTTTTAACTGGTAGAAAAATCTTTTCCAGAAGCTCCATCAAGACTTCCCATTGCATCCCACTGGACAAAAGAGAGGAATAGGTGTCCTATGAATGGCTTATCCATGATGTATTTGGCAAACAGCAGACACCTCCTTCCAGCCCATGGGTTTATTACTAACTCATCACTGGGTTTGAATCCAGTGAGGTGGTGTTCTTGAGGAGAGTTCCTTCCCATTTGCCTTGGGAAGACCTCTTTCAAACCAACCTGATCTTTGTTTATTCATTTAAAATCAGTTCACTTTTACGTCTTCTCTGCGGTGCCTGACTGAAAGAATTAGGGCTGGAGCAGCTCAAACGCTGGCACACAGACTCATCAGGCTGAGAGCATCTGGGCCGCTTCTCTGAGGGCTCGGCTGGGTCGGGACCCCCAGCCTGGGCACACTCAACGCCGCCTTCCCATCGGCGGGCCGGGAACTTAGTGCCACTCAGGGGCTGCCATGTCTTTATCTAGAGGAGCGATTGAAACTGCGGTATTTTTAATAAGCATGTCTCGAGATGCTATTAAATACACTTGTCTGGTCGCCCACCGGGAGAATAAAGAAATTGCTCTTAATCGACGCTATCCAGCAGAAACAAAATAGCTTTATGCATGTTTGGGGCTCATAAATCTGAGCTCGTAGGGTGTGCAGTTTGAGTTGCTGCAGATACTCGAGATGCTGAATAACGGGCGCTTGCTCTGAGGTGGGAACAGGACCGCTCACTCGGACCGGCCCCCGAATTCCCAGACCCCATCAGGGCTGCTGGTGGTTCAGTCTACACGTTAGCAAGCTACTTTTACTTGCTTTTCTGTTGACCCTCTCCCGCCGTCCCCAGACTCCTCCCCAAGCACCCCCAGCAGCGGGCCTTCCCCGGTGTCAGTGACCAAACTGGGCACAGAGTGGGCGCACCACACGGGGGGGTGGGGTCCCACCCGGGGGTCCCACCCCGCCCGGACCGGGCTGTTCTTTGACAGCCCAGTGTGTGCACGTGTGTGAATCTCAGACTGCACGGTGTTCTGAAAACTCTTAGGCGCCCTTAATGGTGCATTTGCACCCACTTGCCTGCCGCACAGCGCTCCGCTCCCTGACCCTGGATGCAGCGTACACGCTCCCGGGGCCTCGAGTCCTGCTGCCAGCTGAGTTTACAACCTGCCGCGTGAGCCTTTGTCCAGCCACTAGGTTGGAGAGGCTGACGGTACCCAGAAAAGTGATGTTTTCCTGTGTGTCGTGTGAGCCCTCTGGCATTCTGTCCTGCCAAGAGCCCAAGGGGTCTCTGCCTGCCCCCGTCCGGATTTAGAGTTGGGAGGCCTGGTCTGGTCCTCTCTCTGCCATCCCAGCCCACCGCGGGCTTGGGGGCTATGATTCCCTCACCTGTGAGGTGAGCGGCTCTCACCCAGACACCCAGACACGACTGAGCTCAGAAGTGGGCAAAGCAGGGGAGGGCCAGCCAGGAGGGGCCCCAGGTACTCCCGCATGCTGGGGCTGCCCCTTCACCTGCATCCCCTTCTCCTGCCCAGCCGCACTGTTGCCACGGCGACGAGTACCACACGGAGAGCAGCCGGGGGTCCGACCTCTCGGACATCATGGAGGAGGACGAGGAAGAGCTCTACTCTGAGATGCAGCCGGAGGACGGGGGCCGGAGGCGGCCCAGCGGCACGTCCCACAATGCCCTCAAGGTCAGTGCCCAGGGGCGCCGGGCCCCTCGCCGCCGTCCCCACAGTCGCCCCGTCCCTGTCCCTTTGCCGGGCCACGAGGCCGGCTCCAGAGGCACCTGGCCCCGCGAGCAGAGTCCACAGATTTGCATGGGCTTCGCTCACAACTGAGTCTGCGCTCGGGGCCTCCTGTCCGTCCTCTTTCCCACAATTCTGGGTGAAGGAGTCTGGGAGAATCCACTGGGCACCCCCGGGGCACCCAGCTCTGTACCAAGAACTGAATCGGAAAGAATAGAACAAAGAAGACCACCCCTCCCCCCCCCGCCAAACCCCTGGCTCTCGTGGCCGTCCGCAGAGGAACAGGGACTGGTGGGAGGGCAGGAGTCCGCCTCTGAGTCAGACTGGAGACTGGGAGCGAGTCGTGCAAAGATTCTCAACCGAGGTGGACGCTGCTGGACTGCGGGAGGGCCAGGGGCTGTCAGAGGAGGTCAGAGGAGGGGCCTTCCTCCTGGAGGACGGCGGGGTCCACACACGAGCCCCTTCTCAGACGCCTCCCGCCAGGGGCCGCGGCATCCTCCGCCGCTGGTGTAGCCGTCAGCCAGGGGTCTGATGGAGGTGACGTCACCTTGAGTGAGATCGAGCTCCAGGCCCCAGGGGCCGCCCTGCCGCCGCCCGTTCCAGCCGAGCACCTGTTCACCCGGCGCGAGCGCCTCGCCCCTGCGTGCCAGGCCCTCCGCCAGGCTGGGGCATGTGGATGGACGTGACCTCCGACCTCCAGCTGCTCCCAGCCCAGCGGGGGAGACAGACGAAGGGCCCGAGAGCTGGTCGGGCCACTGCGGGGTTTTCACATGAAAAAGGCCTCGCAGAGGAAAACCCCGCCCGACCCCGGCCTTCCTCTGGGAACACAGAGCCGTGCATTTTGAATGGTGGACAGACGGCAACATCCGATCTGACTGTCACCTCAGCGCCCACGTGCATAGACCAGACCGACTGACGTTCTCCCAGCAAAGGCCCCCCGCAGGGCCCTGGGGACGCTGTCGCCAGAGAACATGCCAGATCCCCTGCAAACCCCGCACGGCTGCATTTCCTGCTACTCCCACCGGCTCCCCTCCTCCCCCGCCCCGCGGTCGAGCAGGGTTCACGGTGACCTTTGTTGGCGGAGGAAGGTCCCACGCTGCCCGCGGCCCGGCCTGACCCGGTCCCCAAGCTTCCGCACGAGCTGGGCCGGCGAAGCGTGTCCGCCTCCCCTCCTCTCCCCCCCCTCCGCTCCGCCGTGACGCTTCTGGGATGGTACTTCCTGCACGGTGTTAGCAGAGAAACCAAAGGTCACCGTGGCCCCCGGGGAGCAGGCCCAGAGGGCAAGTTCAGCCACCTGGACTTCTGGTTTCTTTTCAGAAATTCCAAGATTTAGCTTGGGGATCCGGCCCGCGGGCTCACCTTCCCACGTGGCAGCCCGTTGGCTCACGTGCGCCCCGCCTGGCCCTCGTGGGCTCCAGACCCGCGGCAGACGCGGCCCCGCGTCGACCCGCCAGGTCCCCGTGCGCCGGGGGCCCACAGGCCGGTGGGCTGGGGGCAGGGAAGCAAGTCCGATGCCGCCCCGCGGAGGCGTCGCTAACGCGCACGCCCGGAGGCCCGTGGCGGGGCGGACGGTGGGCTTACGGCTTCGTGGAGTCGCTGGGGTGTCCGGGAGGGGCGCCCCGCGGGCCGGTTCAGCGGGAGCAGAGGAGGGGCTGAGGGCGAATCCAGAGAGAGAACCACGTCCGGGACAGGGGGGCGTGGGGTGTCCGCCCCTCGTGGGCCGGCCACCATACTGGCGGGGGACACGGCTCCTCTCTGGGGGCCTCGAGGTCCAGGCTCTGGAGGAGAGACAGGCAGGCCTTTGCGGACACGGACAGAGCAAGACCGTCCCCAGAGCCACGACTTCGGGGCGCTCGGTGCCGAGGTCCGCGCGTTCACAGCCTGAGATCTGAGCCAGGGAGAGAGGCCATAGGTTACTGCGCGCGAGGACGGATTTCAGAGGGTGCTGAGAGCTTAGGTGGACGTGCAGAGTCCAGTGGCGTGGCTGGGTTGGGGTCCCCGTTTCGTCAATCATCTCCAGTTGCCGGCGGCCCACGGCAGCTGCCTTGCGAGTGTCTGAAGGTGCAGCCAGCGGGCTCAGGCGTCCCTGCCTCTGGGTGTAGCTGCGTCACAGATCCTAGCGCCTGGGTCAGCGTGAGGCCTCCTGCCACCATCCTGCCTGCACCTGCGGCCCAGCGGCCACCCTTCCCCTGTCCGGGCTGCGTGGCTGGGCCTGAGGGCGTCAGGCCGCTCTGTGTGCGCTCTGCCTGGCCCCCGCCCCGGCCCCACCCGTCTAACCCATTCTGTTCTCATTCCAGAGCCCCGGCCAGAGCATGCCGTCTGCCCCTCCCCCGCTCCCCTCCCGCCACGAGTACAAAGCATGCGTTCTGTCCCTCATGGCCTCGGAGACTAATTCTGTCTGTATTTTCTTTCCTTCCCCTTGGCCCACTTCATACTGATCACACGCTGCCTCCCGGCACCTGTTCTAACCCACCACCCCCTTAAGGAGGGCTCTGAGAATAGGACCACTGAACGCGCTTTCCTGGAGCTGCCCCAGTATCCCCAGCAGACTCACCACAGTAAGAAGCTTTTCAGTATCCCCGAAGTAGCCGAGGAGGATGGAGAGCCCTGTGAGTTCTTGTACAAGCAGGGCTTAGGGGCCTCCTCCAGGGCCCGGACCCGGCTGGCCAGAGAGCCCGGGCCCGCCAGGCCCTGCAGGGGGCACGAGGCCCCGCTTGGCTCCCGGGTGCCTGCAAAACCCAGGGGCCTCCAGCCCGAGGACTTCGTATTCGAAGACAGAGGCTGTCGGTTCAGCCGCTCGGCCACCAGGAGCCCGGACAGCGGCCTGGACTGTGGGAGCGAAGAGGAGGAGATGCGGTTTAGTTTCAGAAGCCCCGCTGCCCAGTGCAGCCCCGGCCCCGGGCACTGTCCCTGTAGGAGGAGCCTGAGGCCCCTGCTGGCCCGGCGCCGGACGCTGACCCGGCAGAGCAGCATCGAAGAAGATTCTGGGGAGCCAGCGGAGCCCGGCCATGTCGTCAGGAGCAGTGAGGCCCACCCGAGCCCGGAGAGGTCCACCCCCAGCAAGTACAGCTGGGACAAGCCCGCGGGCCAGGAGGATTTCCGGGATGTCTGGAAGAAAAGCATAAAAATGTCCGACAGTAGGGCCAGTGCCCGACACGCCCAGCCTCCTCCCCGGGTTGCAGACGGTCCTTTGGTGTGTGAAGTAAACCTCCCGCTCACATCCGCTTGCCAACCCAATCCGTTTTCATTTTTTCGCCTCCTTTTATTTTGGTGTCCGTCCCGGGCACTCTCTCTGCCGGCTCTCTTTCGTTTTCCGTGCATCTTTTGATCTATGCAGCTTCCCAGTCTTTGGACCATGCTGATGGTTTCTTTACTTTGCTTTAGAATGGTGACCGCCAACCCCCAAATCGGCGATCAGTGTGGCTGCTTTAATTAAAGGACAACTGAATCTAAATTTTAATTAAGGGTTAGCTGAACTATGATTCTCCAAAAGGTTGGCAACGCGTACTTTGCAAAATGAACCGTGGGGACTTACTCATGACTTTGGTATTACTGAAGGTTTTTCTCTCGTGGTGGTTTTGGTTTTTGGTTGTGGCTGGTTTTGGCCTTCATCTATAACTGAAAACAATAGGGAACGGTGATTGAAGAGATCCATTTTTGCACCTCTTTCCAGAGGTTTTCTTTTTCTTTTTTTTTTTTCCTGTTTCTTTCCTGCGACCAGTTTTCAGAATGACTTTTCCATCATCAGCTCTAGACCCATCCCCCTGCCTTGTCTTGCAGTGTTGTGAGTGGTTTTCAAGAGTAGGGATTCCTTCAAGGCTTCATTCATCTCTATATTGTGTCCTCTTTTCAGAACATTTGCTCCTGTCATGCTGAACTTTTCCATGAAAACACAGGTGAGACGTCCCAGGGCTCCAGGCCCTGGGTCTGAGCCGGTGCAGTTTGCGATATGTCCACTAGAGGGCGCCGATCCACAGCCCACTGACACCAGCAAACTGCAGCTCACTCCCTGTTCCCCGCCTGTAAGAGACTAATTTCCGTTACTCCCACAGCCCCGGTTCCTTCCCTGTGTCCCTGAAAGCTGTCCCTGACTCAAATGACCAGTGAGCTGGAGGTTTTGCTTTGATTCTCATATGTGACGCGATGCAAACCTGTAGTGTGAATCAGAGGCAGACTTACCCGTGAAGGAGGACCGTCAGGTTAGCCCTGAAATGTGATTGGTGTCTTTGGATCAGGGCCAAGACGTTGCCAGGAGTTTCCAAGCTGATAACACAGAGAAACTTCTGTCTCTGAGTTTTCGGTAGCCTCACATGCAGCTTTGCCCAAGTGGGACATTTGGAAACGCAGTGTTTCCCCCTCTTGTGGTCTCTGGAGGGGCTGTGCTGAGACTAGGAAAGAGGGGCCGGAGGTGTGACGAGTCGCCTTTAAGCCACTCTCATCGTGGTTCAAAAGATTCGGCTTCGGCGGCGGCAGCAGCAACAGAAAGGTGCCCCCCGAGGGATGCTCTCTCGCCCCTACCCGCGTGCGGCAAAGCGCCTGTGCTGTAGAAGACGGGGTGCCTGGGGTGAGCCCTTTTTCCTCGTCCAGGTTATTCAGCTAACCTTTCGGTTAAAAGCTAAGTTTAGTTGCCTTTAGAGCTTCTGCTTCTAAGTTGACTTGATTTGGCTGACGATTCTTTCCTTCCCACGGCTGGCCAGCCTTATGACCGTGCTGTTGTTTTTGTCTTTAGATTTTAGGAAACCCGGTGACTGCTGGACGGGCTGATCGGGTGGATCATGTGGGCCGGAGGCTTCCCCGCGGCAGTGCTGGTCGCCACAGGTCCCGGCCAACGATGGTCCCGTCTGCCGGTTAGTGGGCCTGACGGAGGCCTCCCTCTTTCTTGTAACCACAGAGCACGTGGCTGCTTGGTCCTCCATCTAAATATTTTTAAAAAGTCATTAGGAATAGCATCTTCAACTAAATACAGAACACCCTCGGTTATTTATGGCAGAAGAAGGCAGAACCAGCACAAGATAAATCGAAATTTAAGTGTTCTCAAAATATATTGACTTTTGACAGCGATCTTCTCCCTACCAGTTTTTCTTTTTTCACTGCAGAGGCTGCCGTGATAGGCATTGGAGAGATGGTGACGGGGCCATCTCCCCACCGCCTAGTTCACGCTCTCGTGAGATGCTCATGGTCAAAGCAGCAGAGGCGGGGATGGTGGCCGAACTCCAGATATCTAAACAAGCCCTGAGTCAATGGAGAGTTTATCTGTATGCGTGAAACACTTGGACAACTGGGGTTGAAAGTTATGAAAAACACCAGGAGGCCTGAATGTGTGCCCTGAACTGTGTGTTGACCCCGTCCATCTGGTCACCTCCTTGTGCATGAGTCATCCTCTGGCATCCAATTCCATTCTCTTAATTACTTTTTGGAATTCAGCCAGCCGTGCTGAAAGCTGTCATTGTAGTCATTCTAATCAATCCGCTAAGAGGGGAACGTGGCTGAAGGTCAGATGGGACTCTTTCTACTACTGGAATGAACCCGGGCAAAACAATTCCAAAAAGTATTCTATGCACAAGATAATGGAATCTGGGAATCAGCACAAATAAACTAGCTTTGTGTGAAAACACGCACACGCGCGCACGCACACACACACGAAACAAAGCAAGAGACCCACTCATGGAACAGAAGTGGATGAGAGCAAACCATCTTGATCTGGCGAGACAGGGCTCAAGGAAGACAACCCGTGGAGGTCCAGACACCTGAAAACACAGCCCCAATCACATTTAAATAGCTAGGGTTTAAAAGATAATCGGGCTTTGTTCACATCAGCCAAAAATAATTAAAGACTTTATACAGCAATACAGATCCCCTGAAGTTTCGTTCTTCTTTCAGGCGTTTCTTCCTCATAGAGCCCAAACAATAGGGAAACAAAAGTTTCCTTTTCCATCTTTACAGTTTTTAGAACGTTTTTAATTTTATCAGTAAAAAATTTCGTAGACTGTTAACCGACCTTTGAAAACACGTAGTGTATTCATTTAGCTGAAAAATAACAAAATAAGCCGAAATATAAACAAAATCAGCTGGAAAACACCAGTTTCACTTACTACAGATGCAGTAGCAGAATTCTGTATGTACTAAGCTTACTCTGTTTTTGAGTGTTGTAAACTGCTGCCACATCTCTCAGAGCTTCATTCAATTTGTGTATCATTCCCCCTGTAGCAGCTACAGGGGTTAAGTAGGTGCTCCTGGCTTGTAAAATAAATGACTTGTCGAGACTGACAGTCTTGAGGAAGCGAAGCGAGGTGGGGGCCGGTTCAAGACTGTTCTTCCTGTTGCGCTCGGTTCCCGAGTCCTCATTCGACTGTGACTTTAGCGAGTGAACGCTCATCACGTGAACCGCCACTCTCCCCGTGGCTGCAGATTAATGCCGCGGCACCAAGCAGGGGTGTGCCCTGCAGGATGTCTCGTGGGTCTCCTACTCCAGTCTCCTAGGATGGAGAAGGAAAGTCTACAGGACTGAAAATAACGGTGCTACAAATTGCCAGCTGGGCAAGGGAGTAAAGGAAAACCTCAGTGGACCCACAGTCTCCCCTTCAGAGTCTCTAACAATCATTCGGTCAGTTTTGTTTTAAGGTAAAGAATGAACGCAGAAGGCTGCACACGTGTCTTCTTTTTTAAAATTTATTTATTTTATTTATTTATTTTTGGCTGTGTTGGGTCTTCATTGCTGTGCGCAGGCTTTACTCTAGTTGTGGCGAGCGGGGGCTACTCTTCATCGCGGTGCGCGGGCCTCTCACTGTCGCGGCCTCTCTTGTTGCGGAGCACAGGCTCCAGACGCGCAGGCTCAGTAGTTGTGGCTCACGGGCCCAGTTGCTCCGCGGCATGTGGGATCTTCCCAGACCAGGGCTCGAACCCGTGTCCCCTGCATTGGCAGGCGGATTCTTAACCACTGCGCCACCAAGGAAGCCCTGCACACGTGTCTTAATTTCGGTAAGACACTAGCTAAGTTGGTAAAAACAGAGTAGTGCTGTGGTAACAGCTTAACCAAAAAGTCTGTTAATAATAGAATTCAAAACATGTTAAATAAGTCCGTGATACAGTTGCTTTCATTGTACCTGATTTCTCATCATGGAGAAATGCAAGAAATCACGTAAAGGGCATAGTTAATATCAAATACTTTATATATTCATACACATATATACATACACAGACTGAAGAACCTATTATAATTTCAGAAGACAAAAGTGAATCGTGGGACTTCCCTGGTGGCGCAGTGGTTAGGAATCCGCCTGCCAATGCAGGGGACGCGGGTTCGAGCCCTGGTCGGGGAAGATCCCACATGCCGCGGAGCAACTAAGCCCGTGCGCCACAACTACTGAGCCCATGAGCCACAACTACTGAAGCCTGTGCGCCTAGAGCCCGTGCTCTGTAACGAGAAGCCACTGCAATGAGAAGCCCGCACACCGCAACGAAGAGTAGCCCCCGCTCGCCGCAACTAGAGAAAGCCCGCGCGCAGCAACGAAGACCCAACACAGGCAAAAATAAATAAATTTATTTTTTAAAAAAAGTGAATCGTGATCAGCAGCTACCAAATAAGAAGAGAATCATGCCCCAAACCCTAGGAAGTGAATAGTCAGTGACGTGTGAACAGACTATTTTCCTCGATCTAGTCCCTGTGTAACCGGAAGCGGGGTCTGGCTGCTCGCTGCTCAAAAGCCAATAAAGAGGCCAGGTTGGTGGAAAGGAAAGTTTGCTTCATTTTGGATGCTGGCAACCAGGTGGTGGTGGGGGACGCCTGTCCAAAGGCCGACTCCCCCCTCCCCCGACAGTCGGGGGCAAGAGCTGTTATAGACGGAGGGAGGGGGCTCCGTGCAGAACCAACACGGGCAGCTCCGACAGGCATCTTGAACTTGGTCCTCGGTCGTCTGACCAGCGTCCTCTTGATGGTTTTCAGTACAGTGAGTCTTCAGTTCCAGGGTCGGATTGTTTCCATTTCCTTGAGGCCAGTTCTGGAATTGTGGCAGCTCATGTTGTAGCTACAGTCTGGTCATCGTGTAGTTAATTTCTCCACCTGGTGTGGGTTTCAGTGTCTACAGGACAGCTCCCAGGACATGGCTCAGGATATGATCTATAGCCCTTGAGGAGGAACTAAAGGTCCCTGATTATGCTTAATGACTAAACTATTATTATCTAGTCTCCTTTGTTTTCCTTTGCTTCTGCATTGTCTCACTTCTCTGGTTAAACTTATTCTTTGGCTAAAGCTTTTCCGCAGACAAAAGGCAGGCGGAGGACATGGCGGTGTGGGCAAGGACCATAGGGTCCTGCTCTCTTTCACCTGTTTAGTTATATTTTTCTTGTGCAAGTATCAGCAATTAATACTTTAGAAATCTGCCGTACTCCAAAAGCATCCATTTTCTTTTTCAGAGGAACTTAAGTCTATAGGCCATGTGTTTCCTAAATATATTTTTAATAAGCAATGCATTCACAGTAAAATATACTATACTTTTAATATACCCTGGGTTTCCCAAATTAAGAAAACAATGCCCCTTCTGATTTAAAAAGATAAAAATTATGTAGCTGCACATCTAATAAATTCTAAATCATATAATTAGCATAAGGAAGGCCTCATAACATTGATCACTGGCCCCAAAGGGGGATTTCACTGGGTTTGGTTTCTTCCTCTATTATAATTTTTGGTCTTTGCATTTATCTAGTTATTTACCTGTCAGATGAAAAGGCCCGAGGGTATACCATTCTAAACATGAAGTACCACATTCAGGGCCATTCTGTTCTTACTAACTGACTGTGCAGGTCTCCAGCACCCCCCTCCATTTTCCCCAGTTATTTTGGCTACTGACCTTGTAGAGCAAAAGGAAATGCAGCACATTTTCTCTGGGTCCAGGTGGGAAGAATTAAAAATGAATAACTAAAGAAACAAAACTTGGCCCTCTAGAAAGGAGACTCTTCTCCCTGGGTTTCCCTGCAAGGAGAAGATGAACAGCTGTAAAGTATGTTTCATAGGTGACCCCCTTTTTCTCTGTAGAAATTACATTGGACAGGAACAGTGGAAGTGGTGCCCTTGGTCAGGTGGTGAGGGAAGTAGTTCACCTGCAAAGGACGATGCTTATTCTGGCAGCACAGGTGGCCTCGGAAGCCGACAGGGGCCAGTCATGAGCCCCGACTTTGCACGTGGTATGTGGACCCTTCCTCCTTCCTGACAAAGACCCCCTCCCTCCCCGGGCCAGGACATTCCACATCAGGGCAGAAGGAGGAGTTCCCACTCCCAGGTCAGACCAGCAGCTAGAGATCAGTTCTTCCTTGAGTCTAGCCTGCCACCGAGAAAGAGAAGTTCCTCTCGGTTGCCCACTTTGGTCCCTGCGAAGCCAGATTTCCATGGACACATTCCATGGAGGCCACTGTTCTCTCCCCTTGAGGTCTGATTCTCGTACAGCCTCTAAGGCACCTTCTCTGGAGGAAACAGTGCAGTGACATCACACCCACACTTCCACTCATACACACCAACTCCAAGTGCTCCAAGCGCCTCCACTCCATCCCCACTCCTGCCCCCAAACCAGAGAGAGATCCTGTAATGGTGAGGACGACCCTGCCCTCTGTTTTCACTGAGCGCCGGCGCTGGCCTCAGATCCCCCCTCCGGTCTCCAGTGCCTAATGCCTCCCACTTGTGCTTGGTGTGATTTCGGACTTAAAGATGTAAAGGCACGGTTTTCCACATATCATGGTGCCTGAACTCGAGCCAACTCCTGAGAGCATGCACTCGATGTGGATTATAGGTGTGGCTCAAAAGTCTTCCAGGGTGGCGCTGACCTACCCGACCCTCCCCTATGAAATGGCCCCTGTGAACTTGCCTGTATGTTTTGACTCCACGTCACTACGTCAACTCAGCTGGAGAAGCCCTGGGAACCCTCTGGGTGCAGCCAAAGCTGTAGCCACAATGCTCCTTCATTGACATTTCCCTCAGCTGAAATGGCATCCACTAGATCACATCACCGTTGTGTTAAGTTCCTTCTGCGAATCTCCCACAGGTATCTGACTGAATCGAAAACAGGCATCCTTGTCACGCTGCTCACGGTTTTCTCTACCGTCAGCCACGAGCACGAGAGACCCCTGCATCACTGCATACACCGAGATGTTCATAGTTCACCGGATGGTATACCATTAGCTGCACACTATTCAATTTAGATAACATTGAAAACTAGGGGAAAAAGTGTGAGATCTTCTCACTGACTATAAATAAAAGCAAAACCAGTGTGAAGAAATCAGTAAGGCCCCGCTGCTCAGAAGTTTTGTTCCCTCCCTAGCAGAAGCGAAGTTGCTGAATGTTTAGGTTATCTCGGCATCCTAAAAAGATCCCGAATTCAAATAATGTAAACAGTTCACTGCATTTTAAAAACCAACCTTTCCTGCAGCTAAAGTGCCTTCTTTATTTTTCAACTACATGTTTCTGCTGGTGAGAGAAGTCAAGGCTCTTGACTCTCCCGCCTCTCCGCACCCCACCTCTCCTGCGTTTTCCACACACCTGTGACGTCTTCTTGTCCCACTTCCTGTGCTACTTGTGCTGGTGACACAAGTTTTGACTGGCTGTTTGTCCCACCCCTACCCTCTCTTCTAATGATTGTGGTTTTTCTCATTTGCTTCCCCCCTGATGTTCTGAGCCCTTATTGTGTGGTCAGAACAGTATAATTTACTAGCAGTTGTTCATTCTCTCTATATATATTTAAACGTATACATAGATAGATGTATGCATATGTATGATGATATCTAATAATACGTATGCATATATATTAGGATTTCAAAAAGAATGCTCTTTAGAAGCTCAATGGTAGGTAGACTTGAAACTCAATCCCGCTAGGAAGTCATTAATTCGCTGTAATGCATTTGTTGCCACTTACCTATTTGGGGCTAAGTGAGCAGCTTGGTCACCTATATCAAACTTTGACTAATATACAGATGGATTTCAACGTGCATGTACTCTGGCTGGGCTGTTATGGAAACACACAGAGGGTCTCCGGGTCTCTGGCCCCTGAACAGGCCTGTGTGGCAGCGTCCTAATCCCAAGGACTCGCCCACCTGCCGCCCCTGGTGCTCAGGCCTGCCCTGCAGGGAGGTCTTTGAGACAAAGTCCTTTATCTCTCACTGTCTTAACACGCAGCACACCTAGGGTCATGCTGGTGCCTGTGTTGTATACTAGTTATTTGCTTGTCAAACCCATCTCTGTTGAGATGATCCATTTCTGCCTGCATATTAAGCTACCCATTTTTTTTAAAGACAAAAGTTAAAGTGCCACAGCCTCCCAAAGTGTGGGAGTTTCTAAAACCACACTTCCTATAACAGCTCATGTTTCTGGGTAAAGCTGGGGGATGGCCGCGGGAATTACTTAGCACCCTGTCCTTTATCCCACACGCTCCAGATGAGTACAGTGGGAGGAGCCGGCTTTCTCCAGACTTCTACGAAGAGTCAGAGACGGACCCTGGGGCGGAAGAGCTCCCGCCTCGGATCTTTGTGGCTCTTTTTGACTACGACCCCCTCACCATGTCCCCGAACCCAGATGCTGCGGAAGAGGAGCTTCCCTTTAAAGAAGGGCAGATCATCAAGGTGGGGGCATGGCTGGGGGTGATGGGGAGGGCACGGTGGGGGGAGTAAGGGGGGACGATGGGGAGGGGGCACTCGCCAGACCCAAGTTCCTTAACACATCACAACGACAAGCTGCTTTCTCTTGCATTCGACATTCAGCCTTCTTCTCAGCAGAGGAGGGGGGCCTGAGTCTGGAGTCAGAACGAAGAAGCAGGATGCTCCCTAGGAGAGGGGAAAGAGCCTTGAGTCCTAAGTTTGCAAATTTCCAAAAGGGCACTGACAGCTCGCCTTTGAAAGTGGTCCTAATGTTTGTCTGATAAAACGGGGCCTTTAAAGGATGGTGAGGCTTACCCCACAGAACAGTACCCGCGGAATCTCTTTGTTAGTTGAGATTTTTTCACTTCTAGGATATCCGACAGTGGCACTGTCTTCTTATGGAAGAACCATTTGCACTTCTAAGTGGGGTGGGGTCTCATCACCTGGCCTCAGCTAGCAGCCCCCCTCCTTGATGGGAGGCCCAGGGGCTGCCCAAACCCTGGAGGAGAAACAGCTTCTTAGAGGTAGAAATGTATAGTGCGAGGGCTATGTGTACACATTTACACCCACGTGCCGGTTGTTTTGGTGTTCTCAAGTCTGTTTCTGACTAGGTATGACTCTACTGTGAGTAGAGCTGATGTATTTCTGAACCAGCCCATCCCAATGCCTTAACTTCTTCCCACGGCTCCAGGTTTACGGTGATAAAGATGCTGATGGATTCTACCGCGGGGAAACCTGCGCTCGGCTTGGCCTTATTCCTTGTAACATGGTCTCTGAAATCCAGGCAGACGATGAGGAGGTGATGGAGCAGCTTCTCAGACAAGGCTTCCTCCCCCTGAACACACCTGTGGAGAAAATAGGTAAGAGGCAACCCCTTGCTCACCCGTGAACCTGTAGGCTGCGAGGCTCCTGCCCTCCTGAGGGTTTCGTAGCAAAAACACCAGCTCAGAGCAGGAGACAGCGCTGAGCAGGATCCCACCTGCGCCATCTGAATGTGTCAAAGGAAATCTGAGTGTTAACCGTCGGCTTTTCTTGGGCAAAACCCACTCGGTAAACCGGGCTTGTAATAGTCTTGCTGCGATACGGACATACGGGCATCTAAATATTTATGAATCCACAGATCTTCTCAGGGAAGGTGAAGTACAGCCCTGCTTACTAAAGGTCTGTCACATCTAGAAAATAAACAACTGCCTTTGGGTTGTTCTGGACTGAACGTCTGTGTCCCCCCAAAATTCATTCGTTGGAGTCCTCATCCCCAAGGTGATGGCGTTAGGAGGTGGGGCCTGTGGGAGGCGACGAGGTCATGAGGGTGGAGCCCCCCGTGGATGAGATTAGTGCCCTTACAGAAGAGACTGCAGAGAGGCCCCTCGCCCCTACCATCGTGTGAGGACACTGTGAGAAGTAGGCCGTCTGTAAGCCAGGAGGGAGGGAAGAAGGTCCTCACCAGACACCAAGTCAGCCAGCACCTCGGTCTTGGACCCCCAGCCTCCAGGACTGTGACAAATAGATACCTGTTGTCTAAGCCACCCGGTCTGTGGCACTTTGTTATATCAGCCGGAATGGACTAAGACACTGGTAATATACTTTGAACATTGCCTAAATATCTATGATAAATTTCAAAGGATGATGGGGTGGTGTTATGCCTTCCATTCTTCAGGTGAATTTTGCTTATCCAAAAGGCATAAAAGATTTTTACCCTGTAATTTGGATACTAAATGCCTTCGTTTATCTTGAACCACTCTGCAGCACCTTTGAGCCAACCAACAGCAAAACTGTTTTCAGCAACTTTACACTTACGATCTTTAATTTTTCCCATGTGCAAGGAAAATCCTCGTGTTCAAAAGGCCTCTACTTTTTCTCCATAGCTGTAGACAGAAATACCTGTTTTATGTCATTCATATTTAAAGTTTTAATACTTCAAAACATTAGATTCACTTCTAAATGACACTCCGAAGACAAAATTCAGTGGTTAAAGAATATGCATGGTTTTAAGGATAAACACAAAATCAAATAAAATGCCTCAGACTTTTTGGTATTAATGAGCTCATGGTCTCAAGTTACGATGCACGTCAAATAGTTGAGGTTTCACTGATTAAATTGCCCAGATTAAATCCACGAGACTGCAGCTCTCTGAGCCCCTCACACCATCCACTCCCTTGCGTTGCTGTCTTCTTTCCTAAAGTGGGCAGTGAGTGTTCATAGAGGGAACGGGCTCTGTGCACCACGAACCCCGGGGGCCCAGGAGTGATCTGCTAAAAAACAGAAACTTGATCTACGTGATCAGTTAGATTAAATGTCTTTTTATTCCATTCTAGTTTTCTAAATGTGACTAGTTGAGGGAACCAAGCTGAGACATCTGCTTGCCCTTCTATTATTAGGAAATAGCCTTCTTCATGGTGAAAGACCGAGTGCTTTCCTCCCAAGACTGGGAGTAAGGCTGTGATGTCTGCCCTCACCTCTTCCTTCCAGCATCACGCAGAGCGTGCTTTACGGGGAGAGCCAGGAAGCAGCGGTACACAGAATGAAAAGGTGACATGAAAATTTACTTTGAAAGTCTCACGTATCTATAAATAAAGCTCCTAGAACTCACAAGTGAGATTAGCAAGGCCAGTGGATACAAAAGCAATGGTATTTCCATAGGTTAGCAATGAAAAATTTGAGATTTAAATTTAAAAAGTAATACCACTTAACAATAACACAATGCAGATGTGAAACACTTACAGTTAAATCTAACAAAATATGTGCAGGATCTGTATGCTGAAAACTATAAAACACTGATGAAAGAAATCAAAGAATCCCTGAGTAAATAGAGATAGAATGCTCATAGACTTAATATTGCTAAGATATTAAGATGTCAAATATCCCCAAACTGACCTATAGATTTCATCGCAACTGCAGTGAAGGTCTGCGCAAAGGTTTATGTAGAATCCATAAGCTAAATCTTATCGTGCGTGTGAAAAGTCAAAGGAACTGAAATCGCTAAAACAATTTTTTAGAAGAACAGAAGTGGAAGACTCACGTAACTTGATTTTCAGACTCACTATAAAGGCAAACCGATCAAGACCATGTGGTATTGGAGAAAGGCAGACACACAGATCAACAGAACAGAATGGAGCCCAGAAACAGATCAACACATACACGGTCAGTTGATTTTCAACAAAGGTAAAAATGCAGTTCAGTGGAGAAAGGATAGTCTATTCAATAATAGGTGCTGGAATTATTGGACATCCACAGGCCAAAAATCAATCTCAAGCCATAGTCTCACCATATTAAAAAACTTAACTCAAGATGGAACACTGTCTTAAATATAAAAACAAAGACTATAAAACTTCTAGAAGAAAACGTAGGAGAAAAACTGTGATGATTGGGCAACAATTTCTTTGATATGATATATTTTAAAAATTGTGTTAGACATCATCAAAATCAGATACTTCTCAGCTTAGAAAGACACCATTAAGAGGATGAAAAGAGAAGCCACAAGCTGGCAGAAAATATTTGTGAGTAACTCAGCAGAAAGGGATTTATATTTAGAATACAGAAAAAACTTTCAAAACTTGACAGTTAAAAAAAACCCCAATAAACAGAAGTTGAGTCACGGATGTAGAAAACAAACTTATGGTCACCGGGGGATGGGGAGAGAGGGATAAACTGGGAGATTGGGATTGACATATACACACTACTATGTATAAAGTAGATAACTAATAAGAACCTGCTGTATAGCACAGGGAACTCTACTCAATACTCTGTAATGGCCTATATGGGAGAAGAACCTAAAAAAAAAAAAAAAGAGTGGATATATGCATATGTCTAACTGATTCACTCTGCTGTGCACATGAAAATAATGCAACATTGTAAATCAACTATACTACAATAAAAATTTTTTAAAAATTTTATCATAAATAATAAATAAAACCATCGATTAACAAATAAAAAAATAGCCCAGTAAAAATGTTGACAAAAGATTTGAAGAGATCCCCTACCAAAGAAGATATTTGGATGGTAAATAAACATATGGAAAAGTGCTTAACATCATTAGTGAATAAAGCCGTGATGAGAAACCAACACACACCCGCTAGAATGGCTACAATGAAAGACTGCTCATATCAAGTGTGGGCAAGTGTGGAGCAGCTGGAACTCTTGTTTGCTTGCGGTGTTACTGAACCAGACTCGGGTCCACTCACCTGATGCACAGCAAAGACAACTTATTGACATCAGGTTGTGGTGAAGGAAAGTACAGCATTTATTGCAGGTGCCAAGCGAGGGGAACAGGCAGCTCATGCTCCAATGAACCAAACTCCCAATGGCTTTCAGGGAAGGGTCTCTAAAGCAAGGTGAGGGAGGGGGCTGCAGGGTGCCGGGTCAGCTTGTGGACCTTCTTCTGATTGGTTGGTGGTGAGGTAATTGGGAATCCACACCATCAATCTTCTGGTGCCAACCGGTCTGGGGTCTACGCGCTGGTGGTCGGCAGTTAACTACTGCCACCTGGTGGAGGTTTTAGTATCTGTACAACAGCTCTCAGAATAGTACCTGTAGCCCTTGAGGAGGAACTAAGGATCCTTGACATTGTTTTCTGGCTAAACTATTTACTGTTATTTTGTGTTGCTTGACCTTTTTCCCTTGTTTCCACATTTTCTCACATCTCTGATTAAATTTGCTCTTTGGAACTTGGGGAAGGCCTAGGAGGCTAAAGGTTTTCTACAAACAAGAGGCAGGGGACACCGTGTGGCAGGGGGTGGGGTCTGTCCCCAGGAAGGCCCTGTAGGGTTCTGCTCAGTTTCACTGGAGTGTAAGATGGTACAACCACTCTGCAAAACAGGTATGGGTTCCTCTAAAGTTAAACCTACACTTACAATCCAATCCTATCCACTCCTGTGTACTTACCCAAGAGGCATGAAACCGTGTTCACACCAAAGGCTGTACATGAGTATTTATGGTGGTTTGACTAATAATCACTGATGAGGGGAAACAACTCAAGTGTCTTCCAGCTGGTAAATGGATAAAATAACTATGGTGCATCCATACAATGGGATACTACTCACTGATAAAAGTAGAACAAACTATTGATCGTGCAGTAACATGAATGCCTCTCAGATGCATTGTCCAAAGGAAAGAAGCCAGTCCCCAAAGCTACATCTGTGTGATGCCGTTTAAATGATATTCTGAAAAAGGCAAAACTATTGAGACAGAAAACAGGCCAGTGGTTACCCAGGCTGGAGGTGACAACAAGGGGGCATAAAGGAATTTTGGGGGGTGACGGAGCTTCAGTAGCTTGACGGCTGTGGTGGTTATAAGACCTCATGAGCTTATCAAAACTTGCTGAAGTGAGCATTAGACAGAGTGAATGGTATTGTACGTAAACTACACCTCAGTACAGAACACGTGTGTTGTTACTGCCCCCTTCAGAAATTCATCCCTGCAGAAAACATCCCCTGTGAGATTAGTGATGTTTAGCAGCACTGTAATTAACCTCTGGTTACCACTGCACTTTGCTTCAAGCAAACATATGTCCTGCAGGTCCTGCAAAGGTGTGCTTGCTTATTTTAAATGAAAGCAGCGATTCTTGACCAGGAGCTGAGGGTTGAATTTTGCACATCCACTGTAGGCCCTATACCTGCCACAAGCCACCGCAAGGCCACGTAACTAATGTTAGTTGCTTTCAAAACACCTGCCTTTGAGAGTTTTCATTTCTGTGTTTTGAATTCCAAAAATTAATTGTAGGTGAAAAGCAGCTGTGTTTAGAAGAAATGCTTCAATGCCGGCTTTCTCCAGGAGAAATATCATTTAGAAATCCAACAACAGCGGTTTGCCAGGGAGTTCGACGATTTGGGCCAGACCCCGCGGTTCTCCACTGACCCTTCTTATAAACGGCTGTTTTCAGAGTGTTCGCCTCTGCTCTGCATGGGGTTGCCTCTTCCCTCCCGGCTTGTGCTGCCCTGTGTGCTGGGATAATGCCCTGGGGCTCCGTCTACGGCAGGTCACAGCCAGGCAGCGGGGGAGGGGGACCTCCCCAGAGCCTCCTCCACAGGTGGCATCGTTTCAGGGACAGCTGTTGAAAGCCCAGTGGCAGGGCGCTGGAGGAGAGAGCGGTGGGAGGGACCCTGAGATGCGTAGAGAGGGCGGCCCTTTCCTCTGGCCTTTGCAGGGACAGCTGTTGAAAGCCCAGTGGCAGGGCGCTGGAGGAGAGAGCGGTGGGAGGGACCCCTGAGATGCGTAGAGAGGGCGCCGCTTTCTCTGGACTCTTGCTTCTCTTGATGCCAGGCCGGTGGCCGTGCCTCTGGTCTGAGCGAGAATAACTTGATTCTGTGGCTTCACGGCAGCTACACGGGCAGCAGTTTTGGCCCCGCGTTTGCGGGGCTTCCTTCGAGCTAGGTGCCAGCCTCCAGATGGCCGTCTGTGACCCGGCTCCACTCACCCAGTGTCAAGGGAGAGGGGGCGTCACCGGCTCTGAAATCGCTTCATGGTGGTTTTCTTCTTCTCCTTGTGATGTGAACAGAGAGAAACAGAACAAGCAGCAGGCAGCCCTCGGTGGCGACGCGGAGGATGGTGGCCCTGTACGACTACGACCCGAGGGAGAGCTCGCCCAACATCGATGTCGAGGTACCGGCCAGGCGCCCCGCGTCTCTGCCGACAGCGCCGTCCCTCCCTGCCTTCTCTGGATCCGTCCGAGGGCAGGGCTACCCGACCAGTAAACAGGGACCCAGGCAGGCAGGAGAGAGGTCGTGAGCCTGGTGACACGCTCAGGACGTGGCAGCCACTGACATAGCGTTTCCCCGGACCAGCGCCGGGCAAGCCCTGTGACCCACACCTGGTGGTGACGGGTCGTCCTGGAGAGAGAAAGCAAAGCCCCCTGCATGTGGCCACTGACCCTCTGACCGCCACACACACATTCAAGGAAAATCGAGAAGAAAGCGTTGATGTTCTCGTGCGCATAGGGTTGGTGTCCTCGGAACACTGTGAAAACAAAAGGATTTGCCTTCAGAAATGAAAGGTTAGGTTTCGCTCTGTGGAGCTGCTTTCTTAGACGACAAGATGTGTGCCAGTCCCTGGTCCTCGGTGCTTCTGTTACACCTGGCGGGCGAGCAGCTTGCGGTCCCGATTCAGAGCTCAGGTGTATTCGCGTTTCTGTACAGGCTTGGTGTGTGCACGATGCCTGATGGCTCTTAGGTATGAACCTTAGTCCCTCTTTTCACGTCTAGAGATAAAAATGCAGTTTTTTCTGGTATCCTCTGCTGGATTCTGTGCACCCACTTCTAGCCTGGAGCCTGGCATAGAGTAGACACTTAATAAGTAGACATTTAATTACAGATTTTTTTTTCACACTCAGCGAAAGGCTGCTTGTGCAGTGGTCCCTACGCTGCAGGGAACATCTCCTTGGGGCTCCGGGCTTTTTAAGTTAACTATTTGACTGGTTCTAAAGACGTGCCACCGGCAGAGCGTGGGGGCGACACTGAATTCTGGCCGAGAATCAGAGCCCGGCAGCCCTTTTCCGGCGGGAGTCATCATGACATATCCGTACTTTCTAAGAGGCCAGGGGCAGAGGCATTCATCAGATTTATGCCCTTCCGCCTTATTTGACTGAAAGAATAGGTTCATACCAAAATAATAAGAAAAAAAGAGAAATCATACCAGAAATCATGAAGAACTTTTTTTCTTTTTTTTTAAAAAGCAACTTCTGTCTCCAGGAGAACACTATTAACTTTGTGTTCTATCTCTACAGGCTGAACTTACATTTTGCACTGGAGATATTATTACTGTTTTTGGTGAAATTGATGAAGATGGATTTTATTATGTAAGTTTTGAAGCATCAAATATATATATATATATATGTAATTTTGCTTGTCTGTTCTTTCCCCCGAAATTATGTGTGAACTTTGTATGGCTTGCTGACAGGTTGGCTGATTTGCTTGTCTTCCTCCCTGAGGACATAGGACGGCAGTCGTGTGATCTTCACTGTTCCTTCTTTTCTAATAGGGGTATTTTCGATGTATACAAGCTGTCAGCAAAGGAAGGGTGTTCACGTGTTTACATTTAAAATTTCCTCCATCCAAACCTTTACCAAACAGTTTAATGTTCTGGATTACTTACTGCGTAGGTAATAAATACATTTTCAAATAGGAAAAGGAAGAAATCCAAAGCAGCATAATTAATTAATTAAAAGCCTCCTCCCTGACCTCCTCCTCGCAGCCGTGTGGACCCAGCCTGTGGGGGGCAGTCCTGGCTCTACCCCGGTGCCAGCCTCCTTCCTTCTCATTCCCGTTCCCGTGGAGGAGCCGGTCTCCCGATAATCCCCGAGGAAGAGAAGGTGGTCATCTTAGCGGCCCCTGCCCGGCCAGACACCCACCGCTGTCCCCTGCCTTGGGAGTGGGGTCACCATCTTGCATCAGAGTCCAACCTTCCTCCTTTTTCTTTTCTCTTTTTAAAAAAATCACAGTAGCTGAGAAACGCTCAAGTACGGATATGGCAGGTTTCTCTTGGGGTCAGAGGGATTTCACACACTCAGGCACACGTGGCCTTTCAAAGCTCTCTCCTCTGCGCAGTTTCTGGGTTTCAAGAGTATAGTTTTTAGTGAGACTATTCATACTGTTACCGAGCAGGGTTCTTGGCCCCCTTAATCAATAGAAACTGATCAGAGGCCAGACAAGCAATTCAGGCAAGGCTTTACTGGGGCCCCTGCTGCAGCGGGGTGGGGAGCGAGAACAAACTAGAGGTTCCCCTGCTTGCCCGCTTGCCGAGGGGGTGCCAGCTGCTTCCTTCTATGGGGTGAGGGGAGGGGTGTGCTGGGGGGTCGGGCTGGAGGCGTGGCTCAGGGGGTCTGCCCCGCCCCTTTGGTGGTGGTGAGTGCAGGGGGCGTGCGCAGTGCCCTGCTTTGGCTCCCCCCTGCTCAGCCGGCCCTCGCCTGCCTCCCGCTCCCGCGCTTGAACCCTGGCCCCAGCACAGCAGCCACCCTGGCCTGGAGACCCCACAGGCCACGGCCCCCGTCCATCCTGTCCCACCCCTGGGCGTCTAAGCCTCCCCCCGAGAGGGAAGGACAGACAGCCCCGCCCACCTGCCCTGCCCCCACTCCCCTGCTCCAGTTTTCTCTTGAGCACTTAGCACAGTGAAGCACCTGAAAACATTTGACTGATTCCCACTGTTTCCTGAAGTTCACGTGGGTAGGGTGGCATCTGTTCTAGTCTCTGTGCCTTGCACAGCTCCTGGACACATAGCAGAAACTCCAGAATGAAAATAAGTTTAAAAATGCGTGACACGTAACTTTTAAAAATCGTGAATCACTATGCTGTACACCTGAAATGAATATAATATTGTGAATCAACTATACATCAATAAAAAAGAAAGTTCAAACTAAAAATAAAGACATAAGTGTGTATGACTGGAAAACATCAGTTCTAAAGGCACCTGTGGTTAACAGCACTGCACTGTGCACTTCAAATGTTCCAGGGGTGGAGCTCATGTGTTCATATTACAAAGAAAAGGAAAAGCAAGGTGAACACAATGCAATGATTGTAAGTGAAATGAAATAAGTTCTCGCTAAAAGCAGTTATAAGCAACACCCCTAAGTGTGAGGACGGGAGTGTGGTAGGATTGGAGGAGGCTGTGCTGGTGGGGAATCTGGGGGCAGCCTTGGGGGCTGACAGCATCAGGGATATGCTATCTGGAGACACGGTTCCCAGGGAAGGGACAGGACCCAGACTGTGTTCCTCTCACAGCCTCAGAAGACAGACACGAAAACCGATGGAATCTGAGAGAGACAAGATGCCTGAACGTCCTGCATGTCGTAACCAACGAGTCTTATAGAGATGAGCAAATTCACAGAAGCCTCGATGAACAGCTGCTGGGCTTGATCAAGGGGACACACATGGAACTAGGGGCTGCCTGTGCTTCTGGAGCGTACGTGCAAAGGTAGGAAGACTGATCATATACCAGGGAGAAAGCAAATCTCAACAAGCACCAAAGAAGCTGTACTGGGACTTCCCTGGTGGCGCAGTGGTTAAGAATCCTCCTGCCAATGCAGGGGACGTGGTTTCAAGCCCTGGTCTGGGAAGATCTCACATGCCGCGGAGCAATGAATCTTGTGCACCACAACTACCGAGCCTGCGCGCCACAACTAATGAAGCCCCCACCCCTAGAGCCCGTACTCCACACCAAGAGAAGCCACAGCAAGAAACCAGCGCACCACAATGAAGTATACCCCCTGCTCGCCACAACTAGAGAAAGCCTGTGTGCAGCAACGAAGACGCAACACAGCCAAAAATATAAAATCGAAAGAAAAAGAAAAAAGAAGCAGTATTATAAGGAACATTTTCTAATCACAGTGCCATTAAGTCAGGAATCAACAACGAAAAGATCATTTTAAACCCAGGGAGCTGTTCCCGTTCTCCCACTCTGGCCGCATCTAGGAATGGACCTAGAAGCCCACCATGGCCTGTCCCTGCAGGGGCCACAGGGGGCCAGGTGTGGTGCTGATACCGACCAGGGTTCTTGGCCCCCTTAATCAATAGAAATTGATCAGAGGCCAGACAAGCAATTCAGGCAAGGCTTTACTGGGGGCCCTGCTGCTGCGGGGGGAGCGAAAGCAAGCATCAGCTTCCCTTGCTGGCCCGCTCCCCGAGGGGGTGCCAGCTGGTTCCTTCTATGGGGTGAGGGGAGGGGTGTGCTGGGGGGTCGGGCCGGAGGCGTGGCTCAGGGGGTCTGCCCCGCCCCTTTGGTGGTGGTGAGTGCAGGGGGCGTGCGCAGTGCCCTGCTTTGGCTCCCGACCCCCTGTTTTTGCTCCCGGCTCTTCCGAAGTGGCAGTTGGGTTTTTTTTGGTCTTTTTCTATCTTGTGGTCCATAATTTGCCCCAACTGCGCATGCACGCGGTTATTTTTAGTCCCTTATAGTTTCTTTGTATTTTGTTGCTTGAGGAGATGACATCTGTCCATCTGCTGCAAGCCCTGCAGCAAAGGGTCCCAGGTCCCAGGTCCCAGCCTGTCTCAATACTTTGTCCCGTACGTTGCAAATAGTTCTTTTTCTAGGTCATTGTCTGCTTTTTAACTTTTCCTTTTGTGTGTGTGTGGTTTTGTTGCTTTGTTTTTCTTTTATGAAGCAGAAGTTTTAAATTTGTCTGTAGTCAGTTTTTTCTGCCCTTGGGAGTCATGCTTAAAAAGTCCTTCAAGGTGATTGATAGAAATTATCTTATTTTGGTTCTTCACTTTTATAGCTTCATTGTCACATGTAAATCTCAAGTGTTTATTTTTGATTTCGAATTAGAGAAACTAATGTCCCCACACCACTTATTAAATAATCCGTCCTTTCTCCACTGGTTAAAGATCCCATCTTTCTACTATGAACTGCATTCCTACCTAGAGTGTTTCTGGACTTCAGTGCTACTTGACGCTATCTCAGTTATTGTATTTTTATAATTCATTTTCATATTTGGGAGGAACCGTTTTTGTAAAGAGCCTGCCCTACAACAAACCCATAGTATTTTGTTTAGAGGTGCGTTTAGTTTTTAGGTTAAACTGGGGGGACCTTGACATAATATTGTCTTTTGATTTGGACACATGGTCTGTCTGACATTTTTTAAGTTTTCCCTTTCACCTGTCAGAAGGTTCATGAATTTCTTCGTACACATCCTTTTATATATCTTTTAAAGTTCATTCTTATGTTCTTGCTATTATGATTTTTTTCTGGTATATATTTTACTGGTTATTTAGAAAACTTGTTGGAAATGTGTGAGCGTATATGTGTATGTGTGTATGTATGACCATGTTTGTGTGAGTATATGTGTATGTATGCAACGTACATGTGTGTGCATATGTGTACACGTATATGTACATGTGTACACGAATTGCATGTGCACGTGTATATTGCATGTGTGCGCGCATCTGCACGTGTGTATATGTGTGTGCATGTTTATGTGCATGCATGTGTGTGTACTGTGTGCCCATTGATGTGTGTGTTTATGTGCACGAGCATGCATGTGTGCATGTGCATGTATGTGTGTGTACTGTGTGCCTATTTATGTGCATGTGTGTGTATATATCATGTGCCTATTTATGTGCATGTGTGTTTATGTTCCCCTACAAATCTTTTTTCTGAATGCATTTATATCCATTGTCATCAGTTGGTTCTCTAGGGTTCCCCAAATCATGACATTTTGCCTTTTCTTCAATATTTATCAGTCATCTCTTTTTATTGTCTTACCGCATCATTGAAAACAATTCTGAAGGACAGGGGCGGGGGATCCCTGACAGTCTGTATTTTAGTAGGAATATCACTAATCTTATTTACACTGTTATGTGTTAGGCTAGATTATCAATAAAGATAGATGGTCTTTATAATGTTAAGCATCCTGTTGTTCGTTTGCTGAACTTATTTTTTGTCAGTAAATTATTGACCACGGTGTACAACTATTTTTTTTACAATTATTTTTAAAGCACTGGATTTGATTTGCTAACATTTTATTCAGAAGTCATATTTATATTCCAGAAATTATATTGATTTATATTTATTGGAGTATCTTTTTTTGTGGCTTTTGGTGTCAGGATTATGCTAGAATTATGAATGAACTGGTAAGCTTCCAATATTTTTCATGCTCTGAACAGATTAAATGACAGAGTTAGGTCCTTCAGTTACATGAAGGTTATTACAACCTGCCTAAAAATCTTTTAGGTTCAGTGTCTTTTTAGGATGCAGTTGTACAAAAGTTTTCACTTGCTTAAATAATTATCTTCTTACTGAGTCAATTTTTAATGCTTTATATATATATTTAGAAAGCCATGCCTTTCATTTAGATTTTCGAACGTATAGACAAAACTGGACATAGTATGTTCTGGTAATTTAAACATATTTTTCTAGTATGATCTGCATGTTCCCATTCCTACATTGTTTTATCTACTTTATTTTCTTGACTTATGATAGTAGGAATCAATTGATATGTACACGTTTTAGTTCTCTCTCCACCAAATGGCTTTAGTGTTATTTTGTTGGTCAGATTTGCTGAGTAGCCTCTGCCCAGTGCAGTTATTATTTACTTGATGAACAAGAACCGCGGATACCTAACTTAATACCAAAAATCTTAAATTTCGCCACACTTGCCTTGTCTGACATCATGTGCCATCTTAAAAGCTCTCGAGCGCCACCAACTTTCAGCTACTTCACGGGCCCTGGTCCTGTGATCTCGTCCTAGTCTCTCCTTAGTTCCAGCACGTCCCAGAACGAACAGAGTGCAGACAGAGGGGCCTCTGCTGTCTACCTGGGCCTTCCCCTCCCCAATGCCCAGCATCCCCAGTGAGGCCCCCGCTCTGCCTCCGATCATTTGAGACTCCCGGCGCCCCGTAACACTTTAACCCTCGTGCTGTGTTAGCCAGCTGCTTGCGCTGCCCCGTGTTTCTACACCCAGACCCCCAAATCATATACTTTGATAGGTCAGAAGGAAATAGGCCGTACAGTAGCATTCTAAAGTATTAAAGGAAGCAAAGGAGGAGAACTGTGCAGCGTGATGGGGCCTCGTGCTGACTGGGCATGAAGAAAAAGGGGCCGGGACAGACTGTAACGTTTTCTGCCGTTCAGCCCAGCGGACTCCGATTCTGTTCGAACGTAAGGTCTTCACACGGTGCGTATCTGGCCTCGAACACAAACGCGGTAGCAGTGAGGCTCGAAGAGGAGCAGAGATGAGACTGTGAAGGGTCTGCAAGTGGGGGAGAGGTCCAGTTTTCTCTTAGAGAAAGTTATGGTCAAGGGTTTCGCAAGTGGACCGTTTAGGGGAGGTGGGAGTCCCAAGAGGCCAGGTGACGGGCGATGGAACGGCCCAGGGGAGGAGAGAGGGCCTGCCCCGAGACGGTGACCGGGAGGCCGACAAAGATAGGCTCGAGGCCACGCAGGGCTCAGACCTGCAGTTGTGACATCTTCCAGGAGGATCTGCAGATTCTGCCTCAGCCCATGGGTGCCCTTGGGAACACAGAAATAAGGACACAGTAGCGAGGAAAACACGGCTTAGAAACCACTGAGCTTGAGGCTACAGAGCCTCTGCAACGTGGAGGGGGACTCACGCAGGCGCGTGATTCTAGCGACCGCGTCTCGTGCAGGGGTACGTGGCGGTGGATGCCAACAGTGAAGTCGTGTCGTGGGCACTTGTGACGTGTGATTTAGCAGAACCGTGCTGGGAGGCTCAAGAGAAGAGAGAAAACAATGAAGAGCGCAGGCAGTTCCCTCCACCGCTGTATCAGGGAGCCCAGGGCAGGGCTCAGCCCACGAGCCCGAACACGCAGGCCCCCGTCGCTCTTGGTTCACACAGGTGCCTCTTGAGATGTGAACACGGTGCTGATGGGGCTGTGCGTGTAAAGCTGTGCGTGTTCATAGAATGTAGCCCCCGGCACGAGCCAACTACTCCGTCTGGTGCTCACCTCTGGTGCTGGAGGGAAAATCTGGCTGTTGGACCTAACTGAGAGGTCTGGGCTGGACAGAAGTTCCAGCGCCTTTGCACATACATGTTGTCTGCAAGCGCTGGCGTGGAAGAAATCACCAGGGAGACATGTACAGCACAAAGCAAAGATGTCCTAGAAAGAGTGCCTAAGTAACACCAACGGAGAAAGACAAGCTAACAGTGGAGCCTGAGGAAGAAGGGCTGAAGCGGCCACAGGTAAACAGGAGGGTGGGATCTTCAAGGTCAAGGCGGAAGGAGCTGGTGGCCGACTGGGCGTGTGGCTGTCGGGCTCGGGAGGGGTTACCGCACAGGAAGACATGGGGGGTACCTGGACCTGCCTCTTTAAAAAAAATTAATTTTAATTTTTAATCGTGAGAAAATACACACAATTTACCATCTTAGTCACTTGTAAGCGTACAGTTCAACAGCGTCAAGTACACTCACACTGTCACGCGACCATCACCACCATATCCATCTCCAGAACTCTTTCCATCTTGCGAAATTAACTCTGTCCCCATCAAACACCAAGTCCCCGCTGTCCCCTCCCCCTGGCGCCCACCCCTCTCCTTTCTGTCTCTAGACTCTGACTCTCTCCGGACCTATGTGAGTGGAGTCGCGGCTGCTTATGACCCTTCACGTAGCGTAATGTCCTCAAGGATCGTCTCTCTTGTAGCGTAGGTCAGGATAGCCTTCCTTTCTTAAGGCTGAATAACACTCCACCGCGCCACATTTTGTTTATGCGTTCACCCGCTGACGCACAGCTAGGTTGCTTCCGTCCTTTGGCTATGGTGAAGAATGCTGCTGTGAATATAGGTACACAGTTATCTCTTCAAAATTCTGCTTTCAGTTCTTCTGGGTAAATACCCAGAAGTGGAATTGTTGGCTCATATCATATGGTAATTCTATTTTTAATTTTCTGAGGAGCCACCATACCGTTTCCTCCATCGTGGCTGTACCGTTTTACAGTCCCACCAGCAGTGCACAAGGGCTCCGATTTCTCCATATCTACACCAACATTAAAATATTTTTAGAGTAGCCGTCCTAATGGATGTGGGGTGGTATCTTGAGGTTTTGATTTACATTTTCCCTAATGAGCAGTGATGCTGGGCATCTTGTGCTAGTTAAGCCATTTGTCTTTTTTTTTTTTTTTTTTTTTTTGAGAAATTATCTATTCAAGTCCTTCGCCCACTTTTTAATTGGGTCGTTTATTTTGTTAAGTTGTAGAAGTCCTTTATATATCCTTTATAACCCCTTACTAGATATATGACTTGCAAGTATTTTCTCCCATTGTGTAGGTTTCTCTTTCACTCTGTTGATCGTGTTCCTGGATGCACAGTCTGTAATTCTGATGTTGTAGGGTGTCTCTTTCAAGTTGTCATCTCCTACACTTACTGGACAGAGAAACACACTCCCAGGTTGTCTGGGGCCAGTTTTGAACTTGGTTTGGGGTTCTGTGGGGCAAGTTGGCACCGGGGGGTTGACGTGGTGGGCTGTGAACCGCTCGGCACTGACGTCCAGCGGGCAGTTGGAACTGTGTTCCGTGCATGGACGTGTGGCGGCGTAGAAAGGCCCGGAAGGATATATACCAACCTGAAGCAGTCACCTCGAGGAGGTGCCAGCACTTTCACCTTCCCCTCTTGGGTGGATTCTTACAACGAGGCTGTAGCGCCGCACGGGATGAAAGATACCAGGTGGAACCGGTCGGCCCCCTCAATCCCGCCCCCGGCTCCCCTCTCTCAGTGCACCCAAGCAATGGTATTTGTACAAGTTCCCATGGGACTCAGAGGTTGGTCAGGGCTGAGAACCTCTGAGTGAGATGCTCCCAAGGACCCCTCCTAGGCGTGCCTGACCCTGAGAACCACCCAGGCCCCTTGGCCGAAACGGGTCCTCGGCTCCACTCCAGACAGGCCAGATCGAGACCTCAGGGTGGGTGCCGGGACCCTGCACTTCGAGCACGTGGCCGAGCTCACTCTTGTGATCGGGGGAGTCTGGACACGCTGGAGTCCCCGTCCTGTCTGCCACTTTTGAGCCAGAAGAAACTGGCTACTCTGAGCTGTATTCCTTTCCCTAAGGCAAGAAGTGGGTTTCTGGAAAAATAGTCAAGTGTTCTTCTCATCCCTGTGTTTTTAGGGGGAGCTTAATGGGCAGAAAGGCCTCGTACCCTCCAACTTCCTAGAAGAAGTGCCTGATGACGTAGAAGTCTACCTTTCTGACGCGCCGAGCCGCTACCCGCAGGACACGCCGACACGCTCGAAGACGAAAAGGGTAAGCGCGTGTGTTCAGCATTTTTAACCCCCGTCCCACGCTGCCACAGATGGCCTGTTGCAGTCTTTGCATTGCTCTTTTTATGTCTTAGGCCGAAAAGCATATACCCTGAATTTTTTCTCTGCCCTTCCATGGGGGTTGTGCCTAAAAATTCCTAATTCTAAATCAAGTCTACTTGTCTCACCAAAATGCCCCTTTCAAGCTAGTCGATCTGCTTTGCTCACAGAGGAACTTCCCATCCTACATCACAGACGCACAGTCCAGTTTAAGAGTGAAAAGGGGATGGCTAGTCCTTAGAGTCGGTGGGCAATAATGGTTATTTGCCCTGTCAGGGTTTTAAAAGATCTTCTGAACAAAGGTCAAAGAACTTCTCAGCCATATATAACTATCAGATTACATTTGTTTGGTGTCTCATTTTTATTTTATTTCATCACTGCGAGTTTTTATATATTATCTTTTTATATATATTTTATTTCTTTGCTCATCTGCTTGGAAACAGAAGAAGAGTGTGCATTTCACCCCTTAATCAGGCAATGTAGCCTTCACGTAAGTGAGCAACTGAAGATACCTGTAAACATAGCAACCTAAGCTACCTGCAGTGGACCAATGCGGTAGACTTAAGGCTTCACTGGGGGGCTAAAAAAAAGAAGAAATATGTCTCAAAAACTCACTGGACCCAAAGTGTTACTGGCCTCAGTTGTAAAGCAACTGAATTTGTAGTGAAATAAATCATCTTTGATAATCATTTCCTACGATTTACATTAAGAATATTTGGAAGGCCAACATTGGGAACATATTTCTTAACAGGCTAATTGTTTGTTTACACAGAGTGTTCCAATGTCTATTCGTAATTAAAGCTGCATATTGCATTGTTAGCCACTCTTGGAAAAAGCACAACCTAATAAATGTTTACTCTGGAAATTTTACCGATAAAAAATGCAACTCGAGATCGAGCGGATGAGTAGTGAACGCGAGGTGATCCAGAGTTGGCTCTGAGCACCCCGCATGCTGCCTGGCAGGGCAGACAGCTTCCCTAAGTGACACCAGCCCTCTACCTTACGGGAGGGCGGGTGCTTCTCCTCAAAGCACAAGCGAGCGTCCTGCACACACAGGCGTTGGGTTGGAGACTCTGCTTTGTTGGTGTACCAATGCAATACCAAGTTTAACGAAACATGCAGCTCAAAGGATTGCATTAGATGGACTAGATGGTATCTTCAGGTGTACTTTGGGATGATTTAGTAGGTGTTCGCCATTAGAATTAGACCCTGATTTTAAATCCAAGGAAGCTTGAAGCCCCTGGGCTCGTATCTGCCTGATGAATAACGAATATTCGTATTAGAAAGAGGTTTGCTCTGGTGAGGTAAGGGAGCGAGAGGAAAAGTGATTGATATTCTATAATCGCAGGCACGCATGCGACCGTAAACGTGCGTGAGCCCACGTCGCCATGCCCGCGTTAGAATACAGTTCTGCTCCTGTGAAGCACCAGGAAACACTCAAAGTGTACGGAAACCCTAGCATGTGCTCTGTGTCGACAAAAACGCACCTTTAATACCTTGGAGATAATGAAAGCGTACGATAAGGGCCTTTAAGCTTTCTTTGATTGAAATTAAGGTTCATTTTAGTTTCTGTTTTTGTTTTTTTCTTTCAACCGGTGTGCCATCTCCAGTATTTCTATAGTATACTAACCCAGGAATGTACTCAACAATGTCAGGATTTCATATACCCAAGGAGTTTTCAAATACGAAATTCCCTTTTAAGAACTTTTGCTTTTAAGATTACTGATGGGCACTCGGCCAGGCTTACTCTCGCCTAATTCAAAATGACTCTCTCCTCCTTCCTGCTTCTGCTCTTAAGTTACAAAGTAAATAAATGATTACCCGGCTTTGTTTTGCCAAAGCAACGGCCACCCCCTCCCCCGGAGACAAAGAAACCAAAACCCCCCACTGCGGGCCCCCTCTCGGAGGGCCCTCAGACCCCCTCTCTGAGCTATGCCGGGGGAGGGCCGTGTGCCTCTCACGGGATACTTCAACCCTTCAGAGAAGAAACGAACCCCCCCCCTTCCCTTGCCTGGTGGGAGTCGGGGCGGTGCGACGTCACTGATGTTGCGCAGCGAGTGGAGGGATGCCGCCGGGCTCACGCACTCAGTGACCTGTACCAATGTGCCTACTAGGTTCCTCCTGAGGGTTCAGGTACGGCCAGGAGAGTGCCATCTCCCACAGCCCATCTCCATTCTGGGTCACCTACGTCATCTATGGGTACTGGTAGTCCTGGGAGAGGCAGGGAAATGTCCTCGAGAAAGAAAAAGGGGCTGCTTTCCAAAGGCAAGAAACTGCTGAAAAAGCTGGGTGCAGTGAAATGATTCACGGGCTTCCGGACAACTTCCAAATCTGTGTAATTTTCTTTAATTCCAAACTAGGGCTTTCATGACTCAAGTACTTCCTAAAAAACCAATCTCGTCCCCTGACACCAGTAGAGAAACGCTCTTTGCGCTACCGTCCACTGTAAACCCAGCGCCAGGACAAAGAGCTGCTGGTGCCCCCGCCCGGCCTCCGTGCCCTGGCGGGAGCTGGGCTGTCTCGTGAGCGCGCAGGGCGGCCAGTAGCTCTTTGTAGCTCACTCCCTACCCGGGGTCCCCGTCTTTGTGCATTTGTCATCTGCCCTTAAAGGAATGATGATTTCCACCTCTCTCCCTTTTCAAAAATGCTTGCCTCATGATGCGTAACTCTCACTTTAACTCTGGTCTTGAAATTCCTAGTTTAATCGCCTTGATGTTCTGCCTTATAAACGCACAATGATTTGTACCGTCCAATAAAAACTACAGTGTACACTTTGTATGTGTTGTGCATTCAGTGCCCTTCACCCTCACAGACACAGTGGTTTGAAACCAAGTTGCACAGGCTGTGCAATGATAAGATCCTGGTTTTTTGTCTTTCGAAGCAAGCCAGGCAACACACAGGAAATGTTTACTTATTCAAATCATTTAAAAAAGAGGAGAGGAAGTAACTTTGGTGAAGTACCACTACTCCAACCTGCCAAAAAGCTGGTGATATTCATTGCTTTCAGTGTTACATTTTGTGGCATATGGATTTACGTTACTTTCATTCGTTGTCAAAATGCCATACACAGATAATCATCAACAATGAACGGCATACACGTAAAGCAGTCCACATAATGCATAAGCCACACCAAAAACATACTAAATTTAAGTCTGTTCAAAGTGAAAATGCCATACACAGATAATCAACAATGAACGGCATACACGTAAAGCAGTCCACATAATGCATAAGCCACACCAAAAACATACTAAATTTAAGTCTGTTCAAAGTGATTCCATACCAATCTTCACCATTGGCACCTGAACAACAACAAAAAAGATTTACAAAGTTGCTGGCAGATGTATTTGATGGTTACTATTTTGTAATTCTTGTCCACTTGTAAATTGTTTTTACTCTTTATACATACTTTTCAGACTGCCTTTCTTTTGTAATTTATGGAAGGTTTATAAATGAATGATGAAGCTTTCCCCATTGTGTCTTCAAAAACTATATTGTAAATTGTAATATAATAGTATGTGGTAGATTTATTAAAAGGAAATTACTCAGTGTGCGGTTAAGTTCTGTGTGGGTGTGTGCATGTGTACAGCTAGTGTAAAATATTTTATAGAAATAAAATTTGTTATTTTATACAATGCCATTTATTCTGTATGTTTGTTTTGAACACTTTTTGAAAAAAATCATAGCAGCATAACTGAATTCCTTTCTCCTGTATGTACAAGAAAAACTCTATGACGTTACCTTTTCTGGCACTACTTTTTTTCTAAAATAATTCTGACCTGTGTTTTGGGAGTCATTTACAAAGTGCTGTCACCCTCGCATTGTTGGTGACAATCCACTCAGTGGCAAAAGAAAAGGTAATTCGCACCGAGTATTTCTTGTGAAATACGTGCAACAAAGACGTCGAGGGTGAGTTCAAACCATATTCATAACATCTCCCTTTGGCAACTCCAGAATTCAGATGATCTGAATAAAGAGCTACACCAGCTAAATATAATAAAACACAACTGAATTTTTCAAATACAAAGCATTTTCCTGAAATCCTTAATTATTTTAAAATTCTCCAAATTCTCAAATTCGTATTATCCTTAAGAGGTAAAATCAATGTGCAAGGTGAAAATAGAATTCAAATGCATAACTTTATGAAACTATATACAAGTATATAAAATAACTGCTATCATAATGTCATTCACGTCGAACTATGTCTTCACCTAACGCATTTACAAAAAAGGTTATGTTTGAATAATTGATGACAGAGAAATACCGCATGATCTCACTCATATGAGGAACCTGAAACAAACAAACACTTAGAAGCGCAGAGGGTAGGATGGTGGTTGCCAGGGGCTGAGGGTGGGGGGAATGGGGAGATGTGGGTCAAAGGGCACAGAGTTTCAGTTACACAAGATGAATCAATTCTGGAGATCTTAAGTTAAAAAAAAAAAAAAAAGCTGAAATGCTAGATTAAATGGAATGTCTTTAATTTAAAAATATTCCAGTTTAAGAAATACCAGTATAAGAAATTAAAGTCTACACAACAGTGTGAATGTACTTAATGCAACTACACACTTAAAAATGGTTGAAATGGTAAACTTTATGTTACATATACTTTACCAGAGTAAAAAGAAATTAATGACAATTTCTCCAAAAAAAAAAATAATAAAATAAAATCAGTAAAAGTAGCCAGGATTAAATCTTTTGAACACATTTACAAATTTCCTAAAATATGAAAATGTAGGCAAGCCCAAAGTGATAATGAGCTGGACTTAGCTTTGGTGAATACTACGAAACATTTAAGGAATACATACGGCCCACCGTACACAAATTCTTCCAGAGAAGAGAGAAGAAAGAAAAATGCCCAAACTCACGAGGCCAGCATTATCCTGATACCAAAACTAGGCAAAGACATTGTAAGAAAACTACAGACCAAGAGCATCATGAATGTAGATTTAAAAAAAAAATCCTTAACCAAACATTAGCAGATTGAATCCAACAATATATAAGGATGATACACTATATTTAACTGTGGTTCAACCCAGGAATGAAGGTTGGTTAAGCACGCTGAAGAAAAATCAAGGTGTTTTACTGTATTAACAGAACAAAAGAGAAAAGCTACCCCAGTCATTTCAATAAATGCAAGGAAAGCACTGGACACAATCAACAGCTGTTCAGGAAACCAGGAAAAGAAAGGAATTTACCTCAACTTGGTAAAGTTAACAGTCAACATACATAATGATGAAAGACTGACCACTTGCCCTTTCTGTCAAAAACAACACAAGGGGCTTCCCTGGTGGCGCAGTGGTGGAGAGTCCGCCTGCCGATGCAGGGGACGCGGGTTCGTGCCCCGGTCTGGGAGGATCCCACATGCCGCGGAGCGGCTGGGCCCGTGAGCCGTGGCCGCTGAGCCTGCGTGTCCGGAGCCTGTGCTCCGCAGCGGGAGAGGCCACAGCAGTGAGAGGCCCGCGTACCACAAACAAAACAAAACAAAACAAAACCCACAAGGATGTCCATTTGACTACTTGTATTCAACACTCTACTGGAGTTTCTAGCCTTGCAATAAGGAAAGAAAAGTTATACACTTTTGAAAGGAAGAAGTAAAACAGTCTTTATTTGCAGATGACATGATTGTTTATGCAGAAAATGTTAAGGGATGTCTACAAAACGCGGTTAGTACTAATAAGTGAATTTGGCAAGGTGACAGGGTACAAGGTCGACATACAGAAATCAATTGTATTTTTGTATAAATTGCATATTTTGTATCAATCTCCCCAGCAGGGAACAATTAGACAGAAATTAAAATATAGATATAACTGATATAAAAGAAAGAAAGAAAGAAACGTAATCAGCTATAGTAGCATCAAAAACATGAAATTCTCAGGGACAAATTTAACAAAATACATACAAAACTTATATACTGAAAAATGTAAAACACTGCCTAAAGACTATGAAAAAGCTCCTAAATAGAGATATAAAAGATGTTAAATGGCTTGGAAGATTCAGTATTGTTAAATGCCAATTTCCCTCCAGGTATATATCTACTGATTCAGTGAAATGCCAGTCAAGATTCCAGCAGGCTTATTCCAGAAATTGATAAACTGATTAAAAAATTATACAGAAACGCAAACGACCTAGAATAGTCAAACCCATTTTGAAAAAGATGAACGAGGTGGAAAGACTAACGTTGCCTAATTTTGAGACTTATTATAAAGCTACAGTAATCAAGGCAGTGTTGCTTGTATGTAAAATATAGCTATATATAAATAAAGATATATATAAATCAATGGAACAAATAGATGCTTACATATATAGTAAGTTCATTTTCAACAAAGGTGCCAAAGCAATTCAATGGGGGAAATATGGTAGTTTCCAGAAATTCTGCAGAAAGAAGGGGGATTCATAGGATGGAAAACTGACTCTTACCTCATATGATACACAAAATTTAACTCAGAACACAGTCCTAAATGAAAATGTTAAAACTATAAAACTTCTAGAAGAAAACACAGTAGAAATTTGGCTAGAAAGATGTCTCAATACAGGACACAAAAAGCACAAATTATAAGAGAAAAAACCCCTGATAACTGGACTCCATCAAATTTAAAAATATCTTCTCTTTGATACTTAAGAAAGCAAAACAGGAAGCCAGAAACAGAGAGGAAACATTCATAGTGCATATATCTGACAAAAGACTCTTACCCAGAATACACAAAGAAATTTTACAATTCAGTAAGACCAACCAATTTAAAAGATAATATGCAAAAGATCTGAACAGCTACTTCCTAGAAGCTGTAAGAATGGCTAATATGCACACAAAAAATGCTCAGTATCATTAGTCAGCAGGGAAATGCAATTAATAATCCAAATGAGATAACATTACACACCCACTAAAATGAAAAGACTGACATCATCAAAGACTGGTGAGGATGTGGAGCGACTGGAACTCCCGTGCACTGGAGGGGAGAATAGAAAAGGGTCCAATCGCTTGTCAGCTTATTATAAAATCAGAGACACTTAGCATATAGACCCAGCAATTCTACTTCTACGTCTTTACCCCAAAGAAATTAAAACTATGTCCATACAAAGGCTTGAACAGAATTTTTCTAGAGTTTATAACAGCCCCAAATAGGAAACATCCAAAATATCCATCTGTCCATGGTGAATAAACAATGTGAAATACAACCTTACAATGGAATACTGCTTAAGCAAACAAACCAATTAGACAATAAAACAGATTAATTTTTGAAGCACTCTGAGCAAAAGAAGCCAGATGCAAAGGTGTACATACCGTATGATTCCGTTTACACGAAACTAGAGTAGGTCAAAGGCAGATCATTGTTGCTTGGGGTCAAGGTGGGAAGGACTGTTTGCAAAGAAGCAAGAAGGAACCTTCTGTGGGAGGGAACAGACATTTTTCTAAATCTTGATGGTGGCAGAGATACTGGAGTGTATCAATTTGTCAAAAGCTCATCAAGTTGCATTCACTTACATGTAAATTACAATAAAGTTGATTTAGAACGATGGCATAGAAGTTGGATAAGAGGGAACAGGATTAGAGTGCTCAAAGATTCTTGTGTTGTCCAGAAAGAAGGTATATACACTACTCCTATCCCCCAACCTCACAGGCCCCTGAGGCCAGATGGAAAGAGGCTGACCCCTAACAGAAAGGCTGAAGGCATGCAAACTCCGCAATCAGGGGCCTCGTAGCCCAGGAACGATCCTCTGTGGGCTGGCGGCTTCCTGGGCACGTGCAATCTCCGCTCGCCGCAGGGCCAGGAGCCAAGTGCCTGCCTGTGCTAGGGCAGCCCCGCCACACCACAGCTGAGGCCACACCCCCTCCCAAGGGCTCCTTCCTGCCACACCTGACCAACCCTTGCACTGGGCTTAGGTCAGGTGTGTGGGGAGCATGGGCAAAGGCGGACTGGGCAGAACCTCCTTTTTCCAGGTACCCACGAGGAAAAGAATCCAGTGGCAGACATCTGGTGCTGAGGTGTGGCCAGAAGCTGGGGCTTAGGACCCAGGCCTCTCGGAGGCCTCACTGCTTGTCACCCACATGGACGAGCTCACTTCTTTGCCTTGTATAATATGATTCAGCCATTGCTAAGAGTTCTGAGTGTTCCTGTGTCCAAGTCCCAAGCCAAGAGTCTCACTTATGAGACCTGGGTGGGGGCTTTTGCCATTAGGAGTTTTTAAAGCCCTCTGGTGACCAGAATATACAGCCCAGGCCGAGAACCACTGCGGAGTATACAGGGGTCCCTTGACATTAACGTGCATAAGAAATACAGGGGCTGGTTGACTGAGTTAAGGGTTACATTAGTTATTTGTCCTTTCAATAAATATTTGAGGACCTGTTAGGTGCCAGACATTGATGAAGACACTCGGAGACAACAGTGAACAAGACACAAAGATTACTGCCCTCCTGGCTTCCTAGAATCATTTGCATTCTAGTGGGGGAGGAGAATATAAAAAGCACAACGAGTAATATGCTACTGATACCAGCAGAGCTGGAGAGAGCAGAAAGGCTATGTCTCTATGCCTGTGGGATGCTAAAAATTTAGAAAGTGGTCCTCTGCTGGTGACATCTTAGCTGACCTGAAGGAGCATGTGGAAATCTGGGCCTGGAGCACCAGCAAAGGTCCTTGGGCAGGATGAGGGCACCTGGGCGGTCTGTGAAGAGCAGGACGGCACGAAGCCACACCCTCGCAACGACTGTCTTCCTGAGATGGGAGCCCACTGCAAGACGAGCAGGTGTGTGACTTGATCACTCTGTTGCAAAAAGACCACTTTAGGAGGCTGTGGTAGTTAATTCAGAGACAGTGGTGGCCTGGAAAAGGGGACAGGAACAGTGGCTGGATAGTCATGATATTTTGAAGGCAGAGCTTATAAGATTTACTGAGGAACCCAAAGTGTGACACGAGAAAGACAGGACTCAAGGAAAGATGCCAAGGGTTTTGGTCTGAACATCTGGAAAAATGGAGTTTCCAATGAACTGAACTGGAGCAGGTGTGAGAGAAATCACAGTTCAGCTCCAGGCATATTAAATTATTCAACCAGAGGTTCTCATAGTGGGGCCTGGGGACCCCTGGGGTACCCTGAGACTCTTCCAGGGTTCTGTGGTCAAAACTATTTTCCTACTGTTGCCAGAGCTGACACCACCTTCTTGCTCAAAACCTGCCAATCCCTCCCTTGAACAGGAACTAACATATCTCTTTAAGTCACAGGGTCCCAAGACAAAGGAACAAAGCGACACGAAGAGAAAAACAAAAACCAGATAGTACCAGCTAGAACCAAGATGGCAACGAATCTGACCTTCAACAGACCCGGAGTCTCATCTACGCTGTTTTTACTACATCAGCTACTAAGTGACACACCTACCAGCAGCCATGACCGGAAGTTGCCGACCAAAAAAGGACAGAAAAAGGGTGGCATCCCATTTCAGGGAAATGCCTCGCCATCAGCAGCCTCGCTCCTCCCTGCACTGTCCTTATTCTTTAAAATCAAATCCCTCTCGCCACATGGCCACATGAGCGCGAGTGAGAGGCTGACCTGTGAACTAAGTTCCCACTTCTCCATTTTTTGGCCGTTGAATAAAGCTTGCATTGCACTGATCTCAGCTTCAGTTTTGTTTTTGGCTGTGTGAACCCTAACGGAAAAGAACCTTCCCTGCCAAGGCAGAGGGGCTTGGCTGGGCTAGGACCAGAGTAGGGGACCACAGGACCTAATTTGTTAACACTGAAGTCATCTTCTGCCTTTTCCATTCTTATTCTCTCACGAGTATACAGTATTTTCTAGAGGCTTCATGACATGACAACAGCATCAGTCTAACAGTTAATGGAATGTGGGTTTCGTATCGTTTTTAAAATATAATTTCTAATGTACAATTAATAAATATAACCCACATAAACAAAGTCTCTCTGGGTCCTCAGCAATTTAAGAGGGTAAGGAAGTTCCTAGACCAAAGAGTTTGAGAACCACTGTATCAGACACTCAGAGACATCTGACTGTAGGAGGCCAGGGCTGGAGATGTAAATTGGCAGCATTTTCACAGAAATGAGGTATGAGACTGAATGGAATTACCGAGGGAGGAAGAGTAGAAAGAAACTCTTTTCTTCCTGCTTCTCAGAGATCCTACTTCTGAGCCTGGAGGCACTCCAACATTCTGAAATTAGGGAGACCCGGAAGAACCAGCAGGAGACTGAGAATCCCGGGAGGCAGGACGGGGCTCTCAGACAGAGGCTGCGGTCTGGAGCCCCCACTGGACGTCGGCTGCAGGCGGCACAGGGCGCTGGGAGGGGCGGTGTGGCCGGGGCAGGGGCACCGCAGCCCAGAGAGCCGCCGGCTTTTTGCTACAGAGCAGCAGCGCGCGGACTCTCCGCTGACTTGACCGCTTCAGAATGTTAACGTTTCTCTCTTTTTCACCCTGGATTTTTAAACGATTCAATTGGGTTGGAATGATGAATGCAAACAGACCTCAACGCAGCCCTTGAAATATTGTATCTGAATGACAATATTACAGCTACATGAAAGAATTAAGCCTTAAAAATCCACAAACTTCTGAGGATTCATATCATAGCATCAGGCAGACTTTCTATTCAACCCAGAGAGAACAAAGCCACTATTTCCGGACAGAAATTCCAGAATCCTCAAACAAGATTTCTATGAGCTCTAGGGAACAGCATGTAAAACTAACAGAAAGCTTCAATGAGGGGCACATTTTTGGAGTTCTGAGGGGAAACAAACCCCGTGTACCCAGAAAAAACTAGGCAGATTACCCGTTGTAATGCACTTGAGGAACCACCCCCAACAAACTGCTTCACCACCTAAGGAACTGCCAGGTTTGATGGGTCAGACCGGGCACTGAGAAGGGAGAACCTGAAGCGTCTTTAACGCTAAGGCCTTCAGAAGGTGAACTCGGGCGTGCATACTTCTCTCTTAGGAAGAAACCAGGATTTCAGAGCTCTGACTTTGGCCTCTGGAAGCACTGCAATCAAGCCCTTCCCGTGCTCGGCTGTACTTGTCCCTCTAGGGACCAGGGCAACTCTTACTTCCATCACAAGCTGACCTGCCACTAAACAAGCAGAGCAGACATCCAGTAGGCGTCCACTGCGTTCACCTGTCTGTTCCGTCTTCTGGTTGTAGCACCTAAGTTTTCCTTTGGAGAACCATTCCTCTACCCACTCCTAGATGGGCCTCATCTGACCCAACAGCTATTTAGTCCCTATCAGGGCAGGGTGTCCCTCAGGTTCAAGGATGTGTAGACAGCCTGAGTTTTGCTGCAGCCGTTGTGGACGAGGTGTTCCTTTCACTGCGGTGAGGCTGAGACATAAATCTAGGCTTTGTGACCATCTTTGTCATCCTATCTGATTAGAACCAACCCAGAAGGAAGCAGAGAAAGAGACAGATAGCATTCCATCAGCTGGTTCTGCACACCTTCTCAACCGGCGTTTGCCCAGATTCCCGGACAAACCACCTGGGATGCGTTTAATAGTTCACCTGGCCTCTCCCCTACAAGTTCTGATTCCTGCATCTGGTCTGGAGCCCAGTAGTCTATGTTATTTCAAAGCAAACAAGGTCACGTTTAACATTCCATTTGGGAACCACTGCCTAGGATGACTTGAGAAAGCCAGTCTATAACCCTTTTTGGCTTAAGTTGAGGCTTTTTTGGTCCCTTGCAAAAAAAAAGTCTTTATGATATAGTGAGGGTCTTTGGAATACTGCAACTTTCCCAGAATTACCACATTTATCAATTTCTCATAGTTTTAAAGATATTAAAGCCTTTCAACTTTAAAGGATAGTTTAAAACCTGCCAAGTATGAGACTTTAATGACTTAAGTTACTGACTAGCCCTAAAAATCCATAAATAAAAGATGCCCCAAATCAAGCTTTTACAGTTGTATAATTAGACTTCCTTATGTTCCTTAATACTGTGACAACATTTAGCAACTTTCATCGATTTTATTGTCTTTATGTGGCATTCTTCTGAAACGTCACAATCTCCTGTGTTGCATTCCTTCTAATGTCTAGAAATCAAATAGGTTAAGGAACCTCAGCTAATAGCCAAAAACAATGTTAACAACAGTTATTAGCTCAAAGAACTAAAGGGAAAATAAAATGGTTCTCATTCGTAATATGTTAATAAGGCTAAATCCAAAAGGCAGTTATTTGATAAGAACAAGCACAATAATGGTAAGACAAGTAACTTTACTGAATGGCATTAGTTGAAATCATAGTTCCTGTAGCTTGTGTATGATCATTAAGGTTTACACTCATTACACTTGCAAGCAATGTTTAAAGGTGTTCTCATGGCATACAATCACTCATTAACTTCGAGCCTGCTCTTTGCAAAATTCCCTGAAAATTACTACAAGTGTGTAGATGTGAATAATTACAATTATCAACTTCACAAAAACACAGACTTCTGAGTCTGCATTTTCTTACAAGTTAAGGATGTCCAGTCTTACACTGTTAATTCAGTTTTACTCTGAAGTTCATAAGTAACACAAATTTAGCTTTTATAAATGGAATGGTGTCCTTTGAGTGTACTCTCCAGCAGTTTTAAAAAATATAATAAATGGAAAGAAAATGCATACGCTTTCAGTAAAAACAAAAACTACACTGTTATTCAAATAAAATGACAATCACTGCAATTTTATAACAAATGGAATGATGTCCCAGTTGCAAAAAAAAGAGTCATGTTCATATAGACTACTGGCCTCTTTTATTAAGGAGTCTTAAAATGTACCTTTGGACAGAAATTTAAAACTTTCAACTATCTTCTTTTTTAACCCCCATAACACCTAGCCCCAAAAATGAAATAAAAATAAGCCTATTTCTCCACAGTCTCACACCTTTCCTATACCTTGTATAGGTTATTTAATGGCAGCTGCTTCTTTAAAATGAGATCATCAGATGCTCAAATAAAATCCTACCTTACGACTGTACTGAGCCTCCACTTTATGCCTTTTCTCTCCTTTAAATTCAAAATAAATATTTCAAAAATAAGGTTAATACAGCCTTACAAGTAGGACTTGCTCACTCCTGAAAGCACTTTCAAGTAAATCCCAACTTTTCCAATACTTTAAGAGTCTGTTTATAATACAAAGCACCTTATCCACATTTTTTTTCAAAACAAAAAATCCTCACAACCTATTTATGAGAATCAAATAAGATAAAATATAAAATCCTAATTTTTAACCTATAAAATAAGTCAGTTAATAGCACTGTTAGAAATAAGACTCTAGACCTCCTAATTTCCTTCCCAAGTTTCACCTGGAAAGATAACAGTTAAAAAATAAAAGCTTAAAAAAATCCCAAAGTTACACTTTCACAAAGAAAACAAACCGCTGCATCTTGTCTTCTTCCGTAGGCTAGAGGTAGTAAAGGCGATGTGACAGTGACAGGTCGGGCTCTCGGTGGATGCTCTGGCCAACGAGGAAAGCCAGTTTGTGGGCATACTGGCAAGGAGCAGGAACACGAATGACACCCTTCAGTGGGAAAAGAAAAGGTTCTGTCACTCTGAATCTAGCTCTCTGAATGGAAATCTCGGTATTAACTGTAAAAGCCTTAGACCACATAGCAATTCCATTTTGAAAAGTGAATCTCATTGATGTGAATAAACATCAATTGAAAAAATACTTACTGGCCAGTTATAATAGACATGACACAGCTTGTAAGTTAACCTCTGTATGTGGTCTGGTTTCAGGCCACTGCTGTCATAGATGACATTATAATGTGTGGGAGAAACACTACCACTTCTCACTGCCTGGCTCACGATAAAAAAATCATACCTGGAATGACAAAAGAAAGAAACACGTGGGTGTAAGGCTCATCTTTTTGAAAGCTAAAATTAAGACGATTCAAGTTTCTTAGAGTGAAAAGATCCGGTATACTAAAATGTAACCTAATCTTCTCAAAACATAACGTGCTTCCTTGAATTCGGAACTTGTTATTCATGAACCATTTTGGAATGCTAATGTGTGAAAGAGGTTTAAGATACTACTATTATTTATATTTTAAAATATCTATCCTTGATGCCTCGGGGCAGTAACAAACATTTGACACGCTGCTAATTATGACGGCGCCACTGTACCGGGTCACTGTTTCCACTCCGCATCTGAGGGCGATGACAGCAACAGGCTCTAGAATCAAGAACCCAGCAGTGCAAACGCAAAGGAACATCAGGTTTTTTGTTTTTGTTTTTTTCATTTTTTGGGTACCAATTAAACATCAATCCAGAGATATTGTAGTCTGACCTGATACAGATATTAAGAAATTAACTCTGGGCTTCCCTGGTGGCGCAGTGGTTGGGAGTCCGGCTGGGCCCGTGAGCCATGGCCGCTGAGCCTGCGCGTCCAGAGCCTGTGCTCCGCAACGGGAGAGGCCGCAGCAGTGAGAGGACCGCGTACCGCAAAAAAAACAAACAAACAAAAACTTGAACTTTTGGGCTTCCCTAGTGGCGCAGTGGTTGGGAGTCCGCCTGCCGATGCAGGGGGCGCGGGTTCGTGCCCCGGTCCGGGAGGATCCCGCGTGCCGCTGAGCGGCTGGGCCCGTGAGCCGTGGCCGCTGGGCCTGCGCGTCCGGAGCCTGTGCTCCGCAGGGGGCGAGGCCGCAGCAGTGAGAGGCCCGCGTACAGCAAAAAAAAAAAAAAAAAAAAAGAAATTAACTCTAATTTATTATGTCCATTGAAACTAGACAAATTTTAAAATCAGAATTGATCTACAACAGATTACTGTTATTTAGCAAAATGAGGGTTTCAGAAATGTTAAATGACTTGCCCAAAAGAACAGAGAAATCACAAACGAGCTAGAATCAAAAACTCTGTTCCCAGTTTAAGCACGTTATTATCGTTCAAAGTGGACTTCTCCAAGTATTTGAGTAGTAACAGCAGCTGTTAAGTTTTAAAGAACATCTAGTAAAAAGTAATCAAATTTTTTCATACTTTATAGTTCAACTTGGTTTTACCCAAATTGTTAAAAAAAATTATGTCTTTAGGTCAATGTTACACCTGAACTTTGGTTATCAGAGTAGTAGTGAGGTTAGGAGTATCATGAGGTCACTCTGAATCATTAAAGAGAATCCTACAGAAAATGAAATTGTAATATCTTAGTTACTATCTTAGCCATTTTGTCTTCCTCCTTCAATGATTTTCCCCAACAGATTAGAATCCTTCTGATAACTAACATCTGCCTGAGAGAAAGACACAATCCTAGATAATGCATCTTGAAAAAATTTTTCTATACATTGTCAGATAACAGGACTAAATAGAACTAAATCTGTATTATCATTTGTCTACATAAATTTAGTACAGTAATGCCTCATTTACCTAAGGTTCATACAGGAGAAGTGTTCTACATTTAAACTTTGCACCTAGGCTGACACTTTACCCTGATTAAAGTTGCCCTTTTTAGGGCTTCCGTGGTGGCGCAGTGGTTGAGAGTCCGCCTGCCGATGCACCCTTTTTAAAAAGGGCTCCAAAAATTTATATATGAAGACAGAACCATCACAGCTGTTCACTCTCATGAAGAGGGCATTAATGTGGACTGACCAATGACTTGCCATCGTGAACATGACTTGCTGCCTTGTACTCCATTCCCCACAAAGGGGTTTTCGAGGAACCAAATTTCATGACTTTACAGTTGAACCCTCGTGTGCTAATAAGATCATTACCGTGTGCCCCTGAATGTTCTAGTTGGCTTTCTTATGGCAGAGTGCAGCTCCCGGTTACATAAAAAGTGTTTGCTCAGAAGCCACTTTTCTACCTGCAACTGTGTTTCAGATGACACTTTCTGACCTGTGGGTAACTAAGTGCATTACAGATCTAAAAATTTTGATTGGAAAATAACAATCTATGGATGAGGTTACATATGTAAAAAAAAAAATGCAAAAGCAATCTAGAGCAGCTGTTCTTAAACTCAGTTATGTATAACTAATACCACAAACAATAACCCGCTTCCCCCAGAGAGAAATGGCACAGAAACCTCTGTTCCCCATTTCAGAGACTAAGTTAATAAATCATGGGCATTATTAGATCAAACTAATGAAAGACTTTAGTATTTATAAGAAATAAAGTATATGAACTATCAAGTAAATGTGTTAAAGGTGATAAAGTACGGAGGCTATGCTAAAAAACAAAACAGAAACCAATCTTCATCTAATACAGAACTTACCATTCTGGTCTGGTAACCTCTACATCAATAACTGTTCCGGGAAGTGGATTTTGAAGTCTTCCTCCAGAGTGAGCAAAGAATCTGGCGTTCACTCGTTTCTTCACCACAATGACCGTTAGTCTTGGGCTTAAGACGGTGACGAATGTAACTGCATTTAGTCCGTCATATTTTCAGGGCACTGGAGCATTCATACATTCATACACTCCATTTAAAAGGAAACGCACATCCCTCTTGGGGCACACTAGCTATCCCAGTTGTGAAGGAAGTTTCCACAACTTGTAAGGGCGTGGAGTTAGGGCCAGGAAAATACTGTGAGTAGAAAATAAAATGGCATATTTGGGCCCTGTGACTCAAGGTCGTGTAGATGTTTAATCCTTAAACCAAGCATACGACATACCTGTCTCACGAAAATGTTAAACCCAGCATGTTTTTAAAGTTCACAGTTTGAAGGCCTTTTCAGTGGGCATTTTCTTCTATGTGGAAAGTAAGATATTAACCCTCAAATCTTTGACAGGTAAGCTAATTTGGGCAGTCTCAAAGTCTAACTTCCTGCCTTTCCAAATGACTGGCCGACAACGTAGCGGGGCTCTCCGTCCCTCCCGGCTCAGCCACTCCTCAGCCCACCACACAGCAGCACCAGACTACTGCCGTTTCCCCTCGCCCTCCCCAGCCCCATTCTGCAGTGGCTTCCCGTGTCAAGACTAAACTCCTCTGGCCTAGGGAGCTTTCAGCTCTGTGTCACGTTAGATCCACTGCCTCTGCGTGCCTTTTGGCTCTCCTGAGGGCAGCCCTGTAACTGCCAGTATGCATTCAGCTTGAATACCCTTTCTATCCGTCTCCTAAAGGTTCATTTCAAATTCACTGTCTGACACAGTCACACTGTATACACACATCCGTTTGGGAATAAATGAATTAGAATATGTTAAGCACTTAGATTGGTGCTGGCATGTAATAAATTTTGATAAATATTATGATTTTCCAATACCTCAAGTTTCCTGTGCTCTTTTTCCAGCTAGAACATTAGTTCCTTAAGAGCATAAATATACTTTATTCTAAACACTGGGAAGCAGAGGGCTTCACATGCAGTATGGACCTGGCTGGTAACGTTTGACTTGGGTAGGTAGTTCACGGCACACTGTCTAGACTGATGGTCTGAAAGATCCCCAAATGGGAACTTCTGTTCAATCATAAACTTAATGTGCTCCTTCACGGTAGAAGTAACCAAATATACAAGGGGCAGGAAGGTGATTCTACTTAAGTCAATGGAGGAACTTTTTAGGAATATCACTATCTACCCATGTACAATAGACCTCTCACTGCCCAGCTACAGCAGATCTGGATATAACAGAGCCACAATCTCAGGAATCGAAAGACAAAGTGGGGCTTCCCTGGTGGCGCAGTGGTTGAGAATCCGCCTGCCAATGCAGGGGACATGGGTTCGAGCCCTGCTCTGGGAAGATACCACATGCCGCGGATCAACCAAGCCCATGCGCCGCAACTACTGAGCCTGCGCTCTAGAGCCCACGAGGCACCACTACTGAGCCCGCGTGCCACAACTACTGAAGCCCGCCTGCCTAGAGCCCGTGCTCTGCAACAAGAGAAGACGCCGCAATGAGAAGCCCGCGCACTGCAACAGAGTAGCCCCCGCTTGCCGCAACTAGAGAAAGCCTGCACGCGGCAACAAAGACCCAACGCAGCCAAAAATAAACAGTAATAAACAAAATTTTTTTTAAAAAAAGAATCCGCTGCCTGCCAATGCAGGTGACACGGGTTTGAGCCCTGGTCCAGGAGGATCCCACATGCCGCGGAGCAACTAAGCCCATGCTCCACGACTGCTGGGCCTGCACTCTGGAGGCTACGAGCCACAACCACTGAGCCCGTGAGCCTGGAGCCCGCGCTCTGCAGCGGGAGAGGCCACCGCAGTGAGAGGACCGCGCACCGCAACGAAGAGTAGCCCCCGCTCGCCGCAACTAGGGAAAGCCGCGTGCAGCTACGGAGACCCAACACAGCCAAAAAAAAAAAAAAAAAAAAAAAGACAAAGTGGATTTTAGTCCTGTGACATCACAAGAAATGATTTAGCAAATGTGGTGACATAAAGACAAGTCACAAGTATGCTAAAGTGACTTTTTGATTTGTTCTTATACCAAACATTCTAAATCAACTAATCCATGACGCATCTTTATAAAAAGTTAACATCAACATTTCAATTAAAACACAAATAGGAAAAACAAAAAGGATAACTACAAACATTACAGTCCAAACTCTGCAGTTCTTCAAAGTGAGGAATCATTCTTGGGTATCGTTTTACTTTATATACAACTCCAAACTGGTTTCTAGATGAATTACCTACTATCTATTGAGTGCTTCCTGGGTGCTGTGTGAAGTACATTCAACACTGACTTTTTCCTTTCCTCAACTTTGGTCAAGGTGCCTCTCCTGTTTCACAGATGAAGGCAAAGCTGGGACCAACCCGACTCTGACTTTAAGACACATTTTGCTCCTGACTGCTGACCTCTGCAGCCACCAAACAGCAGCACGATTCACGACGTGAAACCTACTTCAGGCAACGGTCTGTTATACACCAGCCCAAGCAATCGACTTAAACCCTCCTTCCCTGCAACATGTGCTCCTGTTCGCTAAAGGGAAGCCGAGCAGAAAATCCCACCAGCCTCCTCAGGCCCGTTCCACCCCCTTGTAGAGGAGGACCCTGTTCACAGACACTCACTCTTAGGGCGAGAGTCTCCTCTTTGAGAACTATTTCTGCCAGTCCTTCTGGGACCCAACCCAAAGGGCTCAAAAGACTCCAAGAACCAGAGATGCAGGCCCAGCAGGGACAACAGGGTTATGTTTCCAAATATTCAGCCTAAGGAAAGAAGATGAACTTGCACTATTACCTCTACTCTTCACTTCTTGAAATGTTCTTTTTCTCTAGATATGAGAAAGAAAGCAGCTAAGACTAGAAAATTCTGAGTGCTAAAGTAGTAAACAACTAAAAAAAAACCTACGAAAGCAGCGGTCCATCTGAGCCCTCGCTCTACCCCCTTCCACCACATCATCCCTCCCCATAAGGACAGAAAATCTAAGGGAAAAAACACAAGTTAAGGCTTACAAAACTTCAAAAACCAAAATAAAATAAATACCATTATTTTAATGAGAAAACACAAGCACTAGGAATTTTAAGAGGACAGGAAAGAACATTAACCTTCATTTACAAAATATTAAAAATTGCCTATTAGCATTTTAATCTGAAACGCAATTACTTCAAAAGAGATAAAAACACCCCCGACATGCTCTGAGAACTTAGTGGCATAATGATCTCATTTTAAAAAACGTGTAGAATCAACACTTAGAAGGGGTCATTCAGAATCTGGCCAAAGAAGACTTGGAAGCACCCTCCAATTTAGCTAGAAATAAGCTCTTAATGCTCATCCCATGGGCCTATAAATCACAGCGAGCCCAGGTACAGTCAAATGACTTTCAAAATCCCTCACTTTTTATAATGATAACAAATACCGGCTGAAAAAGTCTGACAAAAATAATCAGTGTTTAAACATGCACGTGCAAGCACATATAAACAGGTCTCCTGGATTTTCTAAGTACCCTTAAAAATCAAATCCACAAATCTTTAATACATTATGCGCTAAGCTCTTACTAAACAGTCCCTGATCTGGACTTCCTTACAATCTGATAAAGAAAACAGCCAAAGTTAAACCACGTAACTTACTAAAACAGCTCTCTTGAGACCGCGTGCAATTTACTGCCAAACAGCGCGAACAGTGCCCTCTGTAGGAGAGCAGAGGAAGGTGAGACCCCGTACAGCTTTCAGAGGAGACGTGGGCAGCGAACAGTTACGGGGAGCGCTGTCCAGCCCGGGGCGTGCAGGCCGCCTAAAAGGGCGGAGTAGAACCATCTCCCCTATGAGACCAAACACCGCCAGTCATCTTACCCACCAAGCGCCAGGCCAGCTGAGTTCACACAGAAATCAAGCAAGTATTTACGGTACAATGAGGCAGAAAAAAAAGTTAAGACTCTCTGGAATACATATTCCAATGACCAATTCTGTGGGTGCCTACGGATGTACTGGGATAATCAGAGCCTCGTGCTTCAAGGCTCTAGGAGAGAAAGGCGGCAGCAGACGATCGGTAAAGGCATCTCCATGCGTCATTCCTTGAAAGAGCTCCCGCTCTACATTTCCAGCCTGCCCCTCCTCCACGAAAAATTCTCCACAAGACACACCTCCAACCCAAACCTCTTCCATTACCTCAAGCCTGACGGCACCTGTAAGGTTAGAGTCTCACCGGTTCACCCTGTGGCGTTATTTTCAAAGCTACAAAAGTGTAATCTTATAAAGAGAAAACGATTACATCGCGCATGCTTACTTGTAACCTCTACCGACAGATTTCAGGCAGTCCAGAAACTGCGGCACTTCGTAGTTCACCAATGTTTTAAGCTGACCGTCTCCTACGCCATCCCGGTACACGATGATTCGACTAGGCATGTATTCATTGCAGCTATTCCAAGCCCTCAGAGCAGCTGAAAGAAAGCCAGACGTTTTAACTACATTAACACAGAACAAAAATGGGCTTCTACCAAATTCTGGGCACAGGTTTTTTTCAGAAACACAGCTTTATGACAATTTCTTGATGACTCTAGTTCAGGTGCCAGATGGAAACCACAACAGGAGACTCACCTTGCAAGCAGACTTTGAGCCCATCTACTAGCTCTTGCCCTCTATCTTGAAATACACAGCGAGAGAACCAGCTATTCAGAGAAAAAACATGGCAGCGGTGAGAATGCAACTGTCTAGAAATTTTTCACTTTTGAGTCATTCTACATCTATGTTCCCCTTAGTCATTCATGTTCTTTAACTTCCTTTTTGAAATCTTAAGCAGAAAGGACAAGATACAGGAAATCTTCATAAAGTTTTCTTTCATTATAAATCAGTCCCATAATTCCATCACTGAGAAGAAAATAAAATTTAAGCCACCCTTAGTCATTCATGTTCTTTAACTTCCTTTTTTGAAATCTTAAGCAGAAAGGACAAGATACGGGAAATCTTCATAAAGTTTTCTTTCATTATAAATCAGTCCCATAATTCCATCACTGAGAAGAAAATAAAATTTAAGCCAGAGATGCCTCCTAGGTTCACACCTCAAAACACACAGAATGGGCTTCCCTGGTGGTGCAGTGGTTGAGAATCTGCCTGCTAATGCAGGGGACACGGATTCGAGCCCTGGTCTGGGAAGATCCCACACGCCGCGGAGCAACTAGGCCCGTGAATAAATAAATAAATAAACAAATGTGGGGTTTTAAAAAAAAAAAGAAAAGAAAATGTTATAAAAAAACACACAGAAGCACACTCTTACTACTGTACTCTTGATAAAAGATATTTTTCTAAAAGATAAAACACCTTGAAATACGCCCATTAGTAACGCTAACACATCAATGCTTCAATTTTCATTCTTCCTATTCTTGGCAATTCTATTAGTTCTAAGCAAAGCACTGAAAAATAATTTCACTATGTGGAAATACAAGTGACTGGGTAAACTCAAGTGGGTTTTCCAAAATAAAGTTAACGTGACAACCTGAAATTACATTCAGTGGTCAATAAAATTATTAAAGAAGTTTTTAGAGACAGTCACATTTAAAGGGATGCATCCTCCCCGCAAATACAAATAAGAAAGTAACCTGAAACGCAGTCTGACCACTACCTCAGGTTAAGGGCCAGTGAAGGACATTAAAAATGGTAGGGTAGCTCATAACTGGTTTCCTTTTCTAACTTTTCTCTTTTACTGGATCTAACGTAAGAGAAACCAAGGTAAAGAATTAACACGACCCCTGTCCTCCCCAGACACTGGTCCCTGGACTCGAGGCCTGTGTTGCCTACGTCTAGCAGTTAATCTGCGGCTACCAAAGCCCACTCACCGGGTCATCCCTTCATTGATGCTTGCCACAAAGCCTGCAATTGACCTCCGTCCAGCTGTGGTGTCATGGTAACAGTCAATGCCAACTATCATGGCTAGCTTCAGCTTCAACAAAAACATCGTAATGTGAGATACAACAGAATACCAGCAGTATTTGAAAAATCCATTTTTCTTAAATAACAATGAAAACTTTTATCCACCAATTAAATCAAACTTACAGGCATATCAACCCTCCAAAGCTCTCCCCCCATCTTGCAGTTCATCTGCAGGGCGATCTTTGTAGCAACGGCCATGACAGTCTGTTGTTTGCCTAAGGTTCGGGCCACCACACACTGACTTGGAGTAGGGCAATCTGTACATAAGTATTTTTTAATAGCGTCATATTTGTCCTTCCGACTGCTTGACAAGAGACAAACAACCTAAAAACGAACAAAACGCCCTCATTACAAAGAATTAGGAAGCTGATAATTAAGTTCAAGGAAGAAGACAGGAAACCACACCCACAAAATCATTTACTTTACTATTCATCTCTGCCATGTAGCTCGTAAGTATGACATTAACTTTTAGCTAATGCTCATTACGTTCAACTAGGTAATAATACTAATAAAGAAAGCATGTTAAGCAAATCATTCAAAACTTGAGAACTTAGTTAAAAATGCTCTGTTCCCAGCTTGGAATACTTTAGAGGGAGGGAATAGGGCAAAACAAGTTAGTGATAACCTATAGGTGGACAAATAAAAGATTTTCTAAAATGCTCACAATTTTCTTACTCATGACCCACCTAGAATCATGGCTTTTAACCTTTTAAAGCTCTGGCTTGAGGATATGATCAAACTATGAACTTTCCTAGGAAGTCCATGGGCACTGCTGGGGAAGCTGAAGTACAAGTACCTGATCTAAGCAGACCCCTGCCCCAAATGGGAAGATGTTAGTCAAAGGGCACAAACTTCCAGCCAAAAGCTAAGTTCGGAGGATCTGCTGTACAGCATGGTGACCACAGTTCACGGTACTGTATTATACACTTGAAAGTTGCTAAGAAAGCGGATCTTGACTATTATCACCGCACACACAAAAAGAACTGTAATCATGTGAGGTGATGGAGATGCTAACCAACCCTGTGCGGTCGTCACTTCACAACACATACACGTATCAAGTCATCACACCGTACACTTAAACCTCACACAACGTTAACCTGTCAAGTGCATCGCAAAACAGCTGGAAAAGCAAGCAAGCAAGCTACCCACGCCTGCCCAGATGTTGAGGATCCAAGTTTACGTCCTGGAGCTGCACTCAGCTCTTTAACTCATTGCCGTACTCTCCAATTTACAGTCTCAGATGCTCATCTTTCTCTCCATGGCCCCCAATAAAATCATCTTCCTACCCTAGGTGTCTCTATTATTCCAGACAACCTAATAGTAATTTGCCTGTGGCGTTTAAGTATGAGATAAAGGACTAAAAGGAATGCATTAGAAGAAGCCAATTCATTTCTTGGGTTTAAAGCAACACAGATATGCTGTTTATCATTAAATTTGTCTTTGCCACCTCACTCCTAATACTTAAGTGTAACCTCAGATACCCTAACTGTACTGTGTGTGCTGAACAGCTAGGTACTGTTTTTTACTCTTGTGCCTTTTCTCCCCCCAGATTTTCTAGAATAATTAAAGCGTCTGAGTCCGGGTAAACGTAAGATGGCTTTGTTGTTCTCCACCCCTTGTTCACTGTTCACAGGGCACAACGACACGCTCCTAGGCGCACAAGTAAAGCCGCATTAACTCAGCTGTCTTAGGTAGGTCGAGTACGTATTTCGCGACCGGTGTGGGAACCTAATTATCACATTTACAACGATGGACTCAAGTTCAAAGATTTACAACAACTGATTCCAGGTCAACTGCCTCCACATCAAGTAGCTACTTACTATCTGGGTATCTGATGTGACCTTCTGCTGTAAGACTCTTAAATAGGCTTCAGTTCTATCATCCACTTCAATCCTAGAACGGAAATACGTCATCCAACATTCAGAAGAAGGAACAAAAACTGTACCGTGTGCTAAAAGGTTCCTATAGATCATAACACACAGAACACTTCCGTGTAAAACACGAGATAAAACACCAGGAGCAGCCGTGCCGTCACAGGCCGTCTCTAGCACACACAACGCTAATCTGAGCGACAGTCCTGCTGTCCTCCCAGCCAGCCTTAGTGCCTCAGAGGCACTTCTGTACCCACCTTACAGGGAACTGTATCAGATCTTTACGATCATCCAATGTTTTTGATAGTTTTATTAACAGTTTGAGTTCCCACACCCTCCAAATGACTGCTAATCAATTTTCAGAGTAGAAATGACTTGATAAACTTACATTATTGCTTTTGTCATTTGTATGCCCATGGCTGGTGTAACTTTAAATAGACTTTGTATCAACGCATTGGCTGCTTCATAATTTCTTCGAGTATAGATCAATAGCCAGTTATCTAGTGGCTTAGCACTAATTAAGGGTGCACCTCTTGTTTCCTTTGACCAATCTGCAAACTGTGGACTGTAATCAAACTAGAAGAAAGTTCAGAGACACTGTAAATTCCATTGTAAGTTCTCGGGGAGAAAGCCAGGAAGTTCTCAACCGTTCTACCACGGCATATTCTAAACCTCAGAGTACTACTCTTAAATTTGAACTGCGGTGACAGACGAAATGCCCTCAGTGAGGGAAAAAAAGATACAAAAATGTATGCAAAGGGTTATGTCAATTTTATTTAAAATACATTCATATTAACAACGGCCACTCAAGTGCCTACCTGCCTGCACCAGCTACTCTAAGTATCTCAAGCTGCAGTCTTCTTAATCTTTCTAAACTCTTACAAGGATAAGTGTTATTTCCCTCATGATAAAGATATTAAAAAATAAGGCCTTATAAGTTAAGCAACTTTATGACTGAGGTGTCAGATACTGAAAGCAAGCTGTGAAAACATCTGACAGCAAGGCAGAAAGCTAACAGACTCAAAGCACAGTGACCCTAGAAATATTTACCACAGAGGAAAAAACCCAGTGCTTTTTACATGTCCTACCCACCTCCTGCAACAACCCTTATACAGGAATATATATTAACTACAAAGGGTAATAAAAACAATTGCAATTAAAGTATCAAGCTACATGATTAGGTTGTTATTCATAGAACATTTAGAAGACAGAAGAGCACAGCTTTTTACAAAAGGATTTTTAAAATTTTGGTACTTGTAGTGCTTCAGTTACACAAAAACATATTTCCTGAATACTTGCTTCCCTTTTCTGAAGATAAAAAACATCACCATATTTAATATAGATCCCTAACAAACAAGTGGTCCACGCAAAAACGAAGCCAAATAAATTGGGAGCTTTCCCTGTAAACGCTCACTTCAGTGGCAGACAAAATAGCAACCGATTCAAATCCTTAGACTTCTACTATACCTTGATTTAAGTAACTTCGCGTATTTAAAAAATGAAGCCACCTTTTAGCTAAGTCTCACGGACGGTCTGAGGACCCAGCTGCAGGCTTGGCCCCCTCTGCTCACGTCGGCTGGCGGTGGGGGTGCTTGGGGGGAGAGGGCTGCCCCGGCATGGGACTAGGGCGTGTACCCCTGCACGCTCTGCTGGGAGCCTAACGCAAAGTCGACTGGACGGACGACTTCAAGAGCTGCCTTACCGTTCTTCCGCCTTGATGAATCTTCTCCGCTTGCAAGGTCCTTCCTGCGAAGGACAGCAGGCTGGAGTCGAAGCTCAGGCCCCAGGCCCGAAGCTCCTTCTGCACGGTATCGTCTCTGTGAAGTTAACACATATTCACACGCGCTGAACGCAAAGAAACAGAGCGGAAGCTACTAGCGCGCACACGCAAACAGAGGCCTGCCGCAACCGCACCAGCTTTCCCTCAGGACTCAAACCCGCCGAGAGCGCTGGGAAGCGCAGACGTACAATCTAGTTTTCCCCCATCACAGCTGTTTCCCTCCATGATCTCCTTTCATTCAAAATTCCCGGTGCCCAAACTATCTCCTCCTCAAAGTAAACAAAATGTTCTAGCAAAGAGAAAAAACCAGACTTGTCCCAAACAATTTTGCTTTCTATTCTATTCTTTCTCTAACAGAAGAATTAGAAATACCACAGGCTACAAGGTTTTTAACTTAATTATTCCCCTGACAAACAGTCGCCTCCCTGAGAAACATGAAGAACCCACCCTGAATACTGCAAATACAAAGCGAACCAAAATTACCTTCTGTCACTCCTCCAAACCCACGTAAAATAAAGCATTGAAACCATACCCCAGCGAAGCACAGATGACTCACTTATGAATGTAATCGATCAGTCTTCCTACTTCCCGCTGCCTCTGTTCTGGAGTTAGTCTTGTATGAACAGCCAAGTCTTTCATCACATTAAAATCATTACGCATTTTATCAGTTAGACCTTTAAACAAAACGTTTAAAGGGATACGGTTAAAGAAACAAGAATCGTGTCTAAGTATCTGGAGTGTCAGGTGGTGGCGAGTGAAAGAATTCTGAGGAGACAAAGCAGCTTTAAGGGCTTTTGAGGGGACGGAGGGTGTGAAGGAATGTTTAGTGACTTCTAGAACAGACGGGGAAAATAAGCTTCGTGGTTTCATTCCAGTAAAGAAAAGTCAGCAGTACCTGTGAGGTAGCAGAGCTCAGGGATAAGCATCGCAGGGCCTGGTAATATGCCTCCAGGGCCTCTCCTTCTCTTCGGCTGACTGACCAAAACTGGTTGTTTCAAGTCGGTGATTTCCTGGTTATATTGCTATTCAAGGGAAGAAAGTATCACTGTTCATCGTAAATGCCTTTAGTCACATGGCATTTTGTAACGGACAACAAAAGTTGTTTTTTTTTTAATTAAGAATTGATGCCAACAGCAAGGCTAGTATCAGTTTCCAAGTATAAAAATTGTCTTTTTAATTCTACTAAACCAGGTTGTGATTTATATGCTCTGCTGAGTACCTCATCTTTTCTCCTAAAAACTTGGATGGTCAAGGACAGTAAGGCTCTAAGTTCTGACTTTCGGTCACAGTTCTATTTACTTCAGTTTGTGGCTTCTTGGTTTAGAAACAGTAGTCTGTGTAACTCCAACGCTTCACCACAGTGGAATTCCTCTAAAACTACTCTTATTATAGTGAGGGCTAGCTTGTGAAAGTCGTCTCACTGTAAGGATAAATGGTGGAAGGAGGAGGTTTGCACACTACGGGACATTTTTAATTAGGGAAAGTTTCTGCTTTGAAGCTGAACTTCCATTTAGTGGTATTAAGATTCCCCACGTGTGATCACTGTCTAGGGTAAGTTTTTACAACCCGTAAAGAGACCAAAAATGTTGATGCTTAGTATCTAACGAATGTGCGAGACGGCTCTCCCGCCTCCAGTTCAGCTCTGTAATTCGAGACCGCGCAGACTTCTCTCAAGTTATCTTCCCTAGAGCTCCTGGCCCTGTGTCTTAAAGACCCTCTTTCCATCATCTCTTGTATCCTCTCCTACCATCTTTAACTAACCTGGTTAATTTAGTTCTAACTTTTTATCTTTAGAACAATCACATCTCCACTAAGCATACAGGATAGTAATACCATCACGGCCATTTCATGACTCCCGGTCTCTCAAGAGACTACGGTACCTGCCCGTTCCTTATTCCTATCATACAGTCAAGGTCCTGGCCGTCTATCATCATGAATTAAGAGACCATGAATTCTAGCTTGTCACTGACTTTGTCCTACATTCAACTCTTTACCAACCACACACGGAAAAGCTTTCATTTCAGACAAGAAAATTCCAAGTAGAACATGCATATCTGATCTCTGCTCCATTTATCTATACTACTTATTTATCACACTACTTTTATCACGGGTCTATTAACAGTCACCCTGCTTACACGTCATTTACCTGGGTACACACACAGGTAGAAACGTGGTAGTAACTTCAGAAGTGTTCCTATTCTCTGTTTCACCAAAGGGCCTTCAATGCAGTTCTTAATTACAGAGCTGTGGGATTTCCCGCCAGTTCTTTTAACATTTTCCCCTACATATGAAAAACTAGCACTTTCATTTCCGTTCAATACTACTGTTAAACCTTTTCTTTTAAAAGTGATTGACCATGATCTTCCCTTCCAAAGGCCCTTCTCTCCCACTGAGTGTTTCCTAGATATTATCTTCAATATACAAGAACTAAGCCATCACTTATTACTAAAACTCCATTTCTGCTAGGAAGTTCTAAGAATACCCTGATTCTTTCAAATATTTCAAGCCCACCCCTTCTGATTAATTAGCTCTACTACACCCCTTGATCCCTGGCTGTAACAGAAATCTTCCCGGAGGAAGTACCCGAAGCTGAGATGCCAGCCTAAGAGCAAGAGTCAAGCACGCAGAGCGAGCGCGGTCGGGCAGCGGGAGAGCCCCGGGCTGGATAGGACGGCGGGGCAAGCGACACGGTGAGGACGCACAGCGGCGACAGCGTTCAGGGTTTCACCGGATAAGGACAAATGCGCTTCTTAACAAGACACGGGAGGGCTTCCCTGGTGGCGCGGTGGTTGCGCGTCCGCCTGCCGATGCAGGGGAACCGGGTTCGCGCCTCGGTCTGGGAGGATCCCACGTGCCGCGGAGCGGCTGGGCCCGTGGGCCATGGCCGCTGAGCCTGCGCGTCCGGAGCCTGTGCCCCGCAACGGGAGAGGCCGCAGCAGGGGGAGGCCCGCATACCACAAAAAAAAAAAAAAAAAAAAAGACACGGGAGCAATGGGAAGCCACTTGATTACTTTGGGTAGAAAGAGTAACATCAGATTTGTATGAGTTTTGAAATGGATCAGAAGCATAAGAAATGAAAACTAAGAGACCAGTTGAGTGAGAGAGAGAAATGGGGCCTAGACAGGAGATGGCAGTCACTTAGAAAAGGAGAAAAATGAAGGTATTTCAGATAAGCAAGGTAGGGTGATAGGATCTGACAATTAGTTATACAAGGTAAGTTATACAAAGCATGTGATCTGAGGTTTGAATTACCCATCATTCACCTGTTCACGCAAATACCTGAGTGCCTACTTAGGCACTGGGGCGTGTATATAAACTATAAACTCCCTGACTTGGTGGAAGTGGTGTTCCCTGCTCCGGTGAAGAGCGCTGCCCAGGGGCCAGGTTAGGGGGATATCACATGCTCAGTGTTGGTCACAGGTAAGGCATCGCTGAGACATCCAAATATTCAGAACAAGTAGGTTTAGATATGCCTAGGGCTAGAGCTAGAAACCTGAGACTTGTTAACACATCATACGTGAAGTCTTAGCATAGACTGGAGATCACCTGGAGAGTATAAATATACAGTGACTAGGGACCTGAGGCAGACCTTTAAGTATGCCAGCATTTAGAAGGTCCCTTAAAGAAGAATAAGCAGGCATGCAAGATTCAATACTGGTCAGAGGAGGGGAGAATCTTCCCTGACTTCGCTGCAGGTTCAAATCAAACTTTCAACTGTGTCCTCTTTATATCTGCTGTTGGTATATACCAATTATTCCCATCTCTGATCATGATTATTAAAATGAACTACGGAAAAATGCCAAAACTCATTTCTCATAGTAACCTCTGACACCCAGAAGAATCTAGGTTAAACATGGTTGGAGTCCTCAAGGAGTTTTCAGAGGTTGAAAACAGCAGTAGGGAAATCAAGCTGAAATGACCCTTGGCCTCCTGTTTTCATTTTGCCCAGAATGAGACCAGTTCTTAATGGGACTTCTCAGAGAATCGTCTCCCTCCAGAGTGGTATCTGATCTTCTCATTCACAGGAGAGCAGCTGAAGATCAGGCAACAGTAGATATTCAGGAAAAAGACATTTCAAAGGTCACTAGTCGGATGTATACTTTTGACACAAAATATAAACACATAATAGTTCATTTACTCCACTTTTTAGAAAAAGGAAATAATCTAGAGAAAGTAGGAAAAAAATGAAATAAATTTTAGCACTTCAAAGACAGGCTTTAAGATTTTAATTAATGTGTTTTCTTTCAATACTTTTCCTGCACTTTTAACAGAGCACATCGAATGGAATGTGACCTTCTAAGGATATAGGGGCAGATCTGCTTATCTCTGAACACTACAGCAATGTTCCGATGCCTTCCTGGAGAAACATTTTATTCTCTTCTAGTCAGTGGCTGCTCTTTCTTGCTATCTGTCTCTCGTGTCTTTGTCAGTTTAGTGATCACTGTGCTGACAGCTCGAATCATCTTTATAAAACTGGGGCTGGGGGCCACCCAATAACCTGATCTAGCCCACATGGGACGAGTCTGTCTCACTCTGTCAGCATGTAAAACTAAAGTAAGAGTTAACCCATTTGAAGATTTATCACAACGGACGCCAAGGGTTCAAAGATCTTTAGCCCACGCTGCCAGATGAAGTTTAAAAAAAGTGCTGGCTACAGAATAAGAGACAGTATGCTAAACTGTTAACTTGTACTGTTTTCCTACTTGTCCTCTACATGCTGAAGTTCAAATGTAACCTTGTATTCTACTGCAGAAAAGGAACCAGGACAGGGCACAGCTCATTTGCTAATGAGCTAACTATGCTGTGACCGCCTTAATAAACACATTTATATACAGCTTCAAAAGCAACTTGTTCCATATGTACACCTGTTAGAAAATTCTACTGAAGATATTTCAGATTTCTCCTAAGGTCTAAGTACTTCACATTACAAAGATAAAAATCCACATTAACATCTTACCTTCCTGTAGTACTCTAAGAAACTGACTTCAGAGCCATCTGCTTTCTTAAAGGTACTCGTTGGATTCTGGTCCCAGTCAATATCATCTACTCTGTACGTTTTATTGTTATACCTATGGAGTTGAGATTTTATTGGTATTTGATTAAAATATGTAGAAATGTTATTAAAAAGAGAGGCTAGACACTATGCACTCTCTAAAAAATAAAATTTCAAATCATTTGGTAATATGCAATATTATGCAAAGATAAAGGGAAAACAATTTCTTTAAGACTATGCTATACACTAGATGGATGGCGAAGTTAACTAAACTATGAGAAAATAAAACTAAAACTAAAAAGAATAGAAATCATTGGCTAGTTCTCCTTTTAAGATGAGTATACTCCCCCAAAACTTTTGTTCTTGAGAAAGGTTATAAATATCCCTCCCCTGTTTTTGTGCTATTCCCACCTCTCAACTTTAAAGCCTACTTTCTCTCCATCTAACATTATAGGACTAGAAAGCCTCAGTATCTTCAGACTTGTAAAATTATTTTGCGTTATTAAAAGCCTTACTTGGTGAGAACAATTAAACCTATCAGCTCTTTAGAAACTTGTTCTTGAAATTTATGTTCTTCAGTTTGATGAAACAAGTTGAACATGAAATCTAAAACAGTTTCACTTCGAAGGACTTTATGACTGACATCAGTGCAAAGCATGATGTTATTTTCATACTGAAGAATAGAAGTAGTGAAGCCAGGCCAAATCACCAGCCTGTCAAAGACAATGAATGCCATGAAGTAAACTCTATGAATATCCAAACAAGTTTTCTATGTATCAAGTTATGGTTTTTACATTTATTAACTGGGTCAACAGTACAAGTCTTTGAGTACATCTACCTAGCTTCAGGTTTTACAGGGTTCCAGATAAAGACTGATCTTTTTAAGATCTTCAACAATGAATGTTTATAATAGTATAATAACTTTATAAGTTCCATTTTAAATTTAATATACTAACTTTATTAAATTTTTTTATGTTGATCTAAGACTTGAAAAATCTAATTGAAAGCATCTACATTTATTATAATAAACCTAAACCACTTAAGCTGCAATCCTGATACACTGCAGTAACTTCTGAAGCAATCGTCACTAGCTGATGAATTTTGTTACCTAAGAGCAAATACAAACTTTGTGTTGGATAACTCTTTATGCTTTTCCCCCATGACAAATAAATATCACCTGATTTTTAAAAATCCAGATATTCTGGGATGTCTCCCCTTTATTATTTAAGCCAGGTTAAATGTTCACTTAAATGTGATGGGTACCACTAGCAGCCATAGTAAATCTGATCATTTCAAAACACAGCATCGGGCTTCCCTGGTGGCGCAGTGGTTGAGGGTCCGCCTGCCGATGCGGGGGACGCGGGTTCGTGCCCGGGTCCGGGAAGATCCCACATGCCGCGGAGCGGCTGGGCCCGTGGGCCGTGGCCGCTGGGCCTGCGCGTCCGGAGCCTGTGCTCCGCAACGGGAGAGGCCACAGCGGTGAGAGGCCCGCGTACCAAAAAAACAAAAAAACAAAAACAAAAAAAATAACAGAGCATCACTATCAAAGTTTGCGATTAAACCTAAGGAACAGAAACCTTCCACTTCATACAAACCTGTGATTTGGAATATCAATTGGGTCACTTGGGTTATAATAATTCCGTCCAATCTGCTGCAAATTCATGATCTTTAAAAGCCTAGAATTGGAAAGGTCAGACGAGAGAAATGAATATTGATAAGTATCTCTAATACTACAATCACAATGGCATGTTGTTTAGATCAGGAGTTGGCAAACTATGGCTCACAGGGGGGCCACATCCAGCCTACCTGCTGTATGGCCTAGGAGCTATTTTTTCTTTTTACATTTTTTTAAGGTCTGGAAAAAAATCAAACGATTAATGATGCATGAAGTATGTGAAATTCAAATTTCAGTGCCCATCAGTATGGCTTTATTGGAGCGCAGCCACGACCATATATGTCCTAGGGCTGTTTCCGTGCTTCAACAGAGGAGTTGAAGAAGTTTGCCAACCCATCATTTACAGAAAAATAAATCTTCCATTACATCAATTCAAACAAGTATCCACCAAAATGAGTCAGTGACAGGTTATCTCATGACCAACTTAGGTAAAAACTACAAATCCAACAGTTATGTCTCACTATGCTCATGCCAAGCTCAGGCCCATCCAGATCGCTTCCCACCCAGCAGGGGGATGGCAGGGGCGGGGGCCCCTCACAGAACCTGTGTCCGACAACTTTGGGTTTGGAAAACACAGCACCCACACTGAAAGCCAATCATGGAGCACGCACTGTACGTGTCCTATGATGGAAGAAGTAAATCGGAACAGATCTAAACCCCGTCCTGCTTTCTGAATTGGCACCCCCCGTGGGACAGAAGGAATATAAAGTTAAAGTGCTGAGAGAATGTGTGCTCTTAACATAAGCTCAAATGGGATTTGAAAGATCTAATCTCAACACAAATAGGGAAGTGAAAGACATGACGCTTGCTTAAGGCAAATAAATGAGATTTATACCAGTACACCACACCTAAAAACGATTAAAACTCAGGGTAACCCAATGATCCTAACCAACCAACCACTGTAAAATCTAGGTACTAAGTATACAGGTACTTATTGTACATGTCTTTCAACTTCTGATTATGTTTAAAATTTCTTAATAAAATGTTAAAAAATACCAACATACCTCCTGAAAATAATATTATAGAACTGCAAACAAGTTGGTGATGTAGGTGGGAGTTCATTTGTCAAGGTGATTGTTATCCTCACATGCTCTCCATTTCGGGTCTGACTAAAAACTTCAGTAACCTGAAGCCAGAGTGGTGGAAAACCAAACTTTTAATTTTGTTAAAATAGGGCCAATCACATAAGCCTGTTGAATCAGGCAACAATGAAAAGTATGGAAAAGTTTCAAATTAAAAAAAAAAAGAATGACTATGAGAAAAGAGTAACAGAATGGGTATGAGAAAAGAGTGATTAAGCGCCTTATTGTTTTTTGATGGTAATCATTAAGTCACTCAGGTGGATCTGAGAATGGTATAATAATGCCAAATACACTCATGGGTGTATTACAAGTCCTAACAGACAGGAGACCACTGGGGTTTCTCTAAAGCTACCCCAGACTGTGGCAGTTTAGCTTTGAGGTAGAACTCCCCATCTCCCTCTCCCCAACCCGACAACTGAAATAACCTTGTTCTGTAGTCTTTTAGGTAAAAATAATATTGTTCCATCAAAAGCATGACACCTTCCAATTAAATCTTCATGTTGAAAAAGAAGAGCTGAGCGGAGTCTTCTGGCTTCCATCAATGGGTTATAGTCAATGTGATACTGATATAAGGCCCATTGGGGACGGGATGTCAATCGAAAATGGTTAGTGCTTAGCCTTACTATAATACCTGAAGAACCTGTAAAAGTAAGTCACATTCAATTAATGAAATATCACGTTTATTCTTCCTTGAAATCTTCACTGCCATGACAAGGCAGACACGATTCTGTAAACAAGGGGTTAAAAGCAGTAGACAACACAAAAGTTCTCAGACATCTGACTCTGGAGACTATTCCACTTAGGTAAATTACTAAAAGCATCCATTTAGAAATAAATCCTCCCTAGACTGAGTAATTTACAACCGAACCAATGAAATCTCTTTACAGCAAAAAGCTTTAAAAGAAAAAAGTGATCTATGTAATAAAACAACATTTCAGTGCAGCTAAGGACATCTATAACCTATTTCAAAACCAAAAGGGAGAGAGGAAAATGGAAAAGCCATCCATGCAAAATCCTTGACCAAATGTGCTCCTTCATCCTAGTAATGCATCGTACAAATAAATACCGAAATTAAAGTGCTTCAATTCACTGTCCTGTGTACTTGAAAACTGTACTCTTAATAATTAACCTACCTGTTTTTGATTCTTTAACATGATCTAGGTTCTGTCTTGTATTCACACCAAGATCATGAAAGTCTCTACGACGACCTCCTCTGTCTGCTAATGATAACTCCTGAAATCCAGCAGATATCTGGAGTTCTTAAAAAAAAAAAAAAAAGGAAAAAAAGAAAATAATTATACACCTAAGTAATATGCAGCATGAAATAAAGAATGACGATTCCCGAAGTTCTCTACTACATGAAACCCAAAGGCTCCTGAGGTGCTAAAGATAGTGTATAACAATCCCATCAGAATGTTTCAGGTAACTGCCGGCCAAAGGAGAAAACAACTTCTCAGCCATAGCCTCTCCTGTGAAGCCCTTCTTGTCACTGCCCTAGGCAGACTCAGCTCCCTCACAAGACATGTATACCTTTACAAGATCAAGACAACTGAAGTGATTCAAGAACTTAGGAGCACATGTTTACTGACTGGGTACTTATTTTTCTGTCTCTAGGTCTGATAACCACCTGTGGGCCTTAATATCAGTATTGTTCACAATTTTTATGATGTAATTATAGCTGTAGGAATTGGTAGTTCATATGATTTAAATGTGCAACCTGAATTAGAAAACGTTAAGTCTAAAGTGTAATTTCCTCACTCATTTCCCTTACGGACCAGCAGAACATATGGGATGGGCCTGTGTATATCCCGCAGTGGCCATGATACACACCTACTGGGATAGGTTAACTATCAGTTCATGTTTACTTGCAAAAGCTGTGGCTAAAATATCCTAAACTATTCAGTCCTTTAATTTGCGTGAAATATATTATGAAGTATCTCATATCCATAGTATGATGTGGGCCAAAGAATGAACATGGGCTTTGTAGTCGAGTGTTAAGTTCTAGCTTTCAGTTAATAGGCATGTTATCTTGTGTAACAGAGACTACTGACTACCCAATAACCAATTTTTCATTCTTCTTTTAAAAGTTTATTTTGGGAGTAATACAGCTAAAAGACTAGAATTTCCACCTTCCTTGCAGGTAAGGAGGGCCTAAGAGACTTATGTAGAAATTACTGGATGAAATGTCTGGGAAAGCGCCACAGGGAGTCAATAGCTAGCTTTTCTGTTGTCCATGCCCCTAGCTGCCAATCTTGCCTGGAACCTGGATGTGATGGCAGGAGGGAGCTCAAGCAGACATTCTGAACAAAACATATGTCTTAATGATGGAGGTCATGAACTTGGGAGGAGAGAACAAAAAGATGAGAGCCCAGTTCTCTTCTGACCACAAATGCCAGAACTAGCCCAGAACTGCCAGCTTCTGGAGGAGAAGTAACACAGCTTAAACAAAACATATCAGTTATTTTAATGTGAGCTTCAATTTCTTCACCTGAAAAATTGATTATAATAAATTTTACAGGATGTAGTAAGTTTTAAATGAGAACTTCGTTTATAAGGCGCTTTAAAGGTACTGCTAAATATGCTGGTTCTTGTGCCTCATGATTTTCAGGGGCTCTATTTTAAAAGTCTTTTAATATGTAGCTGTTTATATTTGTCTCCCTTGGTGAACTTTTTCTCCCAAAGTCTTTCAGCTTAAGGTATCCATGGATTAATTACATTAACAAAGGTCAGGTATACTGAATCTAACCTGATAGCAACAACAGGTCATAAAGGTTTGATCGGAATTTTTCCCTGAAAAATTTGAGTTCCTCTTAAAAAAATATCAGTTCTGGATGTGAAAACCTGATTGCAAGTTTCTGAATATAAACAATGATGAAGTTTGCTCCCCTCTCTACATATAGCACCGCTAGTATTAATATTTTAGCCAAAACTTGATTAACTGTCAATCTAGAAAGATGACACATTTCAAAATGGATACAACTGGAAACCTTGCTAATTCCCCTTCCACGCAGCTGCCAGAGTGCTTTATTAAAAACACGGATCCGATCGATCATGCTGCTGTTCTATTTAAGAGTCCTGCAATGGAACCCTATCCCCCTTCACAGAGTGAAAAATCGAGGTCTTAAACAAGGGCTCATTAACGATAAATCTGTTAAGGTCGTCATTTTAATTTCTAAAACATAGTAGATACTTGAACATTTACTGTGAGAAGCACTTCTCAGATATAATACTTACAAGACCAGTGAAAGGTGGTCAAATCAGGCCTTGTATTTGTGATCCTGAGTATCATCTGACCCTCAGAGTGGCCCTCATCTATAAAGGTACAATATATACCTTTTCATAGGTAGGGAACTAAGTTTCACAGAATTAAATTCATAAGAACTTTAAAAAAGTATTAGTGAAAATCAATACAAAGAATGTTTAGATTTAAGTATTTCCAGAAATTGTATTTGCATTTTAATGCTGCAATAATAAGGATATGTAAGAACTGTTAAAAAAGTATTAGTGAAGATCAATACAAAGAATGTTTAGATTTAAGTATTTCCAGAAATTATATTTGCATTTTAATGCTGCAATAATAAGGATATGTTCTTTAAAAAACAGCTTCAGCGCATCTTTTTGCCCAGAGTTTTAATTCAATGAAATTTTGCTCCGTTGAACACAGCTGAACATGTCAAATATTCTAAGTTTCAAAAGAACTGTGAAGAACAAAGCAAGAGGCATCACACTTCCTGATTTCAAGCTATACTATAAAGGTGCAGTAATCAAAACAGTATGATACCAGCACAAAAAGAGACACATAGACCAATGGAACAGAATCAAGAGCCCAGAAATAAACCCAGGAATACATGGTCAACTCATATCTGACAAAGGAACCAATAATATTCAATGGAAAAAAAGACAGTCTCTTTGAATTATGGTTTCCTCAGGGTATATGCCCAGTAGTGGGATTGCTGGGTCATACGGTAGTTCTATTTTTAGTTTTTTAAGGAACCTCCATACTGTTCTCCACAGTGGCTGTATCAATTTACATTCCCACCAACAGTGCAAGAGGGTTCCCTTTTCTCCACACCCTCTCCAGCATTTACTGTTTGTAGATTTTTTGATGATGGCCATTCTGACTGGTGTGAGGGAGGGAGACGCAAGATGGAGGGGAGAAGGGGATATATGTTTATGTATAGCTGATTCACTTTGTTGGAGAGCAGAAACTAACACAACACTGTAAAGCAATTATAGTCCAATAAAGATGTTAAAAAAAAGACAGTCTCTTCAATAAACAGTGCTGAGATAATTAGATATTCACATGTAAAAGAATGAAACTGGACGCCTATCATACACCACTTACGGAAACTAACTTGAAATAGATTAAAGTCTTAAATGTAAGACCTGAAACCATTAAACTCCTAGAACAAAACAAACAAGACAAAAAGCTCCTTGACAGGGGAGCTTGGTAATGATTTTTTTTTTAAAGATATGACACCTAAAGCACAAGAACAAAATAGAAAATAAACAGGTGGGACTATAAAAAAAACTTCTGGACAGCAAAAGAAACCATCAACAAGGTGAAAATACAACCTACAGAATGGGAAAAATATTTGCAAACTTTACATATGATAAGGGGTTAATATCCAAAATATATGAAGAACTCATACAACTCAATAGCAAAAAACCAAATAAGCCAATTTAAAAAACAGGCAAAAGACGTGAACAGACATTTCTCCAAAGAAGATACATGAAAGACTAATAAGCACATGAAAAGATGCTCAACATCACTAGTCGTTAGGGAAATACAAACTAAATCCACAATGAGCTATCACCTCACACCTGTTAGAATGGCCATCATCCAAAGGACAAGGATAACAAATGCTGGCATGGATGAGGAGAAAAGAGAATCCCTGTGCGCTGCTGGTGGGATTTTAAATTGGTGCAGCCACTATGGAAAACAGTATGGAGGCTCCTTAAAAAATTAAAAATGGGACCACCATATGATCCAGCAATCCCACTTCTGGAAATATATCCAAAGGAAATGAAAATACTCACTCAAAAAGATATCTGCACCCCCATGTTGGTAGCAGCATTACTGACAATAGCCAGGACATGGAAACAACTGAGTTGTCCATTGATGGATGAATGGATAAAAGAGTTTGTGGTGCATATACATAATGGATTATTATTCATGAAATAATGAAAACAGGAAACCCGACCACTTGTGACAACATGGATGGGCCCTGAGGGCCTTATCCTAAGTGAAATCAGTCAGACAGAGAAAGACAAATTACTGTATGATCTCGCTTACATGTGGAATCTAAAAACAAACCAAAAAACCAACCCCAAAACCAAACTTATAGAAACAGAGATCAGACTTGTTACCGGAGGCAGAGGGTTGGGAAGGGAGAATTGGAGGAAAGTGTCTGAAAGTACAAACTTGCAGTCATAAGATAAATAAGTACTAGAGATATAATACACAACATGATGACTATAGCTAACACTGCTGTAATGATATACAGGAAACTTATCATGGGAGTGAATCCAAAGAGTTCTCATACAAGGAGAAAATTTTTTTCCTCTTTTCTTTCGATGGTATCTTTATCAGAAGATGGGTGTTAGCTGAACCTAATGTGGTAATCATTTCACAATACATGTAAATCAAACCATCATGCTGTATGCCTTAAACTTAGACAGTGATACATGTCAATTATTTCCTAAATAAAACTGGGGAAAAATAATAAAAGCAAGTGACCTAGAGGTGATTTTTGGAGTCACTGGTTTCAGCACCTGACTCCCACTCTGGATTTATTCTTGTCATTTCTGGCCTCTGAAGATTTTCCAACTCTCTAGCCAGATCAGATGAATTTTAAAAAGATATTTTAAAATTTAGCACATTAAAGGTATTTAGTTGGAGGATATCTAGCCTGCTATAATGCTGGATACAGAATTCTCACTTGGCTTGTACATTTAAAACTCATGCAAGTTGCTATTATTAGAAACATTTGTAATCTGCTGTGATATATTTATTCTAATAGAACAGATTGTACCCCCCTGTTCACTTTTTGGATTCAATGGGTAATTTAAAAAAGAAAGAACTGAGGCATCTAGACAAAGTGGCTGGATAAAATCCTATAAATGTAAGGAGATTAATCCCCATGAAAGAACTGTCATCAGGCACTCTGAAGTTTGAAACGTCCTGTAGTACCACAAAAGCAACAGACGTAATTAGATACATAAAGCAACAAATAAAAGGCCCCTTGGCTTCTAACAGATTCTTCAAATGAAGCACTATTTAACCACTGATGTATTTTTCCCCAAAATTTTCTATACAGAAAATATATACATACACATAACACGTATTTACTAAAAATACAAAGCTGTTTTGCAAGCTGCATTCATTTCGGTCAAGTTTTTACATTCTTGAAAATGGCTAAATGGTACTCTACTGTTAAAGCACAGTGGGTTTTACCTCTCACTGGGTAGGGGTTTCCAGTGTCTGGGTACACTACCATGAATGTAACTGCTAATAAAAGTGTACCGCTGCTTCACATCACAAATGCCATCCAAAAGTTAGTACAATCCCTCAGGGAGCACAAATTCCAGTTTTACAATCGCCAACATCGGCAAAAAGTAAAATGGAGGATAAACAGATGTTTATTCTGTTTAAAAAAACGTTTCAGTTTAATTTAAACTTAATGCTAAGGCTTAACGTTTTACTGGCCTTTGTATCTTTCAATGCTTTGCCCTCTCCTCTGTCCACTTTGCCAGCAGCTTGTTACTATCACAGACTGGTGAGACTGCTCCGCGTGTCAGAGCAGGAGCTGTCCCGTCACTCCAGTCACGCTCCCAGGTTGCCTCCCGACACCGACGGTATCCGTCACAGCTTGATTCACGCCACTCCAAGTTCGTCTTAGATTCACTCATGTTTTCTTCTCATTTTATGGATTTCATTGGTTATGACTAAATATTCGGAGTACATGGAAATGCAGTGCAACGCATAAAGCAAGGAACCAGGTTCGTTTTCTAGTTTTCCCTTTGCGTCCACACTATTTTATTGCCCATTTCCCACGGCCATCCCAGGGTTTAAAAGCCAATGTGATTATATTAGTTCTCCCTATGTATACATGGGTCTGCTTTTCCTATACCAAAGCCAAACTTAATAACTGTAGAAGAATCTTACACCAAGCATCCAATTAATTAGTTTTCGGAACAATGCAGTGAAAAAGCACAAGTTTTGGAATCAGAACCGGTGTTCTGACTCTACTGGCTGTCGCAACTTTGACCTCAGTTTTTGCAACTGAGAAACAGGATGAACCAAAACAACACATGTGAAAATACGTTTTCTAAGCCAAAGTTACAAATGTAAAAGTTGGTACAGCTTGGGTGAAGTCACTAAAGATGCCAAGAGAATGTTCTAAAATGATTAATGCATAAGAAGCAAATTTGTAATCAGTTTAGAATTTGCTTTGTAATAGCAAGTGTGGGGCTCTGGTAGGCTGGAGTTCATCTCCAAGGAGAAAAGAAACCCTGTGGCCCTGCACTCGGTGGCAGGCTGCACAGTTTGAGGGAGAGGCTGTTACACTTTCGAGGGCTGCTGGGGGTCCTTGTTCTTTCTACAGAGCTTTGGTCGCCATGCACATCTAAGGCGTGCGCACACGCGCACGCGCGCAGCCTCTTCACTCCCCCTTCACCTTGTGACTTGGCTGTCGCTCCTCCTGTCCCTCTCTGTCGTCCACGGGCAACGACCTCCCCCTCGGCTGGCGGCTGCTGACTCTGCAGTTATATGCAAATGAAGAACAGCATTCTTTTCAGGTCAAAAGGTCACAGATATCGTCAAAAGGTCACAGATATCAGAGGCAATAACTACTCAAACAAGTCCAGGGCATTTAACCAAAACCGATCTAAATTAGTAATCAAATATTTTATCCTCAGCAAGAAATTTCTTCAAGAAGGGTCGCCAACTGAAGGCAAGCACCAGCTTCCAATATCCACAGGACACAGAACGCCAGCTGCCTTGTTCAGCCCCTGTCCCTTCACAGGACACGGTTCTTAAACTTCTTTTGGACAGTGCAAGCTGACGAAGGCTTAACACCACCGCGCTTTAAGTCGCTCTGGGCGGTCAGCAAAGGGGGAGCACTCACTGCCGCGGCGCCCACGTGCCACGCCGCCTCCGGGCCACGAGCCCTTCCTCTTGCCCTCGCTCTGGCTCTCCCAGTCATTCTTCTTTTTCTTGAGAGGAAATAATCATGAAGACAGTACTCACTGTTCACAGTTATATTTGAGTGTTTCTACAACGTTACCTTTAAACTGATTTGGTTGAGACTCTAAAACAAGCTCCTGGGTAATCATACTTTTCTAACCTCTTAACATACAGTCTAAGGCAATACCCCCACCTTCGATAAACTTAAGTGCTCCTGTGCTAGGCGGTGGCACAGACGTGGAAGACCTAATACACTACTTCATTTTTCAATTGGATTATTTATTATTAAGAGATTTAGGAGGATAAAACTGTTCAGAGACTGAAGGTGCTGGTGACTAGTTCTCTCTTTCACATCTGGATGTGTAACCTACTATGAAAGAGGGCACCAATGGCAAGTTTTATGCCAGGCTCTTTACATAATTCTTATACATACGTTACTGTATCTTCCAGGATCTTCCCACAATTCCATGTGTAGCTTAATCTTTTCTACCACATCATTTATGGCCCATAATTTCATTCTTGGTGAGGGGCATCCACTTCGTCTCTAAAGAAAATTGACTGAGTCATTCATCTCTAAACTACTCCTTTACTGCTCCTACCACATCTGATCAACAATTCTCTCCATTTCTTCAACAACACCATGTGCAATGAGTGAGTACCTAATGTGAGCCAGGATCTGTGTCAGGCATCAAATATACCGTCAGTACTATGTAGAGAGGTTCCCCACCCAGTCACCCCCAACCACAGGGTAGAAAGCAGTATCATCAGGTTATCATCAGGAGGGACCTCAGAGCTAGACTATCTGAGCTCTACTCCTTCACGTAAGTGACTCTGAGCAAATCACATAACCCAAGACTCACGTCTTTATTTACACAACAGTTGTAACGACCTATACCACAGAGGTCAATTGTGTGGCTCAATGAGAACACATATAAAGGCTTACAGAATACCTGGCACACCAGGAGAATTCAACCCATGTGAGCCCTGGTGGAAAAGGCAGATAAACTACAAATTCTTAAGTCTGACAAAGGGACTAAGAAGCATGTTCTTACAAAGAGGAAAACAGAAGCTAATTTACATATTGAAGAGGTCTGTCTGCGATGAAGCTCACATTTAAACTGAGATGTAGGAGGACTAGGAACTGGAAGGTAGGTGGCTCCACTCTTGGGACAAGAGGGGAAAACCCGTGACTAAGTGTTGAGAGCTTGGCTTGTCTGCAGAAAGCAACGATGCCTAGTGTGACAGAAGTGTGATGAGCTTGGATTTGATGTTCAACTCAAGGTGAGACTACTGCAGGTTCCAAAGAGGGGCAGATTATGACATTATTTACAGTTGAGATCACTCTGCTGTAAGTCAGGCTATCTTTTTTGTCTCTGTTTTCTCAGCTTCTAGAAGTTTTTGTTCCACGGCAAGCTTCCTAGAAAGACAAATCTAACGACACTCTCCACTTTGTCTCTTCAAAGACCTCTCTGACTTCCTAGCATATTCTAAAGGACTAAAAATAACATTCGCTCACCGCACTGTAAAAACCAACCCAAGTCAAGCAACTCCCCAAGAAGGTTACAAGATATGACCTGCGGAGGCGCCAGCATATTCGCACGAAGTTTTCATACCATTATAAAGCATTCTGTATTTGTACTATGTAGACCACGACCACGGCTATACATACATACACGCTGAGCACATTGGCATACATGCCGGTCTCTTACTGGGGGACAGAATCAAAGTCGGAGGCCTCTGCCTTAGACTCCAGCAAACGTGGCTTTCCTCCACTCGGCAGCCACGATAAATTCCAGGGTTCACTCTGTGCCCCGGCACATCCTTGGCTGAAGCGCCTTACCCTCCTCTCTAAAATGGAAGAATCCAGCGTATCCTTTAAGGACCAGCTCTTGCACCCTCTTCTGCCAAAGCTGTGTGCACGCGGATGACACCAAGCACACGGCAAGGGTGACCAGTGTCCCCCTCCCTCCCTCTCTCCCACACACTTCAAGAGCTCCTCCACACCTGGCGGCTCATCAGTGCATCCCTCGCACCTAAGCCCAGAGCTTGGCAACCCAGCAGTGACTGTGGGGGGGTGTGAACAACCGAGTAATGAGCTCAACTGCCGCCCCAAGAGCGAGTGTGTTTTAACCAGTGCAGCAGTTCTCAAAGCGTGATCCCTGGCGGGCAACACCTGGAACGTGATGCAAACGCGAACGGGACGGGGGTCCCACGCCCCACCCCCGAGCCAGAAGCTCGTGCTCAGCAGGCTGCAGGGGCTTCTGATGGTCGCTGAGCCCGAGGACCCCGGAGGACGCTACCCAGGGCATCAAAGCCGGGACGGGCAGGACCACCGCATGCCGCCCGCTGCACAGGTGCGGGGCTCAGCTGCGTCCTCCCCACTTCAGCATCCCCCAGGCTGGACCACAAGCTACCCCATCCCTGGGAAGTGAGAAACCCAGCTGGTGCTCAAAGGTACCGCACCAGCTACAAAGGACGCCCGGGTCAAGTGGACGTCCACCCCAAAAGCGCAGCCGCTCGCCGCTGCCCGCCCGGCCACCCCGCCCCCACCCACGCCCAAGGAGGGCAGAGACCACCGCAGAACGGGCCGCCAATGGGCTGAGCGACCGCACGGTGGAGGACGCCCCTCCGCAGGGCCGCGGCCTCACCAGGCCCGCAGGCTGGAGCGGGAGAGGAACCGCCGTGCCACTACCGGTCCTCAGCGACGCCCTCACGGAACCCTCCGCCTCGCTGACGCCCCCACCGCACTAACAGTTGCCGCCGCGCTGCCAACGGTTATCTCACGCCGGATCCCTCCGCGCCGGGACTTGAGACTTGGCGCCCCGACGCCGGACCAAACGGACCCCGGGGCCTCTCGGCACCACGGAACCGCGCCGCCCGCTCTCACCTCGCCGTCCGCTGTGGGCGACTGCGGGGCGCGGGAGCCGGCGGAAGTGGGCGGGGTCCTCTTTTTCTGGGCGGATGGACACCGACTTCAAGGGGTAAACTGCCCTTCACGTGACACCCAGCTACCGGCGAGGCGGCGGCGGCCCGCGCTGCGCGCTGATTGGCTGCTGTGCGGATGGCGGTTTCTGTGGGGCACAGGCAGAGGCAAGGCCAGATGAGCCCCGCCCCTGCCTCGCCAGGACCCGCCCACGCCTTGCCCGAGCCTCCCGTTGTACCTGGAGCATCTGTGACTAGGTGCGGACGGGGATTGCGGTGTGCTCGGTTCGTTCCTGCTCGTGGAGCAGGTCTGTGCACTCAGCACGCCCTCGGTGAACTGAAATTGTGACCAAGTGTGTGTTTTGAGGCCTGCTGTTTAAAAAAAAAGAAAGAAAGAAAGAAAAGGACTCAATTTGGGGCTGACCCCTTAAAATGATAAGGTTTTTCATTTATCAAATAAGAAAATGAGATTTGAATTTTGCCCCCAAAGAAGTAAAACTGCATTCTAGAGCCAGAGTGCCAGCGGGTGTGTACCTACGCATTTAACTTGCCACATCAACAGATTGGGTGCTGAGTGCATGCGTGTTGCTGTGGATGACAGTGGTTCTCAAACTTGCCCTGCATCAGGGTCACCTGGAGGGCTGGTTAAACCACAGATCGCGCCGCTGCCTCCGCTAGAGACTCTTGAGTCAGCAGGTTCCAGAGGTGGGACCCACTAATCTGCATCTCTGACAAACTGCAGAAGACCAACTGCAGGTGGTCCAGCGTCTGCACTGGTAGCAGAGGCACTGAGCTAGCTAGATGCCCTTAACAGGAGTTCATTTCCTCACTGGGCAAAAATCAACACAGTTAAAGCTACTGTAAATACTGTAAAATAGAACGGAATTATTTGTCCGGCTCGGAAAGTGGGACGGTTGGTGACCAGGTGACTAGTTAAGTCCAGTAATAATTCAATAACTTCTTTATAATGGGGGGGTAGGGGTAGTGCGTCTAGGGACTGACTTTAATGGGGCGTTTATACAGCAAAAATATTGTTTCTTATTCATTAAGAGGGTATACTTCGGTGGAGGCGGGGGTTGGAGAGGGCTGCAGTCTCATCCGTGAGCTGAAAGGAACAGGCTAGATTTCAGTGTTTCCCACAGTAGCTTGATTATAAAAAATCCACTGGGGGAGCTTCTGAAAACACACACATCCCCAGGTAACCCTGATTCCGTAGGTTTGGGCTGTGGCAGCAAGGAATTTTCTTTCAACAAGTAACACCAAGTGATTCTTATGCTCAGAGAAGTTTGAGAAGTGTGAGGCAAGCTGTGTGATCCTGACGCCTCCGACACTGAAAGAATTCATGAGAAAAGGCAAGACACTTGAAGCGAGGAGTAGTCTTGGGGAAGAAATGGCCTCACAAAGGTTTTCACCTTTTTTTTTTTTTTAAGGGCTCAATTTGGAATACAATATGAACTTTCACTTTCCCAGGAAGGACGTAAAAGCTTAGTAGGAGGATGTTCTGTGAAGTCGTGCCAGTAGATGGAGCAGTGGAACAAGAAATATATCTTTACAGCCTCAGCTCAAAGTAGGGGAGAAAAATATCGCAAGTGGACGTTAGAGGGTGGAAGTGACACTTTTTCCTCTGCTTATTTTCTCTATAGGCCTGATACTTCTTGGAACTGCTGAAGATACAGTGCCTGTCTGAAGTACCGCTGAGCGTCTTGGTGTGTGCAATGTATGAAGCTGTTTTCTAAAGAAGTGAGACAGCAGATGGAGGCAAAGCCCATCATTCTTCCGACGTTGCAAACATCACATCTCACAAAGCTCACCTAAAACTTAAAAAGAAAAGCTCAGAGAGAGAAGGGTTGGGAAATTGTGTGTGTGTGTGTTTTTAACTTTCGATGTTGACAGCACGACCAGGACCCCCGTGGCATCAGTTTGGGGAACAACGATGTATGTGTCTGATTCTGGAAGCTGGAAACGGAATGGATGTAGGTTCTCCTCCCAGGAGCTGGGTCAAGGGGGCGAATCAACCCTGAAAGTGAGCAGAGGGCAAAAAATGATCTGAGTGCTTGGAGGGAGGGTGGGTTGGAAGGTGCTTCGTGGAAACGATGCCGTTAAAGTCTTGAATGGGGTTTGCAGGGAGCCATGGGGAAAGTACGGACAGAGTGTGGTTAGGGAATTGCAGTTGGTCCGGCAGGCGTGATGGGACATGTCGGGGAGTGACAGGTGATGACACTGAAGGGACAGACCAGGTTCTAGAAGTTGAGTAACAAAAACTGAACATCCTGACTGCTGGATGCACCCTGCTAGCTGCTGTGAATAAAATACACTCTGTCTTCTTGATGATGCTAAGGCCAGGCCATCTGGAATACACATCAGAGGTGGGCCCGTCACCGAATAGGAGAGGCAGCAGCTGTAGCAAACGGGAGCATAAACACAGCACCTGAAAAGGTCAGTGACTTCGGGGCCCCACGCCGTCCTTACCAAGAGGAATGAGGTCCCAGATTTGCTGGGTCTAGTGAGATTTCATTGTGGTTGTTTGTTTTGTTTCATTGAGGGGAAATTCACATGACATAACACTAACCGTTTCACAGCAAAGACTTCATTGGCATTTAGTACATTTGCAGTGCTGGGCAACTACACCTCTATCTAGTTCCAGAGCATTCTCATCACCCCAAAATAAAACCCCGTTCCTATTACGTCGTCACTCCCCATCCCAGCCCCCAACACCTTCCCAGCCCCTGGCCAGCATGAATCTGCTTACCGTCTCTATGGATTCATCCCGTCAGTTCACTCCATATAAATGGAGTCACATGTGGTCCTTTCGTGTCTGGCTTCTTCCACTCAGCATCACGTTTTCAAGGTTCATCCGTGTAGTAGAGCGTGTCAGCCCTTCATTCCTTTTTATGGCTGAATAGTATTACATGGCACAGATAGACCACCTTTTGTTTATCCATTCGTCCGCCAAAGGGTGGGTCTAATGTTTTTACAGAGAAGCAGGAACCTTTGTGGATTCCTATTCAGCCCACGGCCATTAAGTTCATGACAGCTGCTCTGAAGAGCTTTCCAGTAGAAGGAAACACAATGAGAGAAACAGACAGAGAAATCCCAAGTTAGTTTAGCTACAGATTGGTAAATATGGTCTTGGTTGATGGTGGCAGGTACGTCAGAAACTGCTGGCTGGAAAAGAAAGTTGGTCAATCATTGTGAGTCCCGAGTGCCGCATGCGGGAGTTTTGTGGACCGTATTCTGTAACCCGTCAGCTTCTGAAATTTTTAAAGCTGAAAAGCACATAAGCAGAGCACTTTTGGACCTAGTTCCTTTCATTCCAAGATGGCAAAACATCTTTAAAATCATAATCCAGACTTTGTAGGTAAAGTGATAGATGAAGCCTTTGAAAGAGAAAAAAAAACTCAGAGCAAGTTACTGTGAATTCTTCAACCGTAATTTTCTAAAGCAATTGTCCCCTCCCTTCATATTTATATTGGTTCTGATCTGGTTCGGTTGAATTACAGAACTGTCCAGCTTCTCGCCTGCTCCGTAGGTACCTGATCTACCCAGAGGAGCAGAATGGAAAGGTGGGTGTGTGCCCCAAGGTCCACACACACACGTGCACACACACACGTACACACAGCGCGCACAAGCACACGCACGCACACACACGTGCACACACACACTGAATACCTGGGGATATTTATTGTAAGGGAGGGCGATGGGTAAGGCCAGAGTTTATCTGTTTTCTGAATACAAATTTTTAATGAAACTCTGAACATCACAGTCTGGCCACAGGTGGGATATTTGGGGGTGGGGAAAAGAGAGCGCTGACCTGGGTGTACAAAACTGGCCCGATTCTGTTCTCAGGAGTGGCCCTGGGCACCACTTAAGCTCTCTGAGTTTCCTCCACTCTAGAAAAGGAGGCGTTGGCCTGGACCAGCACTTCTCACAGTGCCGTCTGTGGACCGGCAGCAGCCCCACCTGTGAGTTTGTACAAAATGCAGATTTTCAGGCACACCCTGCACAGACCTGCTGAACCGGGATCTCTTGGGACGGTGCCCAGGGCTCTGCGTTAACAAGCCTTCCTCGTGATCCTGTTGCCACTTACGGCTGAGAGGTGCTGGCGTGGGAACAGTGCCCTCGGTGGTCTCATCTTTGCTTCCAGGCTCCGCCAGATGGTTTAAAAAAATTTCCAACTGCCCAGCTTTAAACCCCAGCAAGTTTCTCGGTCAGAGTCAGTACCAGTAGCCCCCAGCCCGCAAGACGTCCCCCACTCACCTCTGCAAACAACTTCACCCAGCCACCCTGGCCTTTGGGGCCAGACATGCCGAGCTGAGTCTTGCTTGGGGCTCTAACCTGGTTCTTCCTTCTATTAGGGGCACCTGCCTCCAGGAGGGACTGGCTTCCTCTCCCATCCAGGTCTTTGTTCACATGCCCCATCCTCAGAGGGCCCTTCCCTGAGTACCCATCCACAAGGGCTCCCCTCCCCACATGGTCATTCTCCAGTCCATTCCTTCATCTGCTACCACAGGGCCTTTGCACTTCCCATTTCTCTGTTTGGAAGCTCTCTCCCCTAGATTGTCACTGCTTTCCATACAAATGTCCCTGCTCCCAGGGCCCTTCCCTGAGTGTCCCTCTACACCCACCTCCCATCACCCTAACCCTCACCCTGCATGTCAGGTCCTAGGACCCCGTAACAAATTACCATGGACTTGGTGGCTTAAAAACAGAGAAATTTATTGTCTCCCAGTTCTGGTGGCCATAAGTCGGAAGTCAAGGTGTCGGTTGGCAGGGCCGTGCTCTCTGAAGGCTCCAGGGAGGAATCCGTCTTTGCCCCTTCCAGCATCGGGTGCTCCAGGTGCTCCCTGGCTTCTGGCTGCCTTGCGCCAGTCTCTGCTCTCTGTCTTCATTTGACTCCCTTGAGTGTGTCCCTGTGTCCTCTCCTCTCGATAGAAGGATACCAGTCGCTGGATTTAGAGCTCACCCTAAATCCAGGATGATTTCCTCTCGAGATGCTTAACAAATTAATTAAAGATCCTATTTCTAAATAAGGTCACATTCTGAGGTTCCTGATGGCCACGGATTTTTAGGGCACACTGTCCTACCCACTACACCCTGCTCTATTGGTTGTCAAGGTCATTTGTTACCTGACACTACCGGCTTATTTATTATTGTCTAGCCTGATAGAATAAAATCTCCATGAGATCAGGGAATGTGCTGCATCCGCATGGATATTCCCAATTTCCGCAGCGGTGCTAAGCACCCAACAAGCTTTGTAAGAATCTCCATTAACTAAAGAATGAATGAATGAGCTCAATCTACAGTCCCGCCCTTTACTCCAACATTAGCCGGACCCTGGTGCCATCACTTCTCTCGCTGTCGCCCCCATGCCCTCAGCACCTCTGCTCTGTGGCCCTCCTTCCAACAGTAGGGATTTCAGCCGGGCACCGTCACTGGCCGTCACGTTCCTCCTCCTCCTGGTTAATTCCACCTGCCTCACCCCTCTGGGCTCTCATGAACCTTCACAGTCTCCACAAGCCCCCCCCCCCCACAGTCCTTACCCCACTGGCCTTTATACTGCTCCAAGGAAGATGAGGTCATTGCCATGAGTGCTGAGTGTCAGACTTCCACCAGCCTCATCCAGCCGAACGCTTTCGTCTGTGCTCTGGATCCCCCTTCCTGCTTTCTCAAAGATCTCTCTCTATCACAAGTCCTCACTTTTATCCTCAGCTCTCCTCTCTACTGGGGCTTTCTCCTTGGCGTGAGTCTTCCTCATCTTAAAAACAAAGCAAAACAAAAGAAAAGAAACCCCTATCGCTGCTCTTTTCTCTTTCCCCTTCCTAGTCCACCTCCTTGAAAGAACGGCATACTCTTCTTTCTGGCCCATCACCTCCCATCCACTTCTTACCCTCCCACAGTATGATTTAGATTCTCTAAAAGACCTTGTTTCCGAATCCAGGGGACACCTGTCAGACCAACCTGTCTTCTCGGTACCTTTTGAGAGGGATGCTGGCTCCATCTATCCTGACAACATCCCATCTTGCCTCCTCTGATCTGGGTTCTCTTCCTCCACTCTGGCTGGTCTTTTTTTTTTTTTTTTAATAAATTTATTCATTATTTATTTTATTTTTGGCTGCATTGGGTCTTCGTGGCTGCGCGCGGGTTTTCTCTAGTTGTGGCGAGCGGGGGCTACTCTTCGTTGCGGTGCGCAGGCTTCTCATTGCAATGGCTTCTCTTGTTCCAGAGCGCAGGCTTTAGGCGCGCGGGCTCAGTAGTTGTGGCTCGCGGGCTCTAGAGCGCAGGCTCAGTAGTTGTGGCGCACGGGCTTAGTTGCTCCGCGGCATGTGCGATCTTCCCGGACCAGGGCTCGAACCTGTGTCTCCTGCGTTAGCAGGCGGATTCTTATGCACTGCGCCACCAGGGGAGCCCTGGCTGGTCTTTCTTTGTATGATTCATGGGAGTTTCTTCTTCTGCCCGTCTCCTAAATATCAATGAGGACCAAGGTTCTCAACATGTGGCCCCCAGGTCAGCAGTATCAGCCTCACCTGGAACCTGTTAGAAACGCAAGTTCTTGGATCTCACCCTACATCTGTTGAATCAGGAACCCTGGGAGGGGGGCCAGAAATTTATGTTTAACCAGGCTGCCAGTTGATTCCAATTCACCACATAGTTTGAGAACCACTGGACTAACCAGTGGGCTAAGGGGTTAAGCCTACCACCTTCCTCAGTCTTTTGGGGTGTCTCACTCTTTTGGGGTACCATGATATCAAATGATCTTTTCAGCTTCATGAAGTCTGTGTCAAGCCTGTGTTCAGCTCCTGAGCTTCGTACTGGTATATTCTAGTAGCAGTTACTCTATCTGAACTAATCCTGTCTTCTGTTGCTTTGGCAGTGGTCTTGTAAGCAGGATGTGCAGGACAGCTGTAGGAGGTAAGGAAAGAGCTTCTACTTATAACTAATTTTTTTTAATAAAAAGAGAAATTAAACTTTAATAATGTTTAAGATGTAGATGACACTGGTGCCCTCCGGGGTGCCTCACGTATCTCTCTACGTGAGGCACCCATATGCAGGGGGTGACAGACATCCCATCTCCCGCCTGTTGTCAGACTATTTTGATGGGCTGCAGCTTGTGTGTGGCCCGGCGGGCGGCGGCTCGGGTTACATTTTCCAGCTCTCTCTGAACCAACCCTCACGAATTGCAAAAGCAGCTTGAAAAGATTACTGCAAAGAAACCATGGGTGGTAAAAAAAAAAAAAAATAAATAATTATCCAGACTCATCAAGAACGAAAGGGAGGAGATGGAACTCAATAGAATTAGAAATGAAAAAGGAGAAGTAACAAATGACATGGCAGAAATTTAAAAGGATCATGAGAGATTACTACAAGTAACTCTATGCCAATAAAATGTACAACCTGGAAGAAATGGACAAATTCTTAGAAAAGCCCAACCTTCCGAGACTGAACCAGGAAGAAGTAGAAAATATAAAGAGACCAATCACAAGCACTGAAATTGAGACTGTGATTAAAAATCTTCCAAAAAACAAGCCCAGGACCAGATGGCTTCACAGGCAAATTCTATCAAACATTTAGAGAAGAGCTAACACCTATCCTTCTCAAACCCTTCCAAAATATAGCAGAGGGAGGAACACTCCCAAACTCATTCTATGAGGCCACTATCACCCTGATACCAAAACCAGACAAAGATGTCACAAAGAAAGAAAACTGTAGGCCAGTATCACTGATGAACATAGATGCAAAAATCCTCAACAAAACACTCGCAAACAGAATCCAACAACACATTAAAAAGATCACACACCATGATCAAGTGGGGTTTACCCCAGCAACGCAAGGATTCTTCAATATGCGAAAATCAATCAATGTGATACACCATATTAACAAATCGAAGGAGAAAAACCATATGATCATCTCAATAGATGCAGAAAAATCTTTCAACAAAATTCAACACCCATTTATGATAAAACCCTCCAGAAAGTAGGCATAGAGGGAACTTACCTCAACGTAATAAAGGCCATATATGACATACCCACAGCCAACATCGTTCTCAATGGTGAAACAAAAATAAACTCAAGATGGATTATAAAGACCTAAATGTAAGGCCAGACACTATCAAACTCTTAGAGGAAAACTATATGCCAATAAAATGGAAACCTGGAAGAAATGGAAAAATTCTTAGAAAAGCACAACCTGCCGAGACTGAACCAGGAAGAAATAGAAAATATAAACAGACCAATTACAAGCACTGAAATTGAGCCTGTGATTAAAAGTCTTCCAACAGACAAAAGCCCAGGACCAGATGGCTTCACAGGCGAATTCTATCAAACATTTAGAGAAGAGCTAACACCTGACCTTCTCAAACTCTTCAAAAAATATAGCAGAGGGGGGAACACTCCCAAACTCATTCTACGAGGCCACCATCACCCTGATACCAAAACCAAAGATGTCACAAAAAAAGAAAACAGAAAACTCCATGACATAAATCACAGCAAGATCCTTTTTGACCCACCTCCTAGAGAAATGGAAATAAAAACAAAAATAAACAGATGGGACCTAATGACACTTAAAAGCCTTTGCACAGCAAAGGAAACCATAAACAAGATGAAAAGACAGCCCTCAGAATGGGAGAAGATATTTGCAAAAGAAGCAGCTGACAAAGGATTAATTTCCAAAATATACAAGCAGCTCATGCAGCTCAATATCAAAGAAACGTACAACCCAATCCATAAATGGGCAGAAGACCTAAATAGACATTTCTCCAAAGAAGATATACAGATTGCCAACAAACGCATGAAAGGATGCTCAACATCACTAATTATTAGAGAAATGCAAATCAAAACCACAAAGAGATATCACCTCACACCAGTCAGAATGGTCATCAGCAAAAAAATCTACAAACAATAAATGCTGGAGAGGGTGTGGAGGAAAGGGAACCCTCTTGCACTGTTGGTGGGAATGTAAATTGATACAGCCACTATGGAGAACAGTATGGAGGTTCCTTAAAAAACTAAAACTAGAACTACCACATGACCCAGCAATCCCACTACTGGGCATATACCCTGAGAAAACCAAAATTCAAAAAGACTCATGTACCACAATGTTCACTGCAGTTCTATTTACAACAGCCAGGACATGGAAGCAACCTAAGTGTCCATCGACAGATCAATGGATAAAGAAGATGTGGCACAAATATACAATGGAATATTACTCTGCCATAAAAAGGAACGAAATTGAGTTAGTTGTAGTGAGGTGGATGGACCTAGAGTCTGTCATACAGAGTGAGGTAAGTCAGAAAGAGAAAAACAAATACCGTATGCTAACACATATATATGGAATCTAAAAAAAAAAAGGTTCTGACGAACCTAGGGGCAGGACAGGAATAAAGATGCAGATGT
>NC_041232.1:23872107-23894084 GCF_002837175.3 Physeter macrocephalus | reverse complement strand
ATGTATATGTATAGCTGATTCACTTTGTTATAAAGCAGAAACTAACACACCATTGTAAAGCAATTATACTCCAATAAAGTTGTTAAAAAAATGATGTTAAATAAAAGAAGCCAAAAACAACAATAGAAAAAACATGCAAACATAAGGAAACAAGAGCGTCGTAGAGCTAATACTTCTATTCATGGTGTAAGCTCTTGGCAGTCCTAAATGCTGAATTATTCAGATTTGACAATCACATTGCTCTCCTGAAAAATATTATTATTAATAATAATTATTTCAGTGATAAAAAGCTTTTATTAAATAAAAATTTCAACTATAAGATGAAAGGTGATCTTTATTTTGGAGTGTATTTTATCATGTGCCTAACATAGTGGTATATTGTAAATATGTGTAATGGTATATTATAAATAAACACATGCTCCAAGTTTTGCTGTTACGGGTGCGTGTTTGGAGGCCACTGGGCTGCAAGCTGAGGGCCACATCTGCAGCCTGGTGTACCTGCCCTCTGGCTGCTTGTGCAGCTCTGTGTCTTTCCACTGCCCTCCCACGACCCAACTCTGACTTCCCGTGGCAATGAACTTCAAGACAGCTCCGAGGCGCCCCTCCCAGGTGTCTTTTCCTAATTTTTCTCCGCTGTGGATTAGCATCGTCCTATGCGGAGCCCTTCGTCTCTGTGATGTATCCAGGATCACGCTCACCACTCTGTACTATCAATGAAGTGCATGGATGTTAGTTTCCTTCATTGTTTTAAACGCTCACTGATGACAGAATCCCCGGGTCACTCAGCTTCACGTCGCCCGGTTCCCGCAAGCGTAGGAGCTCAGGAAATGTTTCTTGAATAAATGAGCCCAGCTGACAGTGTTTGGCTTTACCGAAAGCCTTTAGACACCTTACTCATTTCCGTCCTCATGTGCCTTTCAGAAGTCAGCCGGAGGGTGTAAGTCACTTGCCGTTGGCTTCTAAGTTCTCTAACACGTGTGTTTATTTCTCCTTCAAATAACGTGTCCTTCTCTCTGAACTTTTTTTTTTTTTTTTTTCCTTTTGCCAATAGCTGTGGGTTTTTTGTTTGGGGCTGTGCTGTTTTGTTTGGAAGTGGCAGTAACAACTGGCTGTGTTACTCCCAAATTAGATTAAGTGCAATTTCCTCATACCTGGGACTCCCAAGGCCATTTCCCACCTCCTTGCTGTCTTAACCCCTCCCCCCAGCAACTTGGGTTTCGTTTTATATTAGTCTCAACTGCTTATGATGGCTCCCAAACCTTTGCCAGTGAATGTTTTTAGACGTTGGCATGTGAAACAATTCTGGCCAAAGACCCATGAGAGGCTGTCAGCTGGGGTCACTAAAAAAAAAGAAATAAAAAGAAGGCGTAACAAAGAGATGATCCATCCCGGCTCCAGACTTTGAAGGAGATGATGTCCAGAGCTGCTGTGACTCTAAGCAGCATCACACGCAAGAGAACTCTTCTTCAGGGCTGAAGCCAGTGGAACCAGGGATTTCAAGCTGATCTTGCCGCCCAAGACACCCTAAGTCAAGACGTTCCCACCCCAAAATGTGGGTCATTTGCTCCCAAGGAACTTACATGTGAGCAGTCCCAGCTCCAAGCCTGAACAATGATCCTATAGAATTGAACTGCACCTGTAGATTGCAGGGATTTCAAATTTTAGAAGCCTTTCTAACTGATTCTCATGTCAGTAGATAAGATCAAATTTTGGGATCCAAGTTATGTTTTTGAGTAAGTTTTGAAGCAGAAATGAAATTTAGAATTTAGTTGGGAAAACATCCCATTTTGACAAACATGCTGCCTATCTTGGGTAAACTTCAAGGGTGACTATTTTGAAGGAAACAACTACCCTAATATATATGCTCTTGTCATATTTATCCATTGCTCATTAATCTCTATTCCGAATAAAGCTGAACGTCCACCTCCACTGATATCCAAGTTACTTTGTATGTTAGTAAAAATTGTCACGTTTCAGCATCTGTAGTATGTGGAGCCCACGCGTGAGAGAATACTTTGAAAAATATCATTCAGAAAAAGGTTCAGCTTGTCTTGAATAACAATAATAAAGCTACAGACACATAATTAAATTTGTTGGTAGAAATTTCAGTTTCTCCCTATGTTTAATAGTATAGTTACTCTGGGTTTCTAACTAGTATAATTACGTCTCTTGGAAATGGTCCAGCATATGAACTGACCAGTACCAGAGGCAGGAATGATTTGGGTCATGATGGGCCAACCCAATGTATACTATTAATTATTTACATGTTGGTGCCTTTGAAATTTCATCCATCTTTACTTCATTTCTTTAAATTCAAAGAGCAAAAACCAAACACTTACAGTTTTGCTTGCTACAAAATCACGATCAATTAGCTTGAGCTCTGTGACCTGAGGTGTCACTGATCTATTGTGAAGAAATGTAGGTGGTGAGAATTTTCTTCTTACATTAGTCAGAAGGGTCATAGAGAATATTATACTGCAAGGGTAAGTTTGGGGTGATTTGTACCATACGTTGAGCAGAGCTTGGACTTTAGCATGAGGCAGACCTTGGATTGAGTATATGAGATCAGTAGCTGTAAACCTTTGGAAATCTGGAAGTTGTGGACCTGGCTTTAGAAACACACGTGTATATACGTGAGTGTGCATGCAATTTCCCACACATTTTCAGGATGTTTTGGACCCTAGTGAATCCCTAGCTCTACTCTGGCTGTGGACTAGGCTGACCACACCGGGTATTTTTGCATGCTAAGTGCCCAGCCTATACTGGTGACACCGATAGCATTTCTATTTAGGAGGCGCAAGGGGACACACGGAGGGGAAGGGGACTGGGGCCCTTGTCTGGAAGCTCGTTTGCATGGCAAGCACACTGCTGTGATTAAGTTTCAGATGTGCACGGGCTGGCTTGGGTCATGGCTGATAGATTATGGGGGTAGCTAAGCCTTCCCATACTGCCACCACTTACTGCCACGCTTAGAACCTCACAAAACTAGTGGCTCAATAAAAAAGAATGAAATCATGCCATTTGCAGCAACATGGATGGACTAGAGATGATCATACTAAGTGAAGTAAGTCAGACAGAGAAAGACAAATACCATATGATATCACTTATATGTGAAATCTGAATGATACAAATGAATTTATTTACAAAACAGAAATAGACTCACAGAAGTAGAAAACAAACTTATGGTTACCAAAGGGGAAATGGGGAGAGGAGGGATAAATTAGGAGTTAATAGATACACACTGCTATATGTAAAAAAGATAAAAAAAGGACCAACTGTATAGCCAGGGAACTATATCAATATTTGTAATAACCTATAATGGAAATTAATCTGAAGAAGAATATATATATATGTATAACTGAATCACTTTTCTGTACACCTGAAACTAACACAACATTGTAAATCAATGATACTTCAATAAAAAATAATAGTGGCTCAGTTTACATCTGTTGAATGAATAAATGATGGAATACATATCTACGGGTGTGTGACCTCGGGAAAATCACAGCTCTCTGATACCCAGTGTCTCATTAGTATATTAGAACCAACAATTCCAGCTTCATAGGATCATCATGAAAATTAAATGAGATAATATGCTTAAAACGCCTAAAACTATTCCTCATATAGTGCAGGTGCACAATAAACCTTAGTGCTGGGCTGAGAATGGGGGCCTGTAAATCAGAGTTACAGGTAGACAGAGTTACAGTACTTTGGTTTTGCTTCTTTTTTTTTGCGGTACGCGGGCCTCTCATTGCCGTGGACTCTCCCGTTGCGGAGCACAGGCTCCGGACGCACAGGCGCAGCGACCATGGCTCACGGGCCCAGCCGCTCCGCGGCATGTGGGATCCTCCCAGACCGGGGCATGAACCTGCGTCCCTTGCATCGGCAGGCGGACTCTCAACCACTGCGCCACCAGGGAAGCCCCTTCCTTAATGAACACAAAACCTTATTCATTTGATAAGTGATGATGCATGAGAAATTTTTGCTATGTTAAATTTTGTTAATAAGAACCAGGGATAAGGTGGTCTTAATTGGGTTGAAGGTTATCTTTGCACTTCAAGGAGGGTGTCAGATGCAAAGCAATGCTGTGAGCAAGACTACAGAGGCAGATTTAACCTGCTTAAGAGAGAAAACTGTTCTCAAACTGCATAATGTATGGCATATAAACTGCTACTAGTACATTACTTTTATCTGTTTAAGGTGAACCTCTATATGTAAACTCATCATTAGCAGTTTATCCTGTTGCCATGTATGTTTAAAATTAGTCAAATTGCCTTTTAAAGAAAACATTCCAAAATTCCTTCCCCCCTCCAATCAAACCTGTTACTCTTCCATTTAATCCTGATTTGTAACACTTAATGTTTTTTAAAAATAAAAATAAAATGTTTTGAAAGTTTGGAAAATAGTAGGAAAAGCTCATCTATCATCTCACGAAACCAATAACGCGTTTAACATTTTGGTGTATTCTAATCTGTCCTTTCCCCTATGAGTATACGTATATTTCTTTCAGTTGTAGCTATGCATTGAATTTTATATCCCATTTCCCTCTTATCATATAACGAACCTGTTATGTAAATTTCACATGCCATTTTAATGACATGCTATTAAGTGGGCTTGTCATAAGTTGGAAAACTATCTCCTTTTGACTTAATTTTTATATTGATTCTAAATTTTCAACGTTGTAAACAATGTCTCACCCCATACCTTTAGGATAAATTCTCTAATCCATGTATTCTCTCCCAATCAAATGTTCGTTTTTTTTAGGGCCCTCTGTATATTGTAAAATTGCTTTTCAAAAAGACTTGATTGGGCTACTTTTCATTGCCACTAGCCAAGTAGATGTAAATTTCACTGCATCCTCTCCAGTGCTGGGTTTTATCATTTAGCAAAAAATGTAGGATCTACATGCAGAAACTATAAAGTCACATTGAAGGGCATAAAAAAAAAATCTGAATAAATGGAAGGCCATATCACGTTCTAGGATGGAAGACAATTTAAAATGTCATTTCTTCTAAATTAATTTATAAATTGAAAGTATTCAAATTAAATCTTGTATTGGAGAGATTTTTTTAATGGTCTTATTATTTGTATGGGAGGATAAATTAGAAGAGCTCTCATAAAAAAGGAAAATAATGACAAGGCAGTAGCTTTTCTTACCAAGTATGAAGACTTGATTCCAAACAATATGGTATTGACATTGGAATTGACAAATAGACCAGTGGGAATAACGGGTGATAAGAAATAGATCCCAGTATAAATGGAATTTGATAGAGCAAAGGTGATTTTTCAATTTGGTAAGAAAAAGGTTTTTTAATAAGTGGCTGACACAACCAACATAGATTCTGGAGGAAAACCCCATTGCATTTCTAGCTTACAGTATATACAAAATCAAATTACTGATGGACTAAAGATTTACACGTAAAAAATAAACAGTACAAATATTTGAAAAAAACTTGGGAGACTGCAAGTTGCAACCTAGGGGTTAAGGAGGTCTTTATAACTTAGAAAACCCAGAACTATCTATATATGTATAAGTATGTGTGTGTGTGTATATATATATATAAAGATATTTAAGAATGTAAGATTTTGTACAGCAAAGGGTACCATGAATAAAGCACATGAACAAATGACATTTTGGGACAACAATCTGGAACACAGACGACAGATAAAGCGTTCACAGCTATAACATATGAAGAACTCTTCAATCCATTAGAACAGCAAGAAAAGGATACGAATAGATATTTCAGAAAGGAGCATTAAAATGGCCAATAAGATGTTAAATCTCTCAGGTAGTAAGATGCAAAGACAATAACATCAGGGATAAAAAGAAAGTATCTATAGGGCAGAAAAATAGGTCACAAATCAAGGACTGCTTATCAAAATAACATCAGACTATTTAATATCAACACTGAAAGCTAGAAGTCAGGGAAGAATATCTTCCACACCCCAAGGGAGAGTGATTTCCAACCTAGAATGTTCTACTATCTCTCTCCATGGATCAAGTTTAAGGATAAAATGAAGACATTTGAGAAATGCAGGGAATTAATAATTTACTTCCCTTTCTCAGGAAGCCACTGCAGAATGTGTTTCACCAAATCAATAAAGGGATAAACCAAGAAAGAGAAAGTTCCAGATAGGATAATAGTTAAGGGAAATTCCAGGATGATAATTCAAGGAGGTCTTGAGACACAGTGGTTGTGTAATCTTGAAGACCCGTTGACTCAGAGGTAGTGGCAACATTTCTTCATGTCTCATTGGCCAGAAATGTGTGACACATGCTTTTATGAACCAATTGTTAGCAAGGATGTGACATTTCCCTAAGATCAGGCCAGTCTGAGGTCCATAGCCGAATGGGGGTGGGGTGGAGGTGGGTACAGTCTTGAACAAATTCAGGTTCTGTTAGGCAGGAGGAAAAGGTTATTGGGGATGCTGGTTAGGCCAGGGACAATATCTGCTCCAACCACTACAATCATATATTAATAAATGTATGTCAGTGTGTATTCCAGGTTATTGAATCTCTTCCAATAAACTGTACATAAAACTGTGTCAGTTCTAAACTGTTTTAATTACTATTGTTGTCTAATGTATTTTAATATCTGATGGAACGTTTTACCCACTTGCTTTATTTTCCTTACTGGTTAATTTAACCACACACCTAAAGAAGAATTAATATAAATTCTTCACAAACTTGAAAAAAAAATAGGAAGGAACATTTGCCAAGGCTTTTTTTTTGTATGTGTGTATGTTTTAATGAAGCCAGCATTACCTTGATAGCAAAATCAATCAAAGCTATCACAAGAAAAATACAGACCAATATTCTTTATGAAATAGGTGCAAAAATCCTCAATACTAGCAAACTGAATCCAGGGCATGTAAAAAAGATTATATGCCATGACCAAGTGGGATTTATTCCAGGGATGCAAGGTAGATTTAACATCCACAAATCAATTAATGTCATATACCATATCCATAGATTAAAGGACCAAAAACACAGGGTCATCTTAATATATGGAGAAAAAGCATTTGACAGAATTCAATATTCTTTCATGATAGAACACTCAACAAACTAGCAATGGAAAGGAACTTCTTTAATCTGATAAAGGGAATCTATGAAAAACCCACAGCTAATATTAGATTTAATGGTGAAAGACTCCTTTCCTTCTAGGATCAGGCACAAGATAGGAATTCTGCCCTCACGATTTCTGTTCAGCAATGTAGTAGAAGTTCTAGTCAGGGTAATTAGTCCATAAAAGGAAACAAAAGGCTCCAGATTGGAAAGAAAGTAGTAAGACTATCTCTATTTGCAAATGACATGATCTTGTATGTAGAAAATCCTAAGGAATCCAGCAAAAACTTTTAGAACTAGTAAACAAGTTCAGCACAGTCATGGGATACAATATCAATATACAAACAACAGTTGTATTTCTATATACCAGCAATGAACAAACCAAAAATGAAATTTAAAAAACAATTCTGTTTACACCAGCGTCAAAAAAGTTAAAATAATTAGGAATAATTTAACAAAAGAAGTACAAAATACATATTCTGAAAACTAAAAAGTATTATAGTTTTTGAAAGAAGATCTGAAAAAAAATGGAAGGGCATGCAATGTTCATGGATCAGAAGACTTATATTGTTAAGATGAAAATAGCCCCCGATTGATCTACAGATTCAACACCATCCCCATTAAGATACCAACTGTCTCCTTTGCACAAATTGACAAGCTAATCCTAAAACTTACATGAAAATGCAAGAGACCCCAAATAGGCAAAACAGTCTTGAAAATGTAGAACAAAGTTGGTGGACTTATAATTCCTGATTTCGAGTTTTACTACAAAGCTACAATAATCAAGACATTGTTTTACTGATGTTAGGATAGACATTGACCAATAAAATAGAATTGAGAATTCAGCAATAAACGCTTACATATATAGTCAGCTGATTTTTGAGAAGGTTAACAAGACAATTCAATGAGGAAAGAATAGTTTTTTCAACAAATGATGCTAGTCTAATTGGATAGCCACATGCGAAAGAATGAAATTAGACCCCTATCTCACACAGCTTATAAAAGTTAACTCAAATTGGATTAAAGACCTAAATGTAAGAGCTAAAACTATAAAATCTAAGAAAAAAAATAGGAGTAATTCTTCCTGACTTTGGAGTAAGTCATGGTTTTCTTACCTATGACACCAAAAACACAAACACAATTAAAAATAGATAAATTGAATTTCATCAAAATTTTTTTTTTAAAAATTGCGCTTCAGATGACACCATCAAGGGCTTCCCTGGTGGCGCAGTGGTTAAGAATCTGCCTGACAATGCAGGGGACACAGGTTCGAGCCCTGGTCCGGGAAGACCCCACATGCTGCGGAGCAGCTAAGCCCGTGCGCCACAACTGCTGAGCCTGCTCTCTAGAGCCCACGAGCCACAACTACTGAGCCCACGTGCTACAACTACTGAAGCCCATGTACCTAGAGCCCGTGCTCCACAACAAGAGAAGCCACCGCAATGAGAAGCCCGTGCACTGCAACGAAGAGTAGCCCCCGGTTGCCACAACTAGAGAAAGCCCGCGCGCAGCAATGAAGACCCAATGCAGCCAAAAATAAATAAATAAAATTAATTTAAATTTTAAAAAGACACCATCAAGAAAGTTAAAAAAAAAAACAGCTCACAGAATGAAAGAAAATATTTATAAATTGTATTTTTGATAAAGGAGTGGTATCTAGAATATATAAAGAACTCCTACAACTCAGTAATAAAAAGACAAATAATCTAATTACAAATGGACAAAGAGATACAGAGAAAACATTCAGAAACGGCCAATAAGCATATGAAAGAGACTCAATATTACTAGTCATCAAGAAAATTCAAATCAAATTCACAATGAGATAGATACCACTTCACACTCGCTGGGGTGATTATAGTAGACAAGACAAGTGTTAATGAGGATGTGAAGAAATAGGTCCCCTCATACACTGCTGACAGGAATGTAAATTGTGCAGCTGCTTTGGAATAGTCTGAAATTCCCTCAATAGGCCAAACATGGAGGTATCCATGGCCCAGCAATTCTACTCTTAGATTTAAACCTAGGGGAAATAAAAAAATATCCACACAAAAACATGTATGGGAATACTCATAACAGCATTATTTACAAAACTCAAAAAGTGGAAACAACCTAAGTATCCATCAATTGATGCATGGATAAACAAAATGTGGTCTATCCGTACAATGTAATATTATCTGGGAATATAAAGAATGAAGCATAGACACATGTTACTTTGTGGATGTACCTTGAAAACATGATGCTAAATGAAGGAAGACAATCACGAAGGATGACAAAATTATAGGACTCTATTTATATGAATGTCCAGAATATGCAAATCTATGGAGACAGAAATTAGATTATCTATTAGGGCTCAATAGGTCGAGGTAAAATTGGGAGTGACCATTAATGTATGCAAGGTTCGTTTTGGGGATAATGAAAATGTTCTAAACTTGTGGGGATCCCGCAACTCTGAATACACTAAAAACCATTGAATTTTACCCTTTAAATGGGCAAATTGTATGGTACCCCAACAAAGCTGTGGTGGAGATAAAATGAGATAATGTAGAGAAATGTACAGTATCTGGTATATCCTGAACTCTCATTAAAGGACAGCCATGACTAGTAAAGATGCTACTACCACCATCAAGCTCCTGGAAAAGTCCTATTGTGATTGGTGATGGAAGAAACCTACATGTTCATTTGGGAGAAACTGACATCTTTATAAGGTTTAATTTTTCCATCTGAAAGAAGGGCATGTCACTCCAATACCTGTTTTACTTTAGTTCGTTTCGATCATACATGACGGACCATGTCACTGCTCACCTGAAAATCTTTCAGCGTGTCCAGAATTTATTATCATTGGCTTCCACTTAAAATACGCCTTCATCGTTTTCATCAGCACCATCATGATCATATGGTATTTTTTATTGAATGTTTGCTTTGCATCAGGCACTATGCTAAGTGGTTTAAGAACATTATTCATTTACTTCTCAGCATTCCTCTGCCAGGTAAGCAGTGTCACTATCTCTGCTTTACAGACGAAGAAATAATTTGTCCAAAGACACATATTTAGCAACTGGAGATTTTTGAGTCTGTGTCTCTTTGAGCCTAAAGCGCATACTCTCAATTGCTAAGTGATACATCCTTTTAAGCACAAAGAGCTTTTGCACATGTGTTTGTATTTATCTGCTTAAATAAATACACGCATATTTCAGTGCCCAGTACATCAAGACATTACAACCATGTTGACACAATTCTCAACGTAATAGTTGACGGGCATTAAGTTCTGCATGATTCTATTAATACAAAGAAAAGATATTTGTAGATTCACAGAAAGTAATTAATGCTGCTTGTGTGTTCCTTGCTTCCCAAGACAAATGGCTGGATTTGGGGTTTGGTACAGTTTTAAAAAATAAGACACTTTAGAGGTATATGAGACCATAATGAAGAAGATGGTTGACAATGTTATTAACATATACAAAATACACCAATTTTATAGATGTCCGTTCTATCGATATATTTACAGTACTTATATATACAACTCCTATTAGGCTCTGAGAGTGGTTCCCAAATCCGGCCTCATTCATTCTTGTCATTATTCTTCCCTTTTAGATCAGGTTCATTTCTTCTCTATGCCAATCCTTTTTGTTCCTTGAGGAGATCTGACATTAAAAACTAAGGGAACGATTCCTACACACTAAGCTGGTAACAGCTGAGAATGAGATAACTGATCGTTCTGTTCAAACCTGACTTTTCCTCATTTGCTCCGAGAAGAGTTTGGTGTGAACCACCTCTACCTAAAAACCACAAAGAACAAATGTCATTGAATTGCAGGCTCCATGAAGACAACAACTAACAGAAATGGCCTTTAGTGGAGAATGTTTGAATAAGGTATGGCATGGAGGGTAGTAATCTGCAGAGTTGTTAAAAAGTATGTGCAGGCCCATGTTTACTGACATGCAGAACAAGTGCACAGTTCATCGTTACTGGTAAAAGCTAGTTCCGTGTAAGATGACCTCTCTTTAGTATATCTCCCTTCTGCTCTTTACTCTCCTTTGTCTCTTTCTCTCCATACATTTAGAACTATACTGTGTGTGTGTGTGTGTGTGTGTGTGTTTGTGTGCGTGTGTGTGTGTGTGCGTGTGTGTGTGTTGCATGTGAGTCTCTAAGTCTGGAAGGTTAGATGCTCTGGATGCTCGCAGCACGCACCATTTTTATTTTCTACCATACACATTATCTTGCATCATTTGAGTTTTTGTGGACCTACATTCCTTGAGAAAGTGATAAAAACGGCAGCTTCTTTCCATTAAAAAAACAATCAGACGGTATATGCAATTGACGTTACCCTAGCGGATCAAAAGGTTTCAATTGTGGGTTAGCTTTCATTGTCAAGGTCAGGAACCGCTCCCACCAAATCATGATCTCGGTGACCCTTGGAAAGGATGACATTTAACATGTCGGGACTGAGCTCCCAAAGAGGTTATGGAACATTTCAACCCTAATTTTTATTGCTTCAATATCAATATCGATGAATATTTCATCAAAACAGAGCACAGTTATGCAAGGCATGCCCTCTCCTGATTAGCACTGAACTTGCACAGGGCTCTTCTCCCCACAGTGGGGAATTTTATTATATAGTAGCCTGCCGAGCTCTCGCGGGGGTCAGGGGGCTAAAGCCGCAGAAATATGATTTGTGAATCATCTGAGCTCAGCTTTGTCGCAAAGATAAACAGAAAGATTATCAAAGCCTTCTTTACAATATTCTTTAAATGCCCTGCCACGGGAGAGGGAAGAGAGGTGCAGGGCTGGGAAGTTTAATCGAAACCAAACCTGTAAGCACCACTATCACTTTCATGAAATATTAAGGATTTTAAACGCCACTCCCCAAAGTTACACTTACAATATGGATTATCTTTAGTTTGGAAGTGTTCTAGGTTGTCTTCTCCTGGCCTCTCCCTAATCTGTTAAACTCTACCAATTAAAATAAATGTCTGCGAATTTTCTTAGGGATTTCAACTGTCACAGCGCTGGAGCAAAAGGTGACAGCTCCCCATTTTCCGTGGGATCAGGGATGGCCACGTGTTTGGGGGCAGCGGGGCTGCTCCCATGCATAGGAAGCAAGCCCTAAAAAGTAAAAACTTCAGTGTTATGCTCATTTGGGGTGACTTTTTCTTTAAAAATGTTTATTTATTTATTTGTTTATTTGGTTGCGCCCGGTCTTAGTTGCAGCAGACGGGCTCCTTAGTTGTGGCATGTGAACCCTTGGTTGTGGAATGCATGCGGGATCGAGTTCCCTGACCAGGGATCGAACCCGGGCCCCCTGCTTTGGGAGCACGGAGTCTTAACCACTACGCCACCAGGGAGGTCCCTGGGGTGACTTTGATGAGGATGAACCCCTCCCTCCACTGCCAAGTCGTTCATCTTTTAGCATCGCTGCTGTCTGCATGCTGTGAACCCAGGTCTTCTTGTGGGACAAAGAGACCGGAAGTCCAGGGGTATTTGGAAGCATCCAACAGCCTGGTATTTAGGGTTCGCCTGGTGATAATCAGAAACAAACTAGTTTTTTTAACAAAACAAAAGGGTATATTTTTCTAAGGATAAAACGTTGTTAAAATATTAAGGTCTTAAAGGTTAAATGCTAAATAATTAACTGTGGTTATTTTTATTTATTTATTTATTGAAGTACAGTTGATTTACAAGGTTGTGTTAGTTTCTGGTATACAGCAAAGTGCTTCAGTTATATATATGTATATATTCGTTTTCATATTCTTTTCCATGACAGGATTTTTTAATGTTTCTTTCACCTTTTATTTTTTTAAATTTATGTTTTATATTGGAGTATAGTTGACTAACAAAGTTGTGTTCGTTTCAGGTGTACAACAAAGTGATTCAGTTGTACATACACATGTACCTCTTCTTTTTCAAGTTCTTTTCCCATTTAGGCTCAATACTCTGTAATAACATTACAGGATATTGAATGTAGTTCCCTGTGCTATAAGGTAGGACCTTGTTTATCTGCAGAAGCAAAGCAGTTTTGAAGCGGAAAGTTCCAGAGAAGCTTGTCCTCTTATGTCATTTTGTACAAACTTTCTCCGAAAGGAGTCCACACCTTATCATACCTGATCCTGTATAAGGAGCAGCAACCAGTGCTCACTTAGGAAGCCTTGAATTGGAGATTTGCTTTCTCATAGCCTCCGTGTGTGTGTAGGTGTGTGTATGTGTGTTTGTATGTCTGTATGTGTGTGTGTATGTGTGTGTATGTATGTGTATGTGTGTGTATGTGTGTGTGTGTTTTCTTTTGCCTACTTTTATGGCTTTTTCCATCATCTCCAGTTGTTGAAATAAACCATTTCCCTTACATGTCATTTCCAAATGGAAACAGAACAAAGAAAACAGGACAAAAGAAATCAGGGAATTTTCCAAAGGCACATTTGATGTACAAGTATAAACAGGAAAAGAGATGCCTGGGGAGACCGGAATAGCTTGGGTAGACAGCTGTTAACGCGTATAGTCGGGAGCTCTGGGGAGATGGAGCCGTCAGTGGATTTGTACAGGAAGGACTTACAGGGCAGGAGAGGGTGAGAGGAAAACTGCCTTTTCTTTTTTCTATTTTAAGTTACGTCTATATTAGCAGAACCCAGCGAACATCTGGTTTCTTCAGCTTTACCAGGAGGTGTTAGCTCAGGTAAGTAGAAATGGACTTTTGAACGGGTCTGACCTCCACCTCTTTGTGTGATTTGTAAGATATGATGACTTGACCTGAAGGCACAGGAATGGAAGAGCTTCCCAAGCCGCTAAGGGTCGGGTTGACCTTCATTTGAGAATCTTTACATGCTGCCGTGTTTTGACACGGCCTGGACCTATTTAAGAAAATCTGGAACATATAACAGGACCAGGCTGGCATTAGGATGTCAGGAGTTGTTTCAGAACCGTAATCCTGTTACTTGATTTTTTTTGGGAGACAGCAGGGTCTCAGATTTTGTCTTAAATCCATTCTCGAAGATCTTGAGCAAGAAGCCAACATTTCTGATGAATGCAAATGGTGTGAAAATGGGAGGGGAATAAGGAAAAGGAAAGGGAGAGACTTCTCAGGACACTCTTGAACCTGAACTTCCTCTTTCAGCTGGTACAATTGACACTAAAGTCTCCTTACTCCCTAAGGTAGATTTTGAGGGACACATGTAGAATCAGGGCATTTTCCTTTTTCTAAGAGGGTCTGGCTCTGTAAGTCTCCTTCTCTGTGGAGCTTCTAAGGCAACTTTTTGCCTGAGTGACAATAAACTTGGCAGCTGCACTTTGAAGCATGGAGCCCTGGTCTCTACAACACGTGTCATGAGCAAAGCCTGAGTGCTAGGTGGTGGTGTAAGGCACTGGACCTTTCTCATCTCACTTCGTTTTCCTAGTCATCCTGCGAGGTAGATATTCCTGGGACCAGTTTACTGATGGTAGCGTGGAGAGCCCAGAGAGATAAAGCAGCTTGCTCAAGGTCACGTACTAGTAAGTTATGAGTCATAATTCAAATGCCTGTGCACGAATCCGTGTTTTACGAAGCATCTGCATTGAATCATGAACTACGATTTCAGCAGTCTTGTTGGGTTCCATCCCCCGCCCCACCCCCCATGATGGCATCGTCTTAATATACAGGAGTGAAACTAAGCTGACCTAGAGGAAGAGCAATGAATGAAGAAGAAGAAAAAAAAAGTTGGGTAAATCTGGAACGTGGCATACCAAATAAAGACAAAAGCAGATTCAATTTCTGAAAATGATGTTAGGTGGTCCTGGTATGGAAAGTGTTTTCAACTTACTGGACGAGAAGGCGATTCAATGCCACTTCTCTCTTTAGTGATTTCATTTGACCTAAAGCTCTCTGAAGAGCACAAAGCTGGAGTCATGTCATTAAGTTACGTCTTCTTCAAGTGTCAGATTTTTAAATGCCATGGCTTAACCTTTTGTAATGCCTTAGAACTTTGTTCCCAGTCACAGCTAAGTTCTTCCTCTTTTTTCCCCCCTCTTTTTCTCCTTTTTTTTTTTTTTAGTTCACAGACAGCTGCTGGCCTGGAGCCCTTCTCATAAAGAGCAGGAAGGACCCGAAGCCACAGGCAGGATTAAAGGGCTGATCAAACCTTAGATCTCAGCTTTAAAGTTGTAATGTACAGTGAATTTGGTTACATGGAAAAGGAAACAGTAATTGTTGAAGTATGTTTTCTTAAGCTACAGAATAATTTTTGAAATGTTTGCCTTTAATCCGCAGACAGGCTTATGTTGGAGAAAATATTGTCTCGCAGCTCGGGATGAATCGGAGCATCTGAAATATTGGATCTTGGAGCTACATTTTGTCATTTTTTTTTTTTTCAAAAAATAAAAAGATGACTGGCACCCTGGATAAGGTTTGAAAGGTTGCTTTTTCTAACTACCATCATTCTGGCGCTTTGGTTACGGGCTGACCTAATGGCTCAACACGTCTTGACTCTTACTTAATATTTGGAATGGTGCCCTGGTTTTGTAAAAAGGACGCTTGTGGGTTCACTGCGCCTAGATTAGGAATCTATCTAATTGCGCCTGGAGAAGAAGGCTGGCGATGGAGAGAGCGGCATCTGCTAATCACTCATCAAGACCCATCATCTCCCATCTCCACCCTGTTTCCTGTCCCTCCTCCACTGCCCCCCGCCAAGTTCACCAGTCACATGGGAAGAGTGTGTGTTTCAGCCCTCGAGAGCTCCACATTTGAATTGTCTTTGCTGCTTCGCAGATCTGAGCCCTCATGTGGTTTATGCAAATTTCTAAGCCTCAGTTTGGTGTTGGGGATGTTAGATACCTAAAAAGATCCTTTAAGTGTGACGTATTTCACATACGATGGGCAAGCAATGTGAGCACAGCCCTGCTGGTCTTGACTTTGTCTCAAGCGTGATCCGCAGGACTTTTGAGTTTCCGGAGAGGTGAAGTGCCCAGGCTCTTTAAAGTAGTCTTCCCACACTATCAGTAGGGGGGGAACGTTGTGTAAGTGTTTACTTCCAATGTGCAACAGACTGCCACTTTTGTAAAACAGGATAAAAATAAATTCCCAGAAAAGTGAAATGGGAAAAACAAAGATATACAAAATACAAGCTCAATTTAAAAAGTTAGAGTCAGCAAGCAACACTTTCCAACAGCAGTGATGCTTACTTGTAATTTCTGTGTTCATCTCTCTGCAATAAACCCACAGGAAATGAACACAAGGGGGTTACTATGATTCGCTTTTACACATCGGGAAAGAGGCACAGAGAGGTTATGTAACTTGCTTTTGGTCACACAGCAAGTGGTAGGGCCGAGGTTTGTGGTCAGGCAGTTGAAACTCACTGTTGGACACAGGATCCTCGTGCAGGTTGGTGACTGAAGGCATGGGGTCTGGGGCCAGGTTTTGAAGCGTAACACCTACAGTGGGTTTTGCAGGGGTGGAGACTGGAGGCTGAGAGACACTGGTTAGGAATCTGAGGTGACATGGACCAGAAGCACGAGGGTGCAGAGGGATTGGGAGGAGGGGATGATAGGAAAGGCTGTTGAGTTCAGATTTCCAAAACTTGAAAACTCATTCATTTATACACATAGAAAAAGATGGACTCCTTCCCCGATTGTTTTACAAACGAGCCTAATCCTAATTCCCAAACCTAACAGTTCAAGAAAGAAAATAGCGATTATTCCCCTTGACAATGAAAGATCTCTAAATCCCAAACAAAATATTAGAAAATCAAAATCAGTACTAAGCTGAAAGATAATGCCCCATGGCCAATTAAGTCTTAATTTGATAAAACAAGGATAGCTCATTATTTAGAAACTTATTAATGTAATTCATCACAGGAAATGGGTAAAGAAGGAGAACCACTTGATCAGCTCGATAAATGCTAGAGAGGCATTTGACAGAACACAAAGAAAGCTAGGAACAGCAAGATACAGCCTTGCCATGATAATGAATATTAACCTTAAACTAAGGTGAAGAGATTCCCATAAGGATCAGAATCAAGGATTTTAAGCATCACTCTTCATATCTGATAATGCTTTAGCTAATGCAAGAAGACAAGAAATAGAAATGAGATTTTGTAAGTAGCAAAAAGGAAGAGACTAAAAGGAATAAACAGAATATACAAGAAGAAACCCTGAATTTTTGCTGATGGCTATAAAAATAATGGAGAGAAATATGTATGCCTGGACAAGAATACTGAGAATTACAAGGACATCAACTTCTCTAAAATAATGAAAATATTTAATTCAATTCCAATGGGATAAATTTTGGGACTAGATAAAAATGATTCTAACCTGCGTATAGAAGAATAACATGCCACAAGACGTAATGGGTAGCGACATTCTGCTTCGGCCATGCACCCAGAACACATGGTTTCTCAGCACGCATGAACCCTGGCCCAACCTAGCAATCAGCTCCCACAAGCCATTGGCACAGACACTGTGGGCTCCAGTCTCCTGCCTGTACTGGCACCTCCCTCTCTCTGCATGCCGTGTACCTGGGCACCGGCTGGTACTCACCTGTGCCTCTGCAGGGGGCTTCCTGCCACACCAGTGACTGGCCTCGCAACTTCTGCAAACCAGGCAGCCTCTCTGTCATCCAAAGAGCTCCCCCTGCACTCTCTCCAGTGAGGTCTGAGCTCAGGCTAAGGAGGGACCCTCTGATGTGTCCTTCCTTGCCCTTTCTCTTGCAGTGCTAAGTAAGGTACTCTGTATCTTAGAGTCAATCTTTTATCATAATTACATGATTCTTCATATGAAACTTTCCTTCTTTAAATCATGGTGCAGTTTCTGTCTCCTGATTATACCCAGACTGATACAAAATTCTTTATTTATATATAATATATATATAATTTATATAATTAAATATATATTTCATTATATAAATTAATTATTTATTAATTTTCATTTAATTTTTATTGGAGTATAGGTGATTTACAATGTTGTGTTAGTTTCAGGTGTACCGCGAAGTGAATCAATTATACGTATACATATACCCACTCTTTTTTTAGATTATTTTCCCTTACAGGCCATTACAGAGTATTGAGTAGAGTTCCCTGTGCTACACAGTAGGTCCATATTACTTACAGACTGTTACAAAGTTAAGTGTGTTTTGCAAAAGAATAACAAGGAAGAACTTACGTCACTGATTTGATAGATAGATAGATAGATAGATAGATAGATAGAGATAGAGATTTTTTTAAAAATTTTAGTTACTAAGATAGAGGAGGGCTGGCAAGGTTATGAACAGTCATTGGAACAGGATACAAAGTTAAGCACAAGATCAAGACCAAATAAGGATAAAGATAGCATTTCAAATCAGAGGTAAGGGGTGAATTACTTAATAACTTGTTTTGGCACAATTAGATAACCATTTAGAACAACATTAATTCATGGAAACCCCCAATTTATAACTTTCTCTAAATACATTTTAGATGGTCTGAATATTTAAATGTAAAAAATGAAACCGAGGAAATACTAGGACACAATATTACATGAATATATCTGTGTTTCCATGAGGAAGAATACTTTTCCAAGAATAAAAAAGGCAATTCTCTCAAAGGATATCAAGAAAAAGTTGATATACATGATCACTTAAACATTTAAACTTTTCCATAAAATTAAAGAATTTTAAGAGCAAGCTGAAAACTCAAATGACTCACATGGAAAAGTATTTCTGATCAAGGTTTAAAATTTTGAAAATATAAACACTTCTTAATCAACAAAGTATAGCTGATATGCCCCATAGAAAAGCTGGGTAAAGAATAGATATTCACTCAGATGCCTAATAATAAAAAAAAATAGTAACTTTCACTAGTAATCAAAGAAATGCAAAAACAAAGGTATTTCATTTTATACTCATCACACTGCAAAGTCTAGAAAGATAATAGCCCATTAGTGAGAATCTACATTAGCACAATATTTCCAGAGGGTATTTAGGCAAAGTATATCAAAATTAAAAACATGCAAACCTTTGACATTTGAATTCTACCATGAGAAACTTGGCTTAAGGAAACAGCCAAAAATAAGCTCAAAGATGTATACATAACAAAGAGGTTACAGCACTACTCAGAGTATTGAAAATCTGCAAACAAGTCAAATGCCCAATGATAAGTGATTGGCTAATTAATAACAGACATTGAATGGAAATCTGTACAATAACTATCTATAAGTCACAAAAGAATCCTTAATGGCTTGTGAAAATGTCAGAGTACATTTTAAATGAAAAAAAAAGTGGCATACAAGAGCAAACAGCATACATATGAATTATTTACCCAATCATTTTGAGGAACTGTCTGGCCAGTATCATACTGTCAACACGTAATGAACATCCCCCTTTCTAGAGGTCCTCATTGTCAGCTGTGCCTTTCTGAAGTGACTTTTCTGGGAGAAACGGTATGTATAACGGAATCACTTTGCTGTACACCTGAAACTAACACAACATTTTTAATCAACTCTACTCCAGTATACAATAAAAATTAAAAAAAGGCTCCCCTCTTTTAGAGCTAACTCTAATTTAGAAGTATTGCTAGAGTGCTGAGCTGAGCCCAGCGCACTCAGGTTTTGCTATTTTGTAGATAAAGTGAAAAAAGTCACTCATCCCAGTAAGGATGATCTTTATCTCTTCCTCTGGGAAAAGTAAGTAAATATAATGTTTGTATCAGTCAGGGTCTCAGCAGGAAAAGAATTTCTTTGGTTCAGATAGTTCATTGGAGGATATTTTAACAAAGGGAGTTCCTACAAAGGTTCGTAGGGTTAAGGGAAACAGCAGAAGAAAGGGGGCCACCGAGGGGCACAAAACGGTACGGAGTGTTACCACCCCAGACCTTCAGGGGCAAGAGGGGGAGAGAGGCAGAGTCCACTGGGGCCTGGAGCATTTGAGGTGGGCTTGGGCGGAGGAAGTGCAGGTGGGCGGGGATGCAGCCACTGCCAAACCCCGAGGATGTAGAGATGAGAGGCTGTAGAAAGAAACACCCCACCCTAATCTCCTCCTTCCTGCTGGCTTCTGGCTGGTGCCCCATTGACTGAACCCAACTCAAAAGCAGTCAGACAGGAGGTCTGGGTGATGCCACCTAGCAGATCAAGTAATATCTGCCCCCCCCCACCAAATTTGTATCCACACACTATCTCAGAATGTGACCTTATTTGGAAATAGAGTCTTTGCTGGTCTACTCAGCTGAGGATCTTGAGATGAAATCCTCCTAGATTTGGGGGTGGTGGTGGAGCAAAATCCAATGACTGGTGTCTTTATCACAAGAAGAGAGAACTGAGAGACACACAGAAAGAAAAGCCGTGGGAAGAGAGAGGCAGAGATTGGAGGGATACAGTCATGAGCCAAGGAACACAGGATGCTGGTGGCCACCAGCATCTGGAAAAGGCAAGGAATGGTCCTCCCTTAGAGCTTCTGGAGGGACCCTGGCCCTGCCAACACCTTGATTTCAGACTTCTGGACTCCTGAACTGTGAGAGGATACATTCTGAAAGAGAATTGAAAATTCATGTTCAGTTAAAAACTTATACCAAATAGCCCAAAAGTGGAGACAACCCAAATGTTCATCAATGGACAAATGAATAAACAAAATGTGGTATATCTATAAAATGGAGTATTAGTCATAAAAAGGAAGGGAGATCCAGCAGAGGGCAGACAGCAGAAGCAAGAAGAACTACAATCCTGCAGCCTGTGGAACAAAAACCACATTCACAGAAAGATAAAAAAGATGAAAAGGCAGAGGGCTATGTACCAGATGAAGGAACAAGATAAAACCCCAGAAAAACAACTAAATGAAGTGGAGATAGACAACCTTCCAGAAAATGAATTCAGCATAATGATAGCGAAGATGATCAAGGACCTTGGAAAAAGAATGGAGGCAAAGATCGAGAAGATGCAAGAAATGTTTAACAAAGACCTAGAAGAATTAAACAACAAACACCTAGAAGAATTAAAGAACAAACAAACAGAGATGAACAACAATACAATAACTGAAATGAAAAATGCACTAGAAGGAATCAATAGCAGAATAACTGAGGCAGAAGAACCGATAAGTGACCTGGAAGACAGAACGGTGGAATTAAATGTTGTGGAATAGAAAAAAGAAAAAAGAATGAAAAGAAATGGAGACAGCCTAAGAGACCTCTGGGACAACATTAAACACACCAACATTCACTTTATAGGGGTCCCAGAAGGAGAAGAGAGAGAGAAAGGACCCACGAAAATATTTGAAGAGATTATAGTTGAAAACTTCCTTAACATGGGAAAGGAAATAGCCACCCAAGTCCAGGAAGCACAGAGAGTCCCGGGCAGGATAAACCCAAGGAGAAAGACGCCAAGACACAGAGTAATCAAATTGGCAAAAATTAAAGGCAAAGAAAAATTATTAAAAGCAGCAAGGGAAAAACGAAAATAACATACAAGGGAACTCCCATAAGGTTAACAGCTGATTTCTCAGAAGAAACTCTACAAACCAGAAGGGAGTGACACGATATATTTAAAGTGGCTGTGTACAAGAGACTCACTTCAGATCTAGGGACACATACAGACTGAAATTGAGGGGATGGAAAAAGATATTGACACGATATATTTAAAGTGATGAAAGGGAAGAACCTACCACCAAGATTACTCTACCCACAAAGGATCTCATTCAGATTCGATGGAGATATAAAAAGCTTTATAGATAAGCAAAAACTAAGAGAATTCAGCATCACCAAACCAGCTCCACAACAAATGTTAAAGGAACTTCTCTAAGAGGGAAACACAAGAGAAGAAAAGGATCTACAAAAACAAACCCAAAACAATTAAGAAAATGGTAATAGGAACACACATATCAATAACTACCTGAAATATAAATGGATTAAATGCTCCAACCAAAAGACACAGGCTTGCTGAATGGATAAAAAAACAAGACCCATGTATATGCTGTGTACAAGAGACTCACTTCAGA